>NC_063338.1:89581575-89619693 GCF_021869965.1 Rhincodon typus | reverse complement strand
ATACTCACAAACACAGGCAGACAGACACACACACACACTCGCTCACACTCACAAACACAGACACACATGTACACACTCATTCACATACAAACACAGGCAGACACACACACACACACTCGCTCACACTCACAAACACAGACACACACATACACACACTCACTCACTTATACTCACAAACACAGGCAGACAGACACACACACACACTCACTCACATACTCACAAACACAGGCAGACACACACACACACTCGCTCACACTCACAAACACAGACACACACACACTCACTCACATATACTCACAAACACAGGCAGACAGACACACACACTCACACTCACAAACAGACACACACACACACACTCACTCACTTACACAGGCAGACTGACAGACTCACACAGATTCAGTCACTCGCTCACACTCACTCACAAACACTCACATACACACACTCACTCACGCTCACAAACACAAAACAGACACAAACACACACACATCCACATACACACTGACACAAACACTCACACTCACTCGCTCATACTCAAACTCACAAACACAGGCACACACACACAAATGCACAGACAAACGCAAACACATACACACGCACACACTCACTCTCACTTACTTGCTCACACTCACAAACACAAGCAGACAGGCACGCAAACACAAACACAGACACACTTGCATATAGACACATACATACTGACACACACACACTCACTCACAAACACACACGTACAGCTAGACACACATAGACTCTCACACACACACACACACACACACAACCTCCCCCAATAAAGAGAATGGAACGATATGTTGGCTTGTAAATTGTCGACCAAAAATGCAAAAAAGCTGCCCTGAAGCTAACATTAAGTTAAAACTTGCAGTCAGAAATGCTGTACGAAGGTTTCGAAAAGTAGAAAATGCCAGACAGGAGCATTTAAGGAGATGATTCTGGGATTGAAGTCTATATTTTTGATATATCTATTCTCCATCTGTTCTATGCTATCCTTGACCACGAGAAGCTGATGTAACAGTGCAAGTGATAAATAATCGGAAAAGGCCATTTGATCCATCAAGGCCAGTACTTTCACAGACCACATGTGATTTACCCTAATGTTAGTTAGAATCGTTGAATCATAGAGTATTACAGCATGGAAGCAGGCTGTTTGGCCCATTGTGTCCTCGCCAGTCACGAAACATCTGTCTTTTCAAATCCCATTTCCCAGTCCTTATCCAATAGCCTTCTATGCTATAACATTTCAAGTGCTCACCTAAATAGTTCTTAAATATTATGATCATAGAACCCCCTACAGTGTGGAAACAGGCCATTTGGCCAATCAAGTCCACACCAACCCTTCGAAGAGCATCCCAGCCAGACCTACACCCCCTACACTAACCCTGTAACCCTGCATTTCTCATGGCTAATCCGCATAGCCTGCACATTCCCAGACACTAGGGGCAATTTAGCATGGCCAATCCACCCCAACCTGCACATCTTTGGGACAAAAACGGAAGTTGCTGGAGAAGCTCAGCTGGTCTGGCAGCATCTGTGAAGAAAAATCAGAGTTAACATTTCAGGTCCGGTGACCCTTCCTCAGGACACATCTTTGGACTGTGGGATGAAACCCATGCAGACACGGAGAGAATGTGCAAACTCCACACAGATAAACAGCCGAGGCTGGAATCAAACTCAGGTCCCTGGCGTTATGAGGCAGCAGTGCTAACCACTGAGCTGTCACCGTGATGGTTCCCAGCTCTGCAGTCATTTCAGGAATGAGTTCCAGATCCCCATCACCTTCCAAGGGGAATAGTTTATTCCTATTGACCATAACTGTGCCCCTCCTATCCTTGTATGCCGCAGTCAGGTTCCCCCTCCACCTTCTCTGCTCTAAGCAAAACAACTCTAGCATGGTGGCTCAGTGGTTAGCACTACTGCCTCACAGCACCAGGGACCTGGGTTCAATTCCAACCTTAGGTGACCCTCTGAGTGGAGTTTGCATGTTCTCCCCAGGTCTGCGTGAGTTTCCTCTGGGTGCTCCTGTTTCATCACACAGCCAAAAAATGTGCAGGCTAGGTGGATTGGCCATGGGAAATTGCCCCATAATGGCCAGGGATGTGTAGGTGAGATGTGTTAGCCAAGGGAAATATTGGGTGGGGGATGTGTCTGTGTGTGATGCCCTTGGGAGGGTCAGTGTGGACTTGTTGGGCTAGATGGCCTGTTTCCACACTGTAGGGATTCTGTGATTCATATCCAATTTCCCTTCATAGCTGAATCATTTCAACGCAGGCAACCTCCTAGTGAATCTGCTCTGCACCCTCCCTAGTGCAGTCACATCCTTCCTATAGTGTGGGGACCGGAAATGCACACAGTACTCCAGTTGTGGCCTAACCAATGTCCTCTACAGCTCCATCATTACCTCCTTGTTCTTATAATCTTAGTCTTCTTCTAAGAATTATTCTGATTATGCCTGTTCCTTTTTTATGCCTTGAATCACGTTTAAGTTACTCATAGACAGTTACAACACAGAAGGAGGTCATTCAGCCAATGATGTCCATGGCCAACACAATACTAATCCCATTTTCCAGTGCTTGGACTATCGTCCTGGAGTCTATGGCAATGCGAGTAAATATCTAAACACTGCTTAAAATTTTAAGATTTTCTCACTCAAGCACTGTTTCAGGAGTGAGTTCCACACTTCCACTACCCTCTGGAAGGCTCTTTTTAAATATGTCCCTTTCCAAGAAACACACTTGGTTCCTCACATGTTCTCTTTTGAACCTTGGCTTAATCTTTCCAGACAAAGTTTCCTCAATAATGTTTATCATCCAGTACATACATTTTGGTGACATGCTGGAAAGGTGATGGTTCAGCCCAGTATCTTACATCTGCAATTCCTCTTCAATGAGTAATGTGGATTGTCAGGGCCTTGTTAAAGATCTTCCCCTTCTTCACAAACCAGAGAAGGGCAGCTGACATGTAAGAAAGGGACTGAACATTTTCAGGGCAATTAAAATCGATGGACAGCGCTGGTAAAAAGTTCTCACTGTCGAGACATGGAAATGTCAGCACAGAGAGATACATCCATCCCACTGTGTTTATTCTGCCACTGCTTCGAAGTGACAGCCACCTGCTCCATTTTCACCTCAGCTGGAATATTTTCACTCCTTTAAGTACTTACCTGATTCCTCCTTTAATACAGCCATTCTCAAACCTTCCACATTCACCTATTCTAATGCATCAAAAGCAGAAGCTGCTAGAAAACTCAGTTGGTCTGGCAGAATTGAGTTTTGAAAAAGGGTCACTGTATCCAAACCATTAACTCTTTCTTCTCTCCACAGATGCTGCCAGACGTTTGGAGTTTCTCTAGTAATTTCTGTTTTCATTTCTGCTTTCCAGTATTTGCAATTCTTATTTTTAATTCTAATCCATTACTCATTCTAACTTCCCGTGTAAGGCATACATTTTCTAGTCACCCTCCATTCTTCTGCCGTTAATGCTGAAGTTATGCCTTCATCAACAAGTCAACAACAGAGGCAATAGCTTAGTGGTACACTCACTTGATCACTAATCCAGAGACCCAACTAATGTTCTTTGGACCCAGGTTCCAGTCCTGCCACATGGAATTCAATTTTTGAAAAGGAAATGTCTGAAATTAAGGGTCTAATGATGATTGTGAAACCGTTGTTGATTGTCTGAAAAACCCTAATAAAAACCCTAAGTTCTGAGGAAGGGTCACTGGACCCGAAACGTTAACTCTGTTTTCTCCTTCACAGATGCTGCCAGACCTGCTGAGCTTTTCCAGCAACTTTGTTTTTGTTCCTAATGGTTTGCTAATGTCCTTTAGGAAAGAGATGGCCACTCTCCCCTGGTCTGGTCTACATGTGACTCCAAGCCCACAGCAATGTGGTTGGCTCTTAACTGCCCTCTGAGGAATTAGGGATGGACAATAAATTTACACATGCACAA
Source organism: Rhincodon typus (assembly GCF_021869965.1). NCBI lineage: Eukaryota > Metazoa > Chordata > Chondrichthyes > Orectolobiformes > Rhincodontidae > Rhincodon > Rhincodon typus. The sequence continues at coordinate 89,615,733 of NC_063338.1, read as the reverse complement.
TTAAATGCAGAGACCATGAAGTCTCTATTCTGTTGTCCTTGCTCCTTCAGAGTCCTCAGTTCACTGTCATTTGGCTGAGAAACCCAGGTCCAAAACACTTGAAATGGTATAAGTCATGTCCCTTTCGTGATAGATACACAGCAGTAAAAATTAGAGACGGGGCAATAACTATTTATTACTGCCAAACAACGTCACTAGATTTTAAAAGTTACATTTTAATAAATGTGCAGTCTTATGGCTTCAAGCCTTTAACTATTATTGGAGGCTTTAAAAAAAACATTTTACTTCTTATCAGTTTTTATTACCCCCTTATGCCAATGCCATCCTATTTTACCCTTCTTAAATTCAATTTATTAAATCTGGACTATAAAATTGGTCTCAATAATGGCGGCCATGCAGTCATTCTCCATTGATATAAAAACTCATCTGGTTCACTCGTGTCTTTCAGGATTGGGAATCTGTCCTTACCTGGTCTGATCTATATGTGACTCCAGACCGACAGCAATGTGGTTGGCTCTTAATTGCCCTTTGAAATGGTCTAGGAAACCACTCAATTCAATGGCACTTAGGGATGGGACTATAGACATCCCATGAAAAATATTTTTAAATAAATGAGTATGATTAAACGCCTATTCATACTTCCTGACCCGAAAGGTAGGTGAAAGAGTCTGATAAGTGGAATATTCTACTGCTTTTTATACTATTTGCTTTAATTGGCAGACCAAACTTGATAGGCTGAATTGCGTACTTCTGCATCTACATTTTATTTTCTGAAGGTCTGTTCTCAATTGAATTCGAACTGCATTAATGGTTTTATCAGTTTTAGATCTTTGAATTGTGAGACAGAGATGAGGGATTTTGTTCGATACCATTATTTCCTATTGTTGCTTTTCCCAAGCTCTAACTTTGTTCTATAAACCTTTGATATGAGGCTTTATAGTAAAAGAAAGCTATTGCCGTTTTTAGAATTGATATTATTTCCTCTCTTACACTGCCACCTGCTGTGCTCACAAGTCTGTGTTTTAAAAGCCTTGCATGCTTTAAACTAACACCAACGAAATCTCAAATTCCCAATAAGCTGCTTTATTTAATAATTGACACAGACCACAGATTTAGTCGTGAAGTGCATCCTTTGCAATGATATCACCATCATTGAAAAGACTTGATAGCAGACCTTTCTCAACCAGAAGTCATCTCAAAGCCCTTACAGTTGTGGGATCTCCTACCCCTAGACTGGTAGATGGGTTTGACTTGGTTTAAAGTTTCATCCAGACAGTGCAGCAACCCCTCAGTTTCACACTGGAGTCTTAGCTGAGATTCTATTGCTCAGGTCCTGGGGTTAAATTAATAGAAGAAACATAAGATTTGTGAGCAATCAGTTTAAACCAAACTATAAGACTATAAATCAAACTGGTCTATTAACTTTTCTCTGTGTTAGAACAATGGAGAAAGAAATAGCCTCACATTCTTTTATAATTAGTATCAGTTGTTTCAAGACCAATGTTGGCCCAATCATCAGGGAGATCACGTCCCTTAATTCTTGGGATGTGCTGGTAACAGCTGCTGCCAGACCTGCTGAACTTTTCCAGCAACTTTGTTTTTGTTCCTAATGGTTTGCTAATGTCCTTTAGGAAAGAGATGGCCATTCTCCCCTGGTCTGGTCTACATGTGACTAAGAGCCCACAGCAATGTGGTTGGCTCTTAACTGCTTGCTGGGGAATTGGGGATGGGCAATAAATTTACACATGCACAATTGGGGTGGGTCAGTGGTGGAGGTTTATAGAAACATATAAAATTCTGAAGGGAATAGATAAGACAGAAGCAGGGAGATTGTTTCCACTGGCGGGTAAAACTAGAACAAGAGAGCAAAATAAAGGGGAGTAGATTTAGGACTGAGCTGAGGAAGAACTTCTTCACCCAAAGGGTTGTGAATCTGTGGAATTCCCTGCCCAGTGAAGCAGTTGAGGCTACCTCATTGAATGTTTTTAAGGCAAGGCTAGATAAATTTTTGAACAGTAAAGGAATTAAGGGTTATGGTGAGTGGGCGGGTAAGTGGAGCTGAGTCTCAAAAAGATCAGCCATGATCTTATTAAATGGCAGAGCAGGCTCGAAGGGCCAGATGGCCTATTCCTGCTCCTGGTTCTTATGTTCTTATATCCTGCATACACATTTAATACATATGGTCTGCAGATAAATTGTACCATTTTGTGACCGTTTTGACATGGAGTTGGCACGAGAAACACGTGTCTTCAGATTCACAACTGGTTTAAGGTGATAGTAAGACCTGCCAATGCTGGAGTCAGAGTTAACACAGTGTGGAGCTGGAGGAACACAGCAGTCCAGGCAGCATTAGGGGAGCAGGAAAGCTGACGTTTCGGGTCAGGACCCTTCTTCAGAAATCATGTTCCTCTGATGCTGCCTGGCCTGCTGTGTTCCTCCAGCTCTACACTGGTTTGAGGTGACATGCTTTGGGTTACATTTCCCTTTTAGAAGTTTAAATACTGGCCAGGATCGGTATACTGGACATTGGTCTGTTTATTATTGATACAGGATTGCTCAGGAGATGGATTTGTTACTGAACTACAGCAACAATTGCCACAGGAGAGTGTAGCTGTACTCCCTGACACTACAAGCTGGACTGTGCAATGTCTACTATCTATGTGCCTGGTTACTTGCTTATTAGCATATGCCCTCTTAAAATGGTGGCAAAATGGCCTGCAGCTGGCAAGGTTGGCCTTCCTGGTGAATCTGGAGGAGTAGGAGATGGTTTTCCTCAGTGTGGTAAGCCTTGTTGATCAAGGGAGAGAAGACTGAGCTGCTGTGGTGAGCTCAGCAGACATTTGTCTAGGGAGCTGGAGGGATGGTTGGCTGTGGAAGGGAGACTGGAGTCTGTCTGGGGATCTGTACATGGCAAGAGGGAAGAATATGGCAGCAGTTCTAATTTGAAATCTTCCTCTCAAATAGAGAAACCGGTGGATACTTGCTGGAATGCTGTTTAAATCTGTCATCTGGATCTACTGGCAACTCTCTGACAGGATAGGCTGTGCAATTGTCCATGCTGCCCCTCAACTATGCACATTGGCCAACTGCTGCTAGATTGTGACCAGCCATTAGACTCTCCCCTTGAGTGGAAATGACAGACAGAGCTCAGCGATTCCATAACTGACTCAGTCACATGCTCTGCAGTCCTGCCACATCCAGTCATGAATGGTGGTGGTCAATCAAACAACGCACTGCAAAAGGGGGCTCTATAAATATCCCCATCCTCAATGACAGCGGAGAATGGCATATAAATGCAAAAGAAAAGGCTGAAGCATTTGCAACAATATTCAGTCCGAAGCAATCACATGGATGATCAATCTCGGCCTCCCCTAGAGGTCTCCAGCATCACAGTTACCAACCTTCAGCCAATTTGAACCACTTTATGTGATACTGTAAAGGCTATGGGCCTTGACAACATTCTGGCAATAGTACTGTAGACTTGTGTTCCAATACTTACTGCACCCCTCGCCAAGCTGTACCAGTACAGCTATGGCACTGGCATCTATCCGGGACAATGTGGAAAATTACCCAAGTATGTCCTGTACACAAAAGGAGGGACAAATCCAACCCGGCCAATTACCGCCCCATCAGTCTACTCTCGATCATCAGTGAAGTAATGGAAGGTGTCATCAAAAGTGCTATCAAGCAGCACCTGCTCAGCAATAACCAGCTCAGTGATGCCCAGTTTGGGTTCCCGACCTCATTACAGCCTTGGTTCAAACACTGACAAAAGAGCTGAACTCCAGAGGAGATCCTCAGGATAGCGACCTATGCCCAGTCATCTTCAGCTGCTTCATCAATGACCGTCCCTCCATCATAAAGAGTCAGTTTGGGTTGAGGTCATGAACAAGAAAGGAGCAGTCACTTTGTTGGGGGATTTTTACAGACGCCCTAATAGTTGCAGAGAAGTAGAGGAGCGGATTGGGAGGCAGATACTGGAAAGGTGCAGAAGTCACAGGGTTGTAGTCATGGGTGACTTCAACTTTCCAAATATTGATTGGAAACATTTTAGTTGTGATAGTTTAGATGGAGCAGATTCTGGCCAGTGCATTCAGGAAGGATTCCTGACACAGTATGTAGATAGACCAACACGAGGAGAGGCCACTTTGGATTTGGTGCTTGGCAATGAACCGGACCAAGTGTTAGACCTGTTGGTAGGAGATTATTTTGGTGGTAGTGATCATAACTCTGTTTCTTTCACGATAGTCATGGATAAGGATAGGTACATATGGCAGGATAAAGTTTATAATTGGGGGAAGGGTAATTACAATTCAGTTAGGCAAGAACTGGGTAACATAAATTGGGAACAGATGCTGTCAAGGAAGAGCACCACAGAAATGTGGAGATTGTTTGAGGAATGCATACTGCATGTGCTGGATATGTTTGTCCCTAGCAGGCAGGGAAGATGCGGTCGATTGAGGGAGCCATGGTTCTCGAGAGAGGTCGAACGACTGGTTAAGAGGAAGAAGGAGGCTCATGTAAGGTTTAGGAAAAGAGGAACGGAAAAGGCTCTCGAGGGATACAAGTTATCCAGGAAGGAGCTGAAGAAAGGGCTTAGGAGAGCTATAAGGGGGCATGAGAAAACCTTGGCGGATAGGATCAAGGAAAACTCCAAGGCTTTTTACACGTATGTGCTGAACAAGAGAATGACCAGAGAAAGGGTAGGGCCTATCAAGGATTGTAAAGGGAATTTGTGCACAGAGCCTAAAGAGATAGGAGAGGTACTTAATGAATACTTTTCTTCAGTATTCACAACTGAGAGGGACCTAGTTGTAGAGGAGGGCATTGTGAAACAGGCAGGTAGGCTAGAGAATGTTGATGTTAGTAAAGAAGACATGCTAGGAATTCTGAGGAAGTTGAAGATAGATAAGTCCCCCGGGCCTGATGGGATTTATCCAAGGATTCTATGGGAAGCGAGGGATGAGATCGCAGGGCCTTTGACGATGATCTTTTCGTCCTCACTGTCCACGGGTATAGTGCCAAAAGATTGGAAAGAGGCAAACGTCATTCCCTTGTTCAAAAAAAGGAATAGGGATAACCCTGGAAATTACAGGCCAGTTAGTCTTACGTCAGTGGTGGGAAAATTAATGGAAAGGGCTCTGAGATACAGGATTTATGATCACTTGGAAAGGCACAGTTTGATTCGTGATAGTCAGCATGGATTTGTGAGGGGTAGATCATGCCTCACAAACCTTATTGAATTCTTTGAAGAGGTGACCAAACACGTGGATGAAGGTGGAGCAGTGGATGTGGTAAACATGGATTTAAGAAAGGCGTTTGATAAGGTTCCCCATGGTAGGCTCATGCAGAAGGTAAGGAGGCATGGGATAGGGGGAAATGTGGCAGATTGGATTCAGAATTGGCTGACCCTTAGAAGACAAGAGGTGGTAGTGGATGGAAAATATTCAGCATGGTGCTCAGTTACGAGTGGTGTACCACAAGGATCTGTTCTGGGTCCTCTCCTCTTTGTGATTTTTGTAAATGATTTGGATGTAGAAGTGGAAGGGTGGATTAGCAAGTTCGTGGATATATGAAGGTGGGTCACGTTGTGGACAGTGTGGAGGGCTGTTCTAGGTTACCAAGGGACATTGATAGAATGCAGAGCTGGGCTGAGAAGTGGCAGATGGAGTTTAACCCAGAAAAGTGTGAGGTGATTCATTTTGGAAGGACAAACTTGAAAGCAGAATACAGGGTTAACGGAAAGATTCTTGGCAGTGTGGAGGAGCAGAGGGATCTTGGGGTTCATGTCCACAGTTCCCTGAAAGCTGCCACCCAGGTGGATTGAGTTGTTAAGAAGGCGTATGGTGTGTTAGCTTTCATTAATAGAGGGATTGAGTTCAAGAGCCGTGAAGTTATGCTCCAGCTATACAAAAGCCTGGTTCGGCCACATCTGGAGTATTGTGTCCAGTTCTGGTCACCTCATTACAGGAAAGATGTGGAAGTATTGGAAAAGGTGCAGAGGAGATTTACCAGGATGTTGTCTGGAATGGAGGGAAGGTCTTACGAGGAAAGGTTGAGAGAGCTAGGGCTTTTCTCTTTAGAATGATGAAGGATGAGAGGTGACTTGATAGAGGTGTCCAAAATGATCAGAGGTATAGATAGAGTAGACAGCAAGAGACTTTTTCCTAGGGTGGAGGTAGCTTTTATGAGGGGACATAGTTTTAAAGTGAAAGGAGGTAGATATCGGGGAGACGTGAGCGGTAGGTTGTTTACTCAGAGAGTGGTCCGGGCGTGGAATGCATTGCCGGAGAGGGTAGTGGAGTCGGCCTCATTAGGGGCATTTAAGCGGCTATTAGATAGGCATATGGATAATAGTATAAGGTAGGGGTGGAGGTTAGATAGACCTTAAGTTTCGGGTAAAAGTTTGGCACAACATCGTGGGCCGAAGGGCCTGTACTGTGCTGTACTGTTCTATGTTCTATAAAGTCTGAAGTGGGGATGTTCACCGATGATTGCACAATGTTCAGCACCATTCTTGATTCCTCAGACACTGAAGCAGTCCGTGTTCCAATGCAACAAGATCTGGATTATGTCCATGCTTGGACAGATGGGTGGCCAGTAGCATTTGCAGCACACAAATGTCAGGCAATGACCACATGTAACAAGATTGTTCCTTCACATTCAATGGCATTACCATTGCTGAACCACCACCACCACACACACCCCCTCCGCCCGCCAAGTTTGAACATCCCGGGAGTTACCAGTGACCAGAAACTCAACTGGGCTCGCCACACTAATACAATGGCTACAAGAGCAGGTCAGTGGCTTGGAATCCTTCAATGAGTAACTCACCTCCTCACCTCACTCAAAATTTGTCCACCATCTACAAGGCACAAGTCAGGAGTGTGATGGAATACTCCCCACTTACCTGGATGAGTGCAGTTCCAACAACACTGAAGGTGCTTCACATTATTCAGAACAAAGCAGCCTGCATCTTGGCACCACATCTAACACCTTCAACATTCATTCCCTTCACTGTGTATTCGTGGTAAGATACACCTCAGTGACTCACCAAAGCTCTATCCCCAGCACCTTCCAAACCCATGACCTCTATCACCTCGAAGGACAAAGGCAGCAGATACCTGCAAGTTCCCCTCCACACCTGGAGATGGCGGTGGTGGAATAGGCTCCTCACCCCAGAGCTCGTCCATCTCATTTTTTGTTCTTTTCTTTTATAGTATCGTAGAGTCATAGAATCATACAGCAGGGATACAGACCCTTCAGTCCAACCAGTCCACGTTGAACATAATTCCAAACTAAACTAGACCCACCTGCCTGCTCCTGGCCCATATCCCTCCAAAACTTTCCTATTTGTATATCTGTTGTATTTGTACCCATATCTACCACTTCTTGAGGAAGTTCATTCCACATGCGAACCACCCTCTGTGTAAAAATTTGCCTCTAATGTATTTTTTAAATCCCTCTCCTTTCACCTTAAAAATGTGCCCCCTAGTCTTGAAATTCCCCACTCTAGGGAAAAGACAACTAGCATCAACTCTATCTATACCTCGCATTAGTTTATAAACTTCTTTCAGGTCACCTCTCAACCTCCTACACTCCAGTGAAAGAAGTCCCAGCCTATTCAGCCATTCCTTATAACTCAAACCTTCCATACTCAGCAATATCCTGGTAAATCTCTTCTGAACTCTCTCCAGCTTGATAATAGCCTGCTAATAACTGGGCAACCAGGAGTGCACACAGTAGTCCAGAAGATGCCTCATCAATGTCCTTTACAACCTTAACATGATGTCCCAACTCCTATAATCAAAGGACTGAGCAATGAAGGCAAGCGTGCCAAGTGCCTTTTTAACCACCTTGTTCATATGTGATGCAAACTTTAAAGAATTATCTACCTGCTCCCTAGGTCCCTCTGTTCTATAACACTACACAATGCCCTACCATTAATTGTATAAACGTTACCCTTGTTTGTTGTACCTCACAATTATCCAGATTAACCTCCATCTGCCAATTTTCAGCCCATTGACCCATTTAATCAAGACCCCTCTGTAATCTTAGAAAACTTTCTTCACTGTATTCTATGCACCAATTTTGTTGCCGGCTGCAAACTTACTAACTATGCCATCTATATTCTCATCCAAATCATTTATATAAATGACAAACTAAAGAGGAGCCAGAACCGATCCCTGTGGAACACTGATGGTCACAGGCCTTTAGTCTGAAAAGCAACCCTCCACCATTGCTCTCTATCTCCTGCTGTTAAGCCAATTACATATCCAACTGGTAATCTCACCCTGAATCCCATGTGACTTAACTTTGCTAATTAGTCTACCATGTGGAATCTTGTCAAAGGCTTTACTAAAATCCAAATAAATAATGTCTAGTGCTCTATTGTCATTGACCTTTTTGATAACTTCCCCAAAAAACTCAAACAAGTTTGTGAGACATGAGTTTCCTCACACAGAACCATGCTGACTATCCCTAATAAGCACCAGGGACCTGGGTTCAATTCCACCCTCGGGTGACTGTCTGTGTAGAGTTTGCACGTTCTCCCTATGTTTGCATGGGTTTCCTCTGCGTGCTCCAGTTTCCTCCCACAGTCCAAAGATATGCAGGCTAGGTGGATTGGCCATGGGAAATTGCCCCATTGTGGCCAGGGATGTGTAGGTGAGATGTGTTAGCCAAGGGAAATATTGGGTGGGGGGATGTGTCTATGTGTGATGCCCTTCGGAGGGTCAGTGGGGACTTGTTGGGCCTGAATCCCATGTGACTTAACTTTGCTAATTAGTCTACCATGTGGAATCTTGTCAAAGGCTTTACTAAAATCCAAATAAACAACATCTAATGCTCTATCGTCATTAACCTTTTTGATAACTTCCCCAAAAAACTCAAACAAGTTTGTGAGACATGAGTGTCCTCACACAAAACCATGCTGACTATCCCTAATCAATTTTTGCCTCTATAAATGTCCATAAATCCTATCTTTTATAACCAACTGTAATAATTTACCCACAACCGAAGTCAGACTCACAGGTCTATAGTTCCTCGGTTTCTCTTTACAATTTTTCTTAAACAAAGGTACAACATTAGCCACCCTCCAGTCATCAGGCACCTCACCTGTAGTTTTAGATGATGCACATGTTTCTGCAAGGGGTGTCATAATTTCCTCCCTTACTTCCCACAACATTCTGGGATACATTTGATTTGATCCTGGAGATTTATCCGCCTTTATATTCTTTAAGACCTCCCCAACTTCCTTTTCTGTAATGTGAACTGTTTTTAAACATCAAAGTTTATTTCTCTGCATTCTCAAGACTCCATTTCTTTCTCCACAATAAAAAATGATGCAAAATATTCATTTAGTATCTCTCCCATCTCCTGGGGTTCAACACAATGACAACCTCCTTGATCTTTAAGAGGTCCAAAACTCTCTCTAGTTACTTTCTTATTCTTCATGTATTTGCAGAATCTCTTTGGATTATCCATAACCTTATCTGCCAATGCTATCTCATATCCCCTCTTTGCCTTCCTGACTTCTCTCTTAGGAATGCCCCTACACTCTTTTCTTGATTAAGAGATCCAATTGAACCAAGTTGTCTATATCTAAGAATAAAATTCTCTTTTATTCTTGACTAGAACCTCAATATCTTTATTCATCCATTGTTCCTTAATCTTACGAGCCTAACCCTTCACTCTAACAGGAACAAACAGCCCCTGAACTCTCGTCATCACACTCTTGAAAGCCTCCCACTTGTCAGTCATCCTTTTACCTGCGAACAGTCTACTCCAATCAACTTTTGAAAGTTCTTGTCTCACACCATTAAAATTTGCCTGACTCCAATTAAAAACATTAACTTTTATGGAAGGCTTATCCTTTTCCATAACCATTTTGAAACTAATAGAATTATGATCGCGAGACCCAAAGTGTTCCCCCACTTTTACTTCAGCCACCTGACCTGCCTTATTGCCCCAAAGAAGGTCTACTTTTGCTCCTTTTCCAGGAGGAGATCCCACATTGATAAAGAAAATTTTCTTGAGCATATTTGACAAATTCTTCACCATCCAAACCCTTAACACTATGGGTAGTCCCAGTCAATGTTTGGACAATTAAAATCCCCCATTATTACAACCTTATTATGCTTACACACATCTGAGATCTCCCTACAAATTTTTTCTCAATTTCTCTCTTACTATTGGGGGGTCTGTAGTACAATCCCATCAAAGTGATCTTTCCTTTCTTATTTGTAATTTCTACCCACATATTTTCACTGGACAATTTTTCAGAAATATCTTCCCTAGTTACAGCAGTAATGTATTCCTTAATCGAAAACACCACCCCCTCCTTGCTTGTCTCCTTTTCTATCCTTTCTGTAGCATCTAAAACCTGGGACATTGAACTGCCAGTCTTGTTCATCTCTCAGTCAAGTTCCTGTAATGGCTATGTTGTCCTAATCCCATGATCTTAAACATCCCCTGAGTTCATCAGCCTTGCCTGAAAGACCACTTGCATTGAAATAATTGCAACATAGTCTTCATAGTCCTTCATAGAACCTACCCCATCAATCCTTCCACTTACACTGCTACCTGGAATTCCTCCACTCGCCTTCTCTATCAGTATAAAGTCTCCCTTAATAGAATGAACAAATCTCCCTGCTAAGATATTGGTCCTTTTCCAGTTTAGGTTAGACCCATCCTTTTTTAACAGGTCTTTTCTATCCCAAAAGACATTCCAATTGTCCAAAAACCTGAATCCCTGAACAATACACCACCAGCTCTTCAGCCATTGATTTATCTCCTTTAACCTTTTGTTCCTTCCCTCTCTTGAGTTTGGCATTGGGAGTAAACCAGGAATTATTACTTTTAAGGTTTTATTTTTTAATCTTCTACCTAACCTCTTAAAGTCACTCTGTACTGCTTTAATCTTCTCACTAAAAATGTCATTCCTACCAATGTGTACAATAATTTCTGGCTTCTCAATCTCACCTTTAATAATATGCTTGAAATGTTTAGAAACATCCTTAATCCTAGCACCAGGAAAGCCACAAACCATCCTAAATTTACACTCACTGCCACAGAATCTCCTGTCTATGCCCCTGACAGCAGAGTCCCCTATAACAAAAATTCTATTAAATCTTGTCAAACGCTGCTTAACATTGGAATCGTTCCAAGTGTCCAATAGTTGACTGCCCCTTCCATTTTCCTCAGAGAGACTATCACCTTCAACTGTTCTGAAAACTGAATATCTGTTTGATACAGGGATAGCCACTGGAGACTTTTAAACTACCTTCTCACCTTTCCTGACAGTCAAAATCTATCTGACTAATCCTGCTGGGTAATCACTTTTCTGTACCTACTAGTCACCTTACTCTGTACCTTATATATGGCCTTAATAATGTTCATTTCTTGTCCTTCTCTCTTTTTAAAAGCTTTTTTTTAACGTTAAAGAAAATGCCTTGTGGAGAAAGAGCGGATGCGATGTCGTCAAAGCGGCCGAGGGCTGGAGCAGAGTGGGCTGGAGACCCAGAGCAGAGCGGGGTCTGGTGCCAGCAGTCAGCGGTTTGCGATCCTAGTCAGACCACATCTGGGTGCCCCCCTTGCATTGATCTACTGAAAGGCCCTTTATGGAAAGACTGTAATCATCTTTTGAACTTTACATCTTATTTTTCTCACTCATACTATGAATAACTGTAAGGTAATGTTACTTTGTTTCCTTGTTTATCTATTTTTGTACCTAAGATTTGTTCCTAGGTACTCAGTGTTTATGATGGGGCCATGTGTGGTGACATTGCAAACTTTTAACTGTAATCCTGTACTTTTGTACTTGAGTACATGTGGCAATAAACCGAAATCTAAACCTAAGCCATACAAAATGTCCCAACTTAGAACCGTATCACAATTCCTTCGCCCAATTCCTGGATCAAAGCCCCAGAATCCTCCCTGCACAGCACTGTAAGTGTACATACACCTGAACTATGGCTTTTACAAGAAGCCAACTCAACACTATCATCTCAGTGGACAGGCAACAAACGCTGACCCAGCCAGCGATACCCATCTCCTGAGAAAGAATTCAGGAAAGAACCCAGAGTGATGTAGATGCTCAGTCAATGAATACATTCAAAAAGTTTCTTTTTGGAATTTATATGGAAATGCTGGGATATGAGGATAAGGCAGAACAGTGGAATTGAAAAATGGTGATCCATTTGAATGACAAAGCACAGATAAAAGTTCATGTGACTGAGGACTCTTACAGTGCGGAAAAAGGCCATTCGGCCCATTGAGTCCACACCAACCGTCTGAAGAGCATCTCATCCAGACTCAGCACACCCCAACCCTGTCCCTATAATCCCGAATTTGCCATGGCTAACCCACCTAGCCTGCATATCCCTGGACACTATGGGGCAGTTTAGCATGGCCAATCCATCCAACCTGCACGTCTCTGGACTGTGGCAGGAAACTGGAGCACCCGGAGGAAACCCAAGCAGATACGGGGAGAACATTGTATCAGCCTCCTGGCTGCTGAAACATAGATAGGTTACTAACTTGGCCAAACAGCAAGGGATGCTGGATACATTGGCCAAGTGAAATTCCAAAATCACTAAGCCCACACACCAGACACAGTGCAAACACAGTAGCCAGGTGCTAATGACATTAGCATAATGTAAAAGGCAACAGTTTTGCTGGACAGACAACCCCCCGACAACTTGTCCACGAAACAGGGGAGCAGCCAGACAGAAAAGCACCAGGTCCTGCTACATGAAGAAACAAACAGTATCATGCCAGGCTAAATGATTGACTGTGAATCAAAGTATTACATGTGTCTCCCTGTTTGGCCAGAACTATAGCAAGTTCCAGGGTTCACTTGCAGAGCTCTCCTTGGAACCAGACTTGAACTGTCTGATGCCTTCCGTGCATGGCAAGAGGCAAAGACCCGCTGACAATTCAGGGAGAGAGAGGAAGAAAGCAGCTTCACAGACCCAGAGACAGAACAACGACATAAATCTATAAGAGACCCATGAAATATAGTAACCTTAAGGGGCCAAATAGGATTGAAGATAGTATCTTTAGTATTAACAGCTACTATAACTTTGTTCCTCATAAAGTTGGGACTGTTTTGCATTGGTAATGGCTTGTGTTTGTATTGATTTGACCTCTTTGGTATTGAACAAATAAACGAATGAAAAAGTACAGCACAGGAACAGGCCCTTCAGCCCTCCAAGCCTGTGCTGACCATCATGCCCTAATTAATCTCAAAACAAACCTGCCATTTTTCGATCCACATCCCTCTATTCCCTCCCTATTCATGTACCCATCTAGGTGCCTCTTAAATGTCTTCAATGTGCTCACTTCCACCACCTCTTCCGGCAGTGCATTCGAGGCTGCTACCACTCTCTGCGTGAAAAACTTCCCTCACACGTCTCCCTTAAGCTTTCCCCCTCTGACCTTGAACCTGTGCCCCCTTGTAATTGAAACTTCAACCCTGTATTGTGGGACACCTGGGCAAATTCATTCATAACATTCTGGTTGGAGTTGTCTAAATTATTTTAAGCAGAGACTAGACAACAGCATGCAAACTCCACACAGTCACCCAAGAGTGGAATTGAACTCAGGTCCCTGGTGCTGTGAGGCAGTAGTGCTAACCACTGAGCCATTGTACATACTCACACACCTATTTCTTAGGTCCTTAAATAAATGAATAGTTATTTGTTGATATGAAGCTTGAATATCGCTAAACAAAAACATATGTTTAATTAATGTTTTCATATTGCACTCGTCAGAGCATTTGAAAAGAATACCAAAGGAGAAGGTGGAACAGTATTTTATTATTATGTGAGAAGGCAGTGCTGAGTATTGGCAAAGATGTTGCTATGCAGAAAGCCCCAGTTTTTTCTAGAATCCCTACAGTGTGAAAACAGGCCCTTTGGCCCAACAAGTCCACTCTGAACCTCAGAGCATTCCACCCAGACATGTCCCCTTGTAACCCACCTAATCTACACATCCCTGAATGCTACGGGCAATTTCCCATGGCCAGTCCAGGTAACCTGCACATCTTTGGACTGTGGGAGGAAACTGGGGCAAACCCATGCAGACACGGGGAGAATGTGCAAGCTCCACACAGACAGTTGCCTGAAGGCTGGAATTGAACCCAGGTCCCTGGTGCTGTGAGGCAGCAGTGCTAACCACTGAGCCACCATACTGCCCCAAATTTGATATTAGAGACAAAAAAACTGCAGATGCTGGAATCCAAGGTAGACAAATAGGACAGCCTGAAGAAAGGTAATACCCAAAACGTTGACTTCGCCTTTCCTCCAGATGCTGCCTGGCCTGCTGTGTTCTTCCAGCCTCCTGTTTATCTGCACCAGTTCAATGTTGACTGGCAGTTAACTTAAATTTAACCAAATTAATGAAGTCAGTTGAGGCAGCAGAATGTGTCCTTGTATCCCTAACGTGCAGGTGCCACTACATTCAGGAGCTGAGAAAGAAAGAAAATGCTGATGAAGAATCAAAATGATTGATTGTGTTGAGGACATTTCAGAAACCCTGCTAGAGGCCACGCATTTTGTGTAGCAGTTCTGATCCTTTTAAGGAATCGATGCTGTAAGGGAAGAAAATAATCTCTTCAAATATTAGAGGAAATAGTTTTGAATAACATCATGCTATACACCCTGGGATCATCACTCCAGTATGGATGGAAAGCCACACCCTCTCTCAGTGACAAACACAGCCTTATATACTCAATGCTTTTGATGAATCACCAATGAACCTCATCATACCACAGGGTGTGGTGGTTACAGCACTGTTAAGAAGGCAGGCTGTCATTTCATATTTAACCATGTTTGTACGTGATAGATGAGATATCAAGAGTGAATAACCATGAACTACCCATTTAATTGTCTGCTGAGTGTAAGATCGTGTAATTCTAATCCATTTTATGTTCTCAGCTCCTCCAGACCTGTTTGTCTTCCATTGCCAATAGGTTGACATTCATTGCCCACCCCCTAGTTGCCCTTGAGAAGGTGGTGGAGAGCTGCCTTCTTGAACTGCAGCAATCCATTTAGTGTAGGCACACCCACAATGCTGTTTGAGAGGGAGTTCCAGGATTCTAACCCAATGAAGTTGATGGCATGGTGACATTTTTTCGAGTCAGGATGGAAGGGAACTCTTGTTATTAAGAAGAGCCATACAGTACTCGAAACATTAACTGTTTTTCTCTCTCCACATATGCTGCCAGACCTGCCAAGTTTCTCCAGCACTTTCTGCATTTGTTCCGGATTAATAATTTGCTGATTTTGCCAGGATACAATCGCCTCTCCACCCTTTGCGGATAATTCCCCAGGAGCCCTCTCCTACCCAGCCATTCCCCAGAAGAATTGGCTCCAACAGAATTTCCAACCATTTCTTCAGATAATTATAGGAAAATGATTGGATGCATCCACTGCATCAGGTCTTTCAATGATTTAGTCTTCCTTATTGACTTCCCCTTTACTGTCTGTTCTAGTTTGTCACTTTAGCTTGACTCTCACCTTCTCTTCCACTCCCAAAATTTTCTCCACTACTTTTTTTGAAAAATGGCAGATGGATTCAACCTGAGTAATTGCAAGGTATTGCATTTTGGTACAACAAACAAGGATAGGTCTTATACAATTAATGGCAGGGCCTTGGGTAGTGTTGCAGAACAGAGGAGTGCAGGTACATAATTCTTTGAAGTTTGTATCACATATGGACAGGGTGGTTAAAAAGGCTTTTGGCACGCTTGCCTTCATTGTTCAGTCCTTTTGAGTATAGGAGTTGAGACATCATGACGGGGTTGTACAGGACACTGGTGCGGCCTCTTCTGAAATACTGTGTCCAGTTCTGGTTGCCGAGTTATAGGAAGGATATTATCAAACTGGAGAGGGTTCAGAAGAGATTTACCAGGATGCTGCTGGGTTTGGAAGGTTTGAGTTATAACGAAAGGCTGGATAGGCTGGGACTTTTTTCACTGGAGTGTAGGAGATTGAGAGGCAACCTGATAGAAGTTTATAAAATAATAAGGAGTATAGATAGAGTTAATGACAGTTGCCTTTTCCCTAGGATGGGGGATTTCAAGACTAGCGGGCACATTGTTAAGGTGAGAGGAGAGAGATTTAAAAAAGACATGATGGCAAATTTATACACAGAGGGTGGTTCACATGTGGAATGAACTTCCTGAGGAAGTGATGGATATCGGCACAATTACAACGTTTAAAAGACATTTGGTTAAACATATGTATGGGAAGGTTTTGGAGGGATATGTGCCAGCTGCGACTAGTTTATTTTGGGATTATGTTCGGCATGGACTAGTTGGACCAAAGGGTCTGTTTCCGTGCTGCCTGACTCTATGACTTTCCTGAGGGCACTGAATCATTCTTCTCCTTTTCAGGCTGCCCCTTGGGATCGAGGGTGATTTGCTTCCCCACTGGTCTAAAGCATTCTGAGATGGGTTATAAGTCCACTGTGTGATCTTTAGACTCTGCCACAAAGGGAGCAGGTGGTGCTTGAAGGATCGGGTGGAGGTTTGAACACCTGCATCGACCATCTCCACACATTCCTGACAAAGTCCCTTGATGTGTTCCTGAAGGAACCTTCTCTATTTTGGTCAATCGCAGGCCAGCGGATTTGTTTCTCTTCATTTGAGTGCATCCCAAAAACCTGTCCTCCAGGGAATGTCCTGCCACCAACACAGAATTCCAAAGTAAATGTGAGATTGGACCTTTCACTAAACTCCTGGAAAGAGACCATCCTTGTAATTATCTCAATAATGCAGTTAGCTCCTTCCAAAGAAATATCCAAATAGTATGATCTAGACTGAATGCACTCTGGGCTGTTTGAATCTGAGGGCATCACAGCAGAACCCAATCTTTCCTCGCCAGTTATAAACACAGAAAACTTCTTCTGTGGTGCAGTTGTAGTGTCCCTACCCTAGATTGAGAGATCCAGGTTCAAGTCCTGGCTGAATAGGTTGAATGAACAATAAAGCACAGAAAGGGCCCTCTTGTGGTGTAGTGTTAGTGTCTTTATCCCCTGGATTGAGAGACCTGGGTTCAAGTCCCACCTGCTCCAGAGGTGTGTAATGTCAATTCTGAACAGATTGATTTGATAAAAATCATTTAAATAAAAACAGAAACACCAGAATATTGAGTTGGTCAGAGGACACCCAATCCCTTGCCTAGTTTAGCATCACTTCGGTCAAATGGGTAATCAATATCAAAGCTTGGTACTGTGTAAATCTCTGGGTTGTATTATGAACAAGATATTGAGGTACTGGAAAGGATGTAAAGAGGGAGTTTGAGAGAGAACATTGTCAGAGACCCAATAATAGGTAAAGCAGTGGATGAGTTTGTAATCAAAAAATGTCAAATGGATCCAATCTTCAATATCAGAGGGAAGTAAGTGCCTGCTGAGAATTTCTTCGAGTCTCTCTCCAAACTCGCACATAAAGTTAAATCAGGAGCAAGCTGGAAAATTATTTTTAAGAACTGAGTTCATAAAGAGGCTGGGAACTGAGAATCATAGTGGGGATTTTAAAAGAGCAGGGACTTAATGGAAATGGAAATTTAAAAGGAGTGGGATTAAGAACCAGACCTTGGGGGGTGGGGATTGAGGTGTCCCAGAGTCCAAATGACATCACAGGACAAGTGGAGTGGGATTTCCGGCAAGTTTTCAGTTGAATCTAAATTAATTAAACATAAAGCTAAATTGACTGATTAATTAATTGGTGCAGATATGAAAAATTGAGGCCAAATTTAGACTTCAGCATTTAATTGCAATCACTGTTCAATTAAGCAGATCTACAGGATAAAATTATAATTAGTTAACATTAGATAGTAACACTAAAGTGTTTTGAACATTGTGGTATGTTAAAATCTAAGGTTTTCAGATAATGCGAATGGAGTATAACATTTCTATTAATATCTCCACAAAATCGAGTAATATTAGATGGAAGGCAGCTGGGAGAGGTTTTAGTTAGATAGTAAGTTTTATTGTCACATAAATGAAAGTGAAGCAAAGTAGTTGAAATGTGCATCGTGTTCCATGCTCCAGGACATTTCTCGTCTTCAGGATCAGTTACATCATCAACTGGAGCAACTCAAGATCCAGGTTTCAGAGTCTGAGTTGCAGTTTTCATCACTGTAATGCTCCTTTAAGGTTGAGAGCTCCACAGCTATGACTTTTATATATGTGGCCAGCCAAGAGTGTATTATTATGAAGAGAGAGAGAGCGCGAATGGGTCACACCAGGCAGATAGAGGAAGACAGGGAAAGTCAGGCAGAAGACCCCTTGCTCTCCAATTATTTTTGAATACTGATGCGAGTTTATCTGCAGAGTGAAGCCAAAGAGAAACCCATGTTGTGATGATACTATGGCTTTAAGAGGTGCATTTTGTCCTGTTTTTTTTCTTTTGGGGAGGTTTTAAGGCAGAGGCGCTGAGCTGTCTCTTGAAAACTCATAAATAGCTTGTGAGGCTTTGGGCTGTTTTTTAAAGTTTGAACAATAGAAGCATCCTGAACGGGTGTGGTCAAGCTCCTGCGGAAGCAGGATTTTTAATTTTAGCTTCCAGCAGTTGCTGCTGGGCTTTTGAAGAAGTGGAAGCTTTTTTTTTGCCCCCTCTCTTGGTTGCAGCTAAAAGCTGGGGGATCTCTTCCTGCTATTGGATTAGCTTGTGAGATGATCTGTTTTATGAAGGCACCTTTTTGTTTATGGAATGTTACTATATTGAAACAGTTAATTAGTAATAGTTACCATATCTATTATTTGCTAAGCATTTCAATAGAGTTACAGCTAAGCCAGTTCTTTTCTTTATCCTTTCTTTTGTTGTATTTTAACTATACTGAATGAATAAAGTGTATTTTGCTTTAAATCTGGTAGTTTGACAATCAAATTGCATCAGAATGAAATACCTGGCCGCTTGGAGAGAAAGCAGCATCGACGTTTTGGATCCAGTGACACTTTGTCAGAATCCAGTAGTATGTTGCCTCCCTGGTGCCAGTGTCACTGAACAGATACAGAGGCTTCCGAGAGTGTCTTGTGAACATCCAGTGGTCCACATCAGTACTTTTAACATCAGTAGAAAGAGGAGAGTGGTCAGATCTTAGGGAGCTAGGAAGAAAATGAGTGAGCAAGACATCAAAGGAAGTGAACTTTGGATTCCTCCCAGCAGTTTGTACAAGTGCATCTAGAAATAAGAGGATAGAACAGATGAATATGTGGCTGGAGAGAAGGTGCAGTAGGGAGGGATTTAAGCTTCTGGAACATTGAGACATGTAAAGGGTACACCTGAACAGAAACAGGACTGAGGTATTTTGCCAGAGCTATTGGGAGTGTTTAAGCTAACTTGGCAGCAGTATGGAAAGCAAGAGAGAATAGTAGACACTTCAAATGTCTCAGCGATAGATGGCAGTAGTGTAAGAAATAGTAGGGTATTTGGTTGGGTCAGAATAAGAGGGAATGGACTAATGTCTAAATTATATGTGTGTGCAAAATATGAGTTGTGCTTGGTAAACGAGATTGAGGAACTGAAGGTGCAGAAAGCCCAGTGGAAATACATTGTTGTAGTGATGACAGAGAACTTGCTCAAAGAAGGATAAAACTAGGAATTCAATATTCCAAGATACAAGTTCAGAAGTCACACAACATCAGGTTATAGTCCAACAGATTTATTTAAAATCACAAGCTTTCGGAGCACTGCTCTTTCGTCTGGTGAAGTCTGACAAAGAAGCAGTGCTCTGAAAGCTTGTGATTTTAAATAAATCTGATGGACTCTAACCTGGTGTTGTGTGACTTTTGACTTTGTCCACCCCCGGTCCAACACCGGCACCTCCACATTGTAGATACAAGTTGTTCAGGAAATATAAGGGAACAATTAAAGGAGGAGGGTGGTGGTACTGATTCAGGAGTCTGTCACAGTGCTGAAAAGACAATGTAGGTACTATCATATTGCTGTTCATCATTTATAGACCATCAATGCCACAGAAAGGCGGCCAACATCATCAAAGACCCATTGCACCCTGGTAATGAACTCCTACAACCTTTTCTGTCAGGCAGAAGATACAGAAGCCTGAACACACACACAAGCAGGTTCAGGAACAACTTCTCTCTAGGCGTTATCAGACTGTTGAACGGACTCTAGCCGCAAATAATGTAACCTGCAATGTAACCTGTATGCCTCTGAGTCTTTTAGATCTGTACATCCTTTGCTCACTGTGAGCTGCCTGTACCATTCGTAAACAAAGCTTTTCCTTGTATTTTGGTACATGTGACAATAAAATCAATCAATCAGATGTAGAGGGACAAATATGCAAGGGATTTACAGAGACATGTAAGGACTATTGTTAGAATGGGAGATATTAAATATATTAATTATCCTAATGAAGGTTGGAGTATTATATTTCATTCATTGGAGTATCATTGGTTCTGGGCACCACATCTTAGAAAGGATTTGAAGGCATAAGAGAGCATGCAGAGAAGATTCACGAGCATGTGCCTAGGAATGAGGAACTTCAATTATGTGGAATTATTGGACAAAAAGTTGTGAGCAGGCTTGTTTGAAGTGTTCAACATCATGACGGGTCTGGACGGAGAACTCCCGCAGAGGAAGGATTGAGGCCCAGAGGGCACAGGTTTAAGGTCATTGGCAAAAGCAGCAATAGAGAGGACAATAAACATTTTTTATATGGCGTATGGTCAAGGTCTGGAGTGGGCAACCCACCAGTGTGGTGGAGGCAGGTTCTACTGGGGTGCTCTGAAGAGATTTAGATCATTATCTGAAGAGGGAATATTTTCAGAGCAACAGGAAAAGGGTAGTGGCAGCTGGCACGGACCTGATGAGCCAAAAGAATGTTTGCGGGTAACTTAATCATGGTCTTTAAAATAACGGAAGATAGTGATGGAATTGATGCAGTTTGCACTTGTGAGGGAAATGAGCAACCCTCAATGCTGTCATAAGACAGTCACCAAGAAGTTCAAAAAGGGACTTCAGAAGAAACCTCTTCACCCAAAGATGGGAGAAAATGTGGAACTTGCTTCCACAGTGAGTGGATAGCACAGAGGCATTTATTTGAAGGCTGGGGAAGACATTGAGGGAGAAAGGATCGAGTGTTATAATGATAGACTGTTTCAGTAATGTATACCCTATGTCATCCCTTGTAATGTCCCAAATGAGTCTTGAAGCTGGGGTCTTGTGATGCAGTACCGAAGGGAATTAACACACTATGTCAGTGTGAGGAATGTTGATGGAAAAGGGAACAGCTTGCAGTGATTTTCCAATCCATCTACAACAAGCAATCAGTCAATTACAGGGAAAAGCGGACATAAAAGATAGACAAAGCTCAGCAAGAGATGGACACAGAGTCAGTCCAAGAACAACTTTACTTCACAATTTTGACATGTTACTAATGCATCAGTTACATTAGTGAATAAAAATGTGCAAAATACACATTGTTCTCATAAATAGCCAGTTATTTAGAAAATGGAGTTTAGATTTCTGTCTTGGCTATAAATATTCATATGCAGAAAGCTCAAAAGTTGCTTACTCTCCTTTTCAAATGCTTGAACACAGCTCTGAACTTCAGGACCAGTACTGTCTCTTTGATAGTTTCCTGTTGATGGTGTACAAAACATATTTTCTGAAGCTGTTTCTGGCTTCCTTGGCTGGTGCGTGGTTCCACAGTGAGTGAGGCAGATAATCCCCACCCTTGTGTCTTTGTCAAGGATGAACATAGACAGCACAGTGTTACACCATTCAGTCCCATCAAGACTGCTCCACCATCCAACAAGATTATCTTTCTATGTCAACGTTCCTGTCTATTTTCCCCGTTCTTTAATTCCCAACAACCAAAAATCTATCACCTTTCTTGAATATACACAACAAGAAATCTTCTTTGGGGTAGAGATTTCCAATGATCCACACTGTTCCCAGTGAAGAAATGTCTCCTCAGCTCTGTCCTAAATTCAGAAGAAACGTCTATACCCAGAAAGCGCTGAGAGTGTGGAATCTGCTACAACACAATTTGTTGGTATGAAAAGTACTGATGCATTTAAAGGAAGGTAGACAAGCACAAGAGGTAGAAGGGAATAGAGGGAGATTTAGTGAATGGTGCAAAAATATCAGGAATGGACTGGTTGGGCAAAATGGCCTGCTTCTCAGCTGTGCATTGTGTGCAATCCTATTTAAATGGCTTTTTTTTTTGCCAATTATTCTGAGGCTGTGATCTTATGTTTTAGTTTCCCTAAACACTTTTCACCATTGACTCTGTCAATCCCCACAAGAACTTTATGGTTCAATAGATTCCTTCTATTTTTCTGAACCCCAGAGAATATAGGCCTGGTCTACACAACCTCTTTCTATACAACAATCTCATTATACCAAGAAACAGCTTTATTTACCTATGTTGCCCTCCCAATAAATCAGTTATGTCCTTCCTTAGGTAAAGAGACCAGAAACTGTACGCAATGCTCCAGGTGAAGCCTCCTCCCTATAAGTGTGTTAATAGTTCTTTGCCCTTATACCCTCTGTATGGCACATCTACTGTAAGTGTTTACACCTCCAGTAGCTTCTGCACAAGAATTTATGAACTGGTGACAAACTGCAATCATCGCAGCACTTCAGGTAGGGGGAAAACTATTTGGGTTTCCCTGGACCAAGAGGCAGTCTCATCATTTAGGATTTGAGTTCTGATGAAGAGTCACCAATCTTGAAATGTTAACTCTGCTTTCTTCCCACAGACGCTTCCAGACCTGCTGCGTTTCACCTGCAATTTCTGTTTTTGTTTCATTTAGGATTGAGTCTGATTTACTCAATGATCAGACAGGAATGTCTGACTGCAAGTGAGGCAGGTAAGGGGATTCAGAAGGCAGTTTGGCAGGACTATAAGGCTCTGCAATTGTCCACCAAGTTTCAGTTTCTTTCAACTTGTTTGGATGCGAGTGGGGACTGCAGAGTGAATGAGCTGACTAACCATGGCACAGGATGCCATTCAAGCATAGACAGCACCAAGAAATTAGTGAGAGTAAGGGATAGTATAGTGAGGGAATAGGCGCTGTTTTATACAGCTAAGATCATCAGTCCGAGAGAGTTCTGTGGCCTGACTGGTGCCAGGGCTCAGGAACCTACAGTGGAAGGCAGAGGATCCAGTTGTGGCAGTCAATATACAAGCACAAACTGGAATCTGGAACTTATTGCCTGCAAGGTTGATGCAGAGAAAAACCTTCATAACGTTTTAGTAGTATTTAGCTGTGTACTTGCAATGCCAATGCTTACAAGGCTATGGGCCGAGTGGTGGAATGATGGGAGTAGAATAGTTAGGTGGTTGTTTTTGACCAAGGTTGACACAATGGGCTGAAGGGCATTTGATCTAAGCTATTGATCTCTCTGACTTTAAATGTCATCGACAGGGCATGGAATTAGGTTTGCTCTGACAGTGTGAGGAAATGGACACCGAATTGCTCAATAGAACCTCAAGGGTAATGACTATTACCATAGCCATGTGCCAACTTGCAGAGGGCATGAAAATTAGCAAAGCAGATAAGTGGCTCAGATCCTGGTTGGGGAGAAGTGGGTTCCAGTCTGTGGAACATGGAATCAGCCCTAGTGAAAGTGGGGTCTGTAAAATTAGGATGGTATGTCGTATCCTGTGCAACATTCTCTCAAACCATATAGCTAGAAAGTAGAGATGGCTTTAAACTAAATACAAGTAAGGAGTCCAGCTCGGGTAGATGTAGCAAATCAAGGGTTAGAATCAAGGCAAGAGTATAAAATGATGTAGGGAATGGGGTCAGAGAATGGCAGGAAGGGATAGAGAGAATAAACCATAGAAGAGTAGATTTTACAAAATATGAAATGAAAGGCCCTGTATCTGAAAACGCTTGGCAAACTGATGCCACACATTGCAATAAATAAGGATGACCTGATAGCCATGATGGAAATGTGGCTGCAGGATGACAAAAATGAGTCCTGAATATTGAGGGATATTTGGCAAGAAGAACAGGAAACTAGATAAAGGTGGAGAGGTAACACTGTTAATCAAGGATGGCATTGGCACAATAGTTCGTGTCCTTGGTTCAAAAGACCAGGATGTAAAATCAATTTGAGTAGAGATGAAGAACAATAAGTGAAAGAAGTCATTGATAGGAGAGATCTACAGGCACCAAAACAATTTAGAACAAAGTATATGAGAAGAAAGGTGTTTGTGATGAAGGGACAAGAATAATCAATGTTGACTAATTTGTATGTAAACTGATAAAATCAGATTGACAATCGTGGCATGAATGAAAAGTTCATGGGTTGCTTTTGAAATAGCTTCTTAAGCAGCACAATCTGGGGCCAACCAGCACAGCATATATGAGACTCAGCAACATGTAATGAGACAGGATTAATGCCCTCAGAATAAACGCACCCTTCAATCGCAGCATGTTTGAATTTTACATTCAGTTTGAAAGTGAGAAGAATGGGTCTAAGACAGCATTTTAAACTTAAAAAAGATATGAGCATGAAAGCTCTGCCAGCTGGCATGAACCAGGTTACTACGCTAAGCATTACATGAACAAAGAAGCAGAAGAGGACATTTACGGGAATATCTCAGAATAACTATACTCCTATTGTAAAGATAATCTCTAAGTGGGACGGATGAGATTCACTTTCTGCAGTTAACTAATGACATTAAGCAAAGCATCAAACTTAAGCAAAAATGCTAATCATTGCACAAAGAAGAGTGACAGGTCAGATGATTGGACAGAACAGAAAAAAAGTAGACAATGACTAGAAGATTAATTAGGAAAAAGAACTGAAGAATGAGAGAGAAAGCTCGTTGGAACTGTAAAAAATGGATAGCAAAAGATCCTGCAGATTTATGAAAAGAAGAAGTGTGTGTTGGTTTTCTGGAGAGTAAGAATGGGGAGTTAATAGTAGATAATAAGGAAATAGGGATAAAATGAGTACACATTTTGCTTCTATCTTCACCGTAGAGGATAAAAAGAAAACTTTTTAGCAATAGCTGGGAATCAGGAGTCTGCAGGGAGAAGAACTTGCTGAAATTACAATCATGAGGGAAGCAGGACTGACCAAACAAATGGAGTTGTGATTGACAGGTCTCCTGGTCCAGATGGATTTCATCCTAGGGTTTTTAAAGAGGAGACTCATGGAGTAGTGGATGTGTTGATGTGAATTTTCCAACATTTCAGGAGTGTTGGCAAATTTAACTCCCCTCCCTGTTCAAGAGGAGTTTGTGGCAGAAAACAGGAAACTATAGGTCTGTTAGCTTGACATATGTCATGGGGAGGGTGTTAGAATTGACATTATGGAGATTATAGCCAAGTACAATGGTAAACTGAAGGTAATTGGGAGACATCAGCATTGTTTTGTGAAAGGGAAATCCTGTTTAACCAATTTACTGGAGTTCTGTGATAGAAAAAAAAACGTACTAAGAATAAAGGGAAGCCTCTAGATGTGCCTTTCTGGGATTTTCATATAAAATGGTATCAAAACAGAGGTTCATGGTGTAGGGGCTAACAGAGTAGTAAGGAAGCTTCAGTTGTACAGGGCTTTGGTGAGTCCGTTACTAAAATACTTATGCAGTTTTGGGCTTCTTATTTAAAGATGTATGCAAGTACATTGGAGATAGTTTACTAGGTTGAAACATGAATGAGTTAATTGTCTTATGAAGAAAGAATAGGCAAAACTGGCATGTTTCTACTGGAATTTGGAAAAGTGAGGGGAACCTCGACTGAAGTAAGTTAGATCCTGAAAGGTCTTTGCCAGACAAATGTGGAAGCGATGTTTCCTCATGTGTGAGCCAAAGAACTCGGGACATTATTTTAAAACTAGGAGTTGCCCTTCTGGGACAGTTTGAGTAGGTTTGGAACTCCCTGTCTCAGGAGGGTGGGGGAGGGGTCATTGAATATTTTAAAGACAGACACAGATAGATCCTTATTAGGGAGGAGAACTAAGGAGGTAGATCAGGATGTGGAATTAGTCATGAGAAGTCACCATGAGTGCCAGTAATTTCCCAGCCAGAAAGAGAAGATGGCTGCCTGATCAGCTGATGTCATTTCAGGATCCAGCACAGAATGTCCATTGACATCTCAACAGATATACAGTGGCTATTTCTCCCTCCCATCCCCCCAAACGACATTCTAACATCTCTGGACCTTTGTACCAATGCAGTATTCGGCAGCAAGTAAAAATCTGGAGTGGGAGCCGTAGTAACTTCTCGTTTCTCCATCTTCCTGCTGTTTCTTTCCTGTTATGTTGTGCATGAACCTTTAAGAGTTTTAAATTGCTGATCCTTGCTATCCACCACAATTCAAGATATAGGATGTCCTGTAGCCTGTAGACACAACAACAGTCTTGCAGTTGAGCTGTGCTTGAAGACCCTCCCAGCTGCCACAAGTCCATGTAAAGGCTAATCTTCCACTAAAGAATTCCAGTTATTGTCTAAACAATAAGGCTGGATGACGGGTACAGTTGTGCAAAACAAAGGAAAGAGAAGCCTCCTTATTATGGGCTCTGCTGAAGTTCATCCAGCCTGTCATCCACCAAATGTAATCAATTATTGGGAAAAGAAACAGATCTGAAGGGGAGATGAAGAGAAGTGTTTTACTCAGTAAGTTGTTGGGAACTGGAATGGTCTGCCTGAAATGATGGTAGAAGCTGGTTCTGTGAATAATTTTACATTGAAGCTGGGAAGGAGCTTGGTCAGGTAGTGTAGTGGCAATGTCTTTGGGCTAGGAATCCAGAACCTCAGGCCAAATACTCTGGTAGATGGTGAAGTCTGAATTCCATTTTTAAGATATAAATTGAATTAAAACAAAGCTAGCCGGATGGTGAATATTTAGCCATTGTCATTTGTCTTAAAACCCATCTGAAATTTTCCATTCTTACCTGGTCTGACCTACATACGATTCGAGACTCAAGAAATCTGGTTGACTCTTAATGCCATCTGGGTAATTAGGAATGGGCAAAAAAAACTGGCCTAGACAGCGATGTCCATATCCTGTGAGTGAATTTGGGTAGCATAGTGGACTCATTGGCCAGAAAACATTTGTGTAAATTATCTCCCACCCAACCAGCAGCTCCAGTGGCAGTTTGAGAGTTCCGAACTGAAGAATTTGGAATCAGAAAACTTGTATCAGTAAAGGTGGCTGTTCTAATTAAGGTAGTTCACAAATGTTCAACTGCAAAGGATAGCTGCTCTCCTCCACTGGGCTGGTCTGTATGTGACTCCAGTTGCAAACTAACCCACTGTTACCTCTTAACCACTCTCTAAAGTGCCCTTCCGTTGTATCTGAGGATGGCAGAGCCCATCAGCTGTGTCGGAGAGCAACCAAGACCGGGCAATTCACATTGGCGAGATCCACTGGGGAGTGCAGGAGGTGAAAAATAAGTTCTTTGAATTCCCCTCTATCCCCCATGATGTTCAAAGTAAGAAACATAATATATGCATTACTCTGAATCCACTCCTGATTAAAGACCCTGAGGCATAGCTACATGGCGACAGTATGTGTTCAGTGAGTAACACAGGAAGCAGGAAGTTAAGAAGGTGATCAGCTGAGGAGGCTGGGAGATGTTCTACATCTTTGTCTGCTTGTTGACTGAGCTGAGGGCGATATCCTGGTACACTGAAGGAATCTCCTCTTCCTTGTCCTCCTCTTTCTTGACCAGTTGCTCTGTGTCCACGTAGGTGTAGAAGTAAGCCATGATGGAGAAAATGATGGAGACAGCGAAGAGAAGGCAAGCAAACAGCAAAAACTCGGCCCACTGCAAGGAGGAAGAGAGGAAACAGATGATGGGTCACAATTACTATCCGAGAATCCAACAGCACAAAAGGCCCATTGCTCCTCTTTGAAAGTCTTAACCAACTTTATTCTCTAGATATTCATGCAATGTGGGTGTGACTGGCTGGCCCAGCATTTATTGCCCATCCCTAGTTGCCCCCTGACCTGAGTGGCTTGCTGTTGTCATTTCAGAGGGTGGTTATGACTCAACCACTGTTGGCCAAACCAGGTAAGGATGGAAGATTTACTGCCCTGAATTGGATGTGAGTGAAGCAGATGCGTTTTTAAGCATCAAAAACCATTGGACAGGCTTTTTGAAAGGCAGGAGGAGCGCCTGACAAAGGGTTCGACCCGAAATGTTGACTTTCCTGCCCCTCAGATGCTGTCTGACCTGCTGTGCTTTTCCAGCTCCACATTTATTGACTCCAGCTTTCAGCATCTGCAGTCCTTATTATTTCCAGGAGGAATGCCAATGCCAGGCACACGACTCCTCTAAACAATTTAGTTTAGGGGGCTGACTCTGAGCTTAGAGGACCTGTAAAGAAAGTTGGTGGGGGGGGGGGGTGCTGTCCTTTATGAAGCTGAACATGAGCCACGCCTACCTGCAATTGTGACTGGATGGGGAGTCCCAGAAGTATGCTACAATTAATACCCATAAGGGTTTACACCAATACACAAGACTGCCATTTGGGGTATCATCAACCTGCTCCCTTTTCCAGTGGACCATGGAGAACATTTTACAAGGGTTACCCCACATTGTCATTTATTTGGATGACATGCTAATAACGGGGAAGACCAATAAAGATCACTTGGAGAAGTTGGACACAGAGCTTAAACTTTTCTCCCAGATGGGCATATGCCTTGGACAGGAAAATGCATGTTTCACGCGCCCCAAGTGACCTACTTGGGTTACAGAGTTGACAAAACCAGGTTACACCCGTTGAAAGATAAAACGAGGGTGACCAAAGGACGCCCGACTCCCACATCTGTACTGGAGCTTAGGCCATTCCTTGGGTTAGTGAATTATTACGGAAAATGTATACGTAACCTGGCCTCCACCTTGGCACCCTTACACCTGCTATTGAGAAAGGGTCAGACTTGGAAATGGACACGTAGCCAAGAGGTAACCTTTAGGGAAGTGAAAAAGCAGCTATCGTCACCTAAGGTGTTGACCCACTGTGATCCAAAGCGAGAGGTGGTGCTGATGCCTCCCCGTACGGTATCAGGGTAGTGTTGGCTCACCGGTGGCTCAAAGGAGAGAAACAGCCGACAGCGTATGCTTCCCGGACTTTGGCTGATGCTGAGCACAAACGTGCCCAGATGGGGAAGGAAGGTCTGGTGGAAAGAGTGGTCCAAACGTTGAAGGCAGGCTTAAAGAAACAGCCTACAGCGTCACTCAATACCCAACAGTCCCGGTTCCTGTTTGATTATAGGACCAGCCCTCACGCACTACAGGGATAGATCCAGCAGAGCTGCTGATGAGGAGAAGACTCTGCACCAGGTTAAACCTGATATTCCCAGGTTTGGGGCGGGGGTGGGTGAAAGGTTAAATGGCAGCAGGAATGCCAATGCCGGCCACATGCCTCCCCTAAGCAAGAGGGGCAACTTAGTTTGGGGGATTAACTCTGAGGTGGCTGGCCACAGCCAGTGTACCATGCACAAGTAAATAGAAGACTTGGTGACAGGATACCAGCCTCTGTGCAATTATTTCACTTTTAAATGCAGACTTTTATTGAGTTCACATTTTAAGCTACCTGCTGTTGTGGGATTTGAACTTGAATCTGCAGAACCTTTACAATGGCTACTCTGGCTTGCTAAGCCAGTAATTTTATCACTGCACTATCACCTCCTCACACCATAGTGACAGGAAGGAAGATTGTGCTGTGGTGGTTAAATCACTGGGCTAATAATCCTGAGGCCATCATATTGTGGGTTCAATTCCCAACCTACAGCTGGTGGAATTTAAATTCTGTTAATTAAATTAACCTGACAAAGGAGTACAGTGGTTTAAGAAGGCAGCTCACCACCACCTTCTCAAGCGACCTCAGGACAGACAACAAATGCTGGCCCAACCGGTGACGCCCAGGTACTATGAGCCAATGAAATAAATATTTCAGGAATTAAATGCCATGAAAGTGTCATCAATTGTCAGAAAACCAATCTCTGCTTAACATATGAGGAATGTTTGAGGACCCTGGGACTATACTCATCGGAGTTTAGAAGGATGAGGGGGGATCTAATTGAAACGTACAGAATACTGAATGGCCTGGACACAGTGGATGTTGGGAAGATGCTTCCATTGGTAGGAGAGACTAGGACCCGAAGGCACAGCCTTAGAGTAAAGGGAAGACCTTTAAGAACGGAGATAAGGAGAAACTTCTTCAGCCAGAGAGCAGTGAATCTATGGAATTCACTGCCACAGAAGGCTGTGGAGGCCAGGTCATTGCGTACATTTAAGACTGAGATAGATAGGATCTTGATTATCAAGGGGATCAAGTGTTACAGGGAGAAAGCAGGAGAATAGGGTTGAGGAACTTATCAGCGGTGATTGAATGGTGGAGCAGACTCGATGGGCCGAATGGCCTAATTTCTGCTCCTATGTCTTATGGTCTTATGATTCATTTTAAGGAAGGAAATCTGCCATCCTTACCCAGTCTGGCCTATACTTGACTTCACACCCACAGTAATGTGGGTGACTCCTAACTGGCCTCTGAAATGACCTAAAGTCTGCACAGTTCAGGAAGACCTTTCACCCTCCCATTACCTCTGGAAGCCAATTATAGGTGGGCCACACATGCTGGCCTACCTTACAATGCCCACAACCTGTGAAAGCGTTACAAACAAAAATCCTGTTGAGCCCGCTCTTTCCCCAGAATTCTGCAAAGATTTTATTTCATAAAGTTTATTCTCAAAAGCTTACAATTGAATGTTACCCCTTCCAGCCAACATATTCTGGCTGGAATCCATCTTTTTGCTCCGATGGTGATGACTCCTACAATGGATATGATCTCCGAGACAGCAAAGTGCTCTCTGTATCTCACCCACTTAGTCACTCTTTACTCGTGAGCCTGAAAGTGAATTTGTGATTATTTGTGATTGAAGCCCAGATATTGGCTCAAGTGACAGGCCCTGAGGCAGAGGAATACAGGAATGAGAGGAAGGTATTTAGCCTCTCAAAACTCTTTCCAATCACTGAATGGGACCATGGCTGAAGTATGATTTTCTGTACTCCACATAGCCAACTCCTCATCCTGTCCCTGTATGAACTCGCTGCAACTTTTTAAGCTATTTTGAATGATGAGTTTTAGACCATCCGACGCAGGAGCAGAAGTGACCCATTCAGCTCATTGAGTCTTCCCTGCCATTCAATGAGATCCTGGCTGATCTGATAATCCTCAAAACCACTTTCCTGCCTTTTCCCTGTAATCCTTGATTCCCTTACTGATTAAAAATCTGTCTATCTCAGCCTTGAATATACTTAATGATCCAGCCTCGACAGCCCTCTGTGGTGAAGAATTTACTGATTTACAACCCTCTGAGAGAAGAAATTCCTCCTCATTTCTTTCTTCATGTGCAATCCCTTACTCTGAGATTATATTGTCTGGTCCCACAAGGGGAAACAACCTCTCTGCATCTACCCTATCAAGTCCCCTAAGAATCCTCTATATTTCAGTAAGGTCACCTCATGTTCTTCTATATTTAAAGACAGTCCCTCCATACCTGGTATCAGCTGAGTGAAGCTTCTCTGGACTGCCTCCAATGCCAGTATATCTTCCTTTGGGTAACAGGACTAATTATTCCATCACATTATTCTATCTGTGGTGTGACTAGTGCCTTTAGAGGTTTTAGCAAAACCTCTCTATTTCTATATTCCATTCCCTTTGAAATAAAGGCCAACAGTTTATTTGCATTTCCTATTACCCACTGAACTTGATTCATATAGACTTAGAGAGTCATAGAGTCATACAGCATAGAAATAGGGCCTTTGGCCCACCATGTCCTTGTTGACCAACAAACCAGATGACACTAATCCCATTTACCTGCACTTGGTCCATAGCCCACTGTGCTCTGGCATTTTAAGTCCTCATCCAGGTGCTTCTTAAATGCTCTTTGGGTACCACCACCCTCTCAGGCAGCACTTACCATATTTCTATCACCCTCTGGGTGAAAAATCTTTCCTCAAATCTCCTCTAAACCATTGCTTCTCACTTAAACTTCTGCCCTCTGCTCTTAGACACATCTGCCATTGGGAAGAGATTCTTACAATCTACCCTGACTGTCCTCTCATAATTTTGTATATCTCAATCAAATCCCCTTCTTAGCCTCCTCTGCTCCAAGGAAAACAAATCCAGCCTTTCCTCATAACAGAGACTTTTCATCCCAGGCAGCAGCCTGGTGAACCTGGGGTAGGCAATGGCCTAGTAGCATTATTGCTAGGCCATTAATCCAGAGACTTGACTAATGTCCCAGGGATCTGGGTTCAAATCCTGCCATAGCAGATGGTGGAACATGAATTCAATAAAAATATTTTTAAAAATCTAGACTTAAGAATCTATTGATGACCATGAAATCATTGTTGGAAAAACCCATCTGGTTCAGGGAAGGAAACAGCCATCCTTACCTGGTCTGGCCTACATGTGACTCCAGACCCACAGCAATGTGGTTGACTCTTAATTGCCCTCTGAAATGGCCTAGCAAGCCATTCAGTTGCATCAATTGCTACAAAGTCTCAAAGAAATGAAACCGGACAGATCACCTGGCATCGACCTAGGCACTGAAAAAGACAACGGCAGAAACAGCCCTGTCAACCCTGCAAAGTCCTCCTCACTAACATCCGGGGGCTGGTGCCAAAATTGGGAGAGCTGTTTCACAGACTAGTTAAGCAATAGCCTGACATAGTCATACTCACAGAATCATACCTCACAGATAATGTCCCAGACACCACCATCACCGTCCCTGGATATACCCTGTCCTACCAGCAGGGTAGAGATGGCGGCACAGTGGTATTCAGTCGGGAGGGAGTTGCTCTGTGAGTCCTCAACATTGAGTCTGGACTCCCTGAAGTCTTGTGGTCTCAGGTTAAAGATGGGCAAGGAAACATGCACCATTCCTCCCGCAGCTGATGAATCAGTATTGCTCAATTATTGAACAGAGGAAGCACTGAGGATGGCAATGTACTCTGGGAGGAGGATTTCAATACCCACCACCAAGAGTGGCTCAGCTGGTTGGGTCCTCAAGGACATAGCTGCTAGACTGGGTCTGCAGCAGGTGGTGAGGGAACAAGCAAGAGGCAAAAATATACTTGACCTCATCCTTACCAATCTGCTAGCTGCAGATGTATCTGTCCATGTGGAGATGAAGTCCTGCCTTTACATTGAGAATAAAACTCGAGCGCATTGTGTGGCAATATCACCATGCTAAATGGGACAGACTTTGAACAGATCTAGCAACTGAAGACTGGGCATCCATGAGGTGCTGCAGGCCATAAACGTCAGCTGAGGTGTATTCCAGCTTAATCTGTAACTTCATGGCCCGGCATATCCCCAACTCAACCATTAAGATCAAGACAGGGGATCAACCCTGGTTCAATGGAGAGCGCAGAGGAGCAGCACTGGGCATAGCTGAAGATGAGATAACACAGCGTGGAGCTGGAGGAACACAGAAGGCCAGGCAGCATCAGAGGAGCAGGAAAGCTGACGTTTTGGGTTGGGACCTTCTTCATACCTGAAGATGAGATGTCAACCTGGTGAATCCACAAAACAGGACTACTTGCACGCAAAACAGCGAAAGCAGCAAGTGATAGACAGAGCTAAGCGGTCCCACAACCAACAGATTAGGTCTAAGCTCTGCAATCCTGCCACATCCAGTCGTGAATGGTGGTGGACAATTAAACAACTCACTGGAGGAGGAAGCTCCACAAATATCCCCATCCTCAATGATGGGAGAGCCCAGCTCCTCAGTGCAAAAGACAAGGTTGAAGCTTTCGCAGCAATCTTCAGCCAGAAGTGCCAAATGGCTGATCCATCTCGGCCTCCTTCAGTGGTCCCCAGCATTACAGATACCAGTCTTCAGCCAATTCGATTCACTCCACGTGACATCAAGAAACGGTTGGAGACACTGGATGCTGCAAAGGCTACAGGCCCTGACAACATTCCGGCAATAGCACTGAAGACTTGTGCTCTCGAACTTGCTGCTCCCCTAGCCAAGCTGTTCCAGTACAGTTACAACACTGGTATCTACCCGACAATGTGGAAAATTGCCCAAGTATGTCCTGTACACAAAAAGCAGGACAAATCCAACCCGGCCAATTATTGCCCCATCAGTCTCCTCTCGATCATCAGTAAAGTAATGGAAGGTGTCATCAACAGTGCT
>NC_063338.1:89553838-89581175 GCF_021869965.1 Rhincodon typus | reverse complement strand
TCCGCCAGGGCCACTCAGCTCCTTATCTCATTACAGCCTTGGTTCAATCATGGTCAAAAAAGCTGAATTCCAGAGGTGGGGTGAGAGTGACAGCCCTTGATATCAAGACTGCATTCGACCGAGTGTGGCACCAAGGAGCTCTAGCAAATCTGGAATCAATGGGCTTCAGGGGACAAACTCTCCTGTGGTTGGAGTCATACCTGACCCATAGGAAGATGGTTATGGTTGTTGCAGGTCAATCATCTCAGTTCCAGGACATCTCTGCAGGAGTTCCTCAGGGTAGCGTCCTAGGCCCAACCATCTTCAGCTGCTTCATCAATGATCCATCTTCCATCATAAGATCAGAAGTGTGGATGTTTGCTGATGATTGCACAATGTTCAGCACCATTCGTGACTCCTCGGACACTGAAGCAGTCCACATTCAAACGCAACAAGATCTGGACAATATCCAGGCTTGGGCTGACAAGTGGCAAGTGACATTCACACCACACAAATGCCAGGCTATGACCATCACGCCTTCGCATTCAATGGTGTTACCATCACTGAATCCCCCACTATCAACATCCTGAATTGACCAGAAACTCAACTGGACTCACCACATAAACACAGTGGCTACAAGAGCAGGCCAGAAGCTAGGAATACTGCAGCAAGTAACTCAACTCAACTCCTGACTCCTCAAAGCCTGTCTGCCATCTACAAGGCCCATGTCAAGAGTGTGATGGAATACTCCCTACTTGCCTGGATGAATGCAGCCCCAACAACACTCAAGAAGCTTGACACCATCCAGGACAAAGCAGCCCGCTTGATTGGCACTACATCCACAAGCATCCACTCCCTCCACCACCGACGCTCAGTAGCAACAGTGTGTACTATCTACAAGATGCTCTGCAGGAATTCACCAAAGATCCTCAGACAGCACCTTCCAAACCCACGACCACTTCCATCTAGAAGGACAAGGGCAGCAGACAAGTAGAAACACCACCAACTCCAAGTTCCCTTTCAAGCCACTCACCATCCTGACTTGGAAATATATCGCCGTGCCTTCACTATCGCTGGCTCGAAATCCTGGAATTCACTCCCTAATAGCATTGTGGGTCAACCCACAGCAGGTAGACTGCAGCGGTTCAAGAAGGCAGCTCACCACCACCTTCTCAAGGGAAACTAGGAATGGGCAATAAATGAATTTTTAAAAATCTCCTCTGCACCCTCTCTAGTGCAATCACATCCTTCTGGTACTGTGGTGACCAGAACTGTACACTGCATTCCATCCGTGGCCCAACCAATGTTTTATAAAGTTGTCACAAGACTTCCTTGCTTCTACATTCTATGTTAGAGCTAATGAAGGCAAGCCTCCCATACGCCTTCTTTACCATCCTGTTTACCTGTACTGACACCTTGAGGGATCTATGGAATTATACACCAAGGTCCCTTTGTTCCTCAGTACTCCCTCAGGATCTACCATTCATTCCCTTATTAGACCTCCCAAAATGCATCACTGATTGGGATTTCAATGCTGTATAATCTATGACTCTAATATTCCATCTGCCAGTTTCTTGCCCACTCACTAAACTTGTCTATATCCCTTTGCAGACATTTTGTGTCATCCTCACCACTTACCTTCCCATCTATTTTTGTGTCATCCACACATTTGATAATAATGCATCTATTTTCCTCATTCAACTCACTAATAATTGTGGCTCTAGCACTTATCCCTGTAGCACACCATGTATTACAGGTTGCCATCCTGAAAATGCCCCTCTTAGCCCCACTGTCTGTTTTCTGTTAATTAGCCTATCCTCTGTCCATGCTAATGTAATACTCCCAAATCCATGGGCTTCTGAAAACCCAAATTTATTACATCCAATACTTCCCCTTTGTCTATTCTGCTTATTACCACTTCAAAGAATTCTTGTACATTTGTCAGGTATGATTTGCTGTTCATGTAGCCATGCTGATTCTGCTTGATCATATTCTGCATTTCTAAATGTTCTTCTACAATGTTCTTCATAATAGAGTCTCATTTTCCCAATAACAAATATTAAACCAAGTGACATGTAATTACCTGTTTTCTGTCTCCTCTTTTCAAAACAAGGATGCTACATTGGCATTGCCCAATCCTCTGGAACTCTGGGACAGAATCTCGGAATTCCTGGAAGATTACTACCAGAGCATCTAATATCTCTGTAGCTACTTCCTTTAATATCCCAGATGCATCCCATCAGGTCTAGGGGAACTATTGGTCTTCAGCCCCATTAGTTTCCCTCGTATGCTTATTCTCTGGTCTTAGTTATTGTATGTATTTCCTCTCCTCCTCTTGCTCTTTGCATATTTGGTAATTTTTGGATGCTATTAGTGTCTTCTACTGTGAAGAATGATGTAAAATATTTATTCAACTCCTCTGCCATTTCCAGGTTCCCCATTATCATTTCCCTAGTCTCCTTCTCTACGGGGCCTATGGTCACTTTGGCTTCTCTAAGGAAGCTCTTGCTGTTTATTTTGATATTGCTTGCAAGTTTACCCTCAAAGTTTATTTCCTTCCTCTTTAGTATTTTTTTGGTCATCTTTTGTGGTTTTTTAAAAAATTTCCCAATCCTCGGGTTTACCACTAATCCTTACCATATTGTATATTGCATCTTTCAATCTGATGCTATCCTTAACTGCCCTGGTTAACCATAATTGGATTATCCCCTTCCTAGAATCCTTCTTGCTCATTAGGATATATCATTGCTGTGAGTCAAGAACTATTTTCTTAAATATGTGCCATTGTTTCTCAAGTGTCTTTACTTCAAACCTCCTATCCTAGTCCAATACAGCTAGTTCTGTCTTCAGTTATTTGTAATTACTTTTGCTTAAGCTTAGTACAATTATTTCTGATCCCAAGTTCTTTGCTCTCAAACTGAAAACTAAATTCTACCATGTTATGGTCACTGCTCCCTTTTATTCTGACATCATTTATTAAACCTGCCTCACTGCACACCACCAGATCCAAAACTGCCTGTTGGATCCACAACATATTGTTCTAGGAAACTGAGATAGTAGGAACTGCAGATGCTGGAGAATCCGAGACAACAAGGTGCAGGGCTGGATGAACACAGCAGGCCAAGCAGCATCATAGGAGCAGTCCTGATCTTCCAAGGTTAAAAAAAATGCACTTTTCTACTATAAGATATACATTCCTAATTTGCAGACACAATAACCACACAGATACAACTGACACACAGATGCAGATACAGCTAATACACAGACACAACTAACACAGTTATAGACACAGCTAATACAAAGACACAGACACAGCTAACGCATAGACACAACCAACACAAAGACATGGACACAGCTAACACAGACACAACTAATACACAGACTCAACTAACACACAAGCACAGCTAACAGACAGACATAGCTATCAGACAGACATAGTTAACACACAGACACAGCAAACACACAGACGGACATAGCCAATACACAGAAATAACTAATACGCAGACACAACTAACACATGGATACAGAAACAGCTAACACAGTAAACACACAAATACATCTAACACACAGACATAGCTATCACACAGGCACAACTAACACACAGACAAAGATACATCTAACACACAGACACAACTACACACAGTCATGGCTATCACAGAAACACAACTTACATGCAGCCACTGTTTAGGCTCAGTTAGCAGGATGGCTAGTTTGCAGTATAGAGCAATAGTGACAGCAGGGGTTCAATTCCTGCACCAGCTAAGGGTTACCATGAAGGACTTTACTTCTCAGTCCCTCCCCTTGCCTGAGGCAGTGTAACTGTCAGGTTAAACTACCACAAGTCATCTCTCTCTAAGAGAGTTTAGAACTGGGATAACTTCACCTAGTCATTACTGCAGACACTGCTCACTCACACTCACAACACATGTACCTGGTACAAGTGCACGCACCTGCAATAGCTGTGAAACATGACCACGAATTTCCAATTTTCACAATTTATGATATTCCTGTCCATCCTGAAGAAATTTTTCTAACCAGCAAGCTGCCAATTTGTTCTCAGCCCGTTTTGGTCCTAATACATCGGACAGTTTTGCCTCTGCTCTCTCCAGGACTCGGGCTGCGCTATTGGTGTCCGTGGGTCACAGAGCAGGAAATGGTAGAATGATGGGATCACATACCTGTTCCAAGTAAGCAGCTTTGGCCACAATAATTACCACGACATTTCCAAATGCAACAGTGAGGAGCCAGCCAGATTGGAGAACAGCTTTCATGTTCAAAGGAGCCTGAAATAACAAAAATGGCAGTGATTGTGCACTGGAAACATCTTCTCCCCAAACAAATAAATGATTCTGAAAAATCGTTACAGAATTATACAGCACAGTAAGGCCATTCTGCCTATCGTGCTCTGTCTGGCTTTTTGAATGAGCTACCAGAGCAATTCGACTCCCTTTGTTTTTTCCTCAAATATGTATTTTTCTAAAGAAGGGTCCCGACCTGAAACGTCAGTTTTCCCTCTCTTCTGATGCTGCCTGGCCCTCCAGCGTTCCACCAGCTCCACACTGTGTTATCCCTGACTCCAGCATCAGCAGTTCTTACTTTCTTTATGTATTTCTCCAACTCCTTTTGAGTCTTAGCACTGAAATCGAATTCAATCATTCTCCCTGTGAAATGCATTCAAGATCATAAGAGCCCACAGAACCATAGAATCCCTACAGTGTGGAAGCAAGCCATTCAGCCCATCAAGTCCACACTGACCCTCTGAAGTGCATCCCACCCAGACCCACACCCCCTACCCTATCCCTGTAACCCTGCATTTGCTATGGCTAACCCACTTGGCCTGCACATCCCCAGACACTGTGGGCAATTTAGCATGGCCAATCCACCTAACTTGCACATCTTTGGACTTTTCACTTTGAAAAGAATAAAATATGTAACCTCCCCATTGCTCAATAATTAAGTTCTCAGTAGCAGCAAACAAGGTACAATAATCATTTTCCGCAACTTGGGATTGCAAAGTGAGGTATCTGTGACAGTGGCCCAGACAGAAGAACTAAATCCTGTTTGGTGTATCGTGCTTTTAATTTGCTGGAAGATGACATGAGGCCAGTGGTTTACTTTTTGGCTGATGCAGGCATGATGGGCCTCCATCTTTGCCATAAATGTTTCTACATTTTCCAAACACTGTGAATATCTGAGGAGGAGGAGAAATGCGCAGTCATGGAGGAAGAGGGTTGGGGAATGTCAGTAAGAGAATGGTTCCTTAGGAGATCCAGTACAGACACAATGGTTTGAGCTGCCATTTTGGGTGCTAACGATATTTTTTTTACAAAAACTCATTCAAAGGATGTGGATGTTGCTGGCTCACCTCTAGTCTCCCTTGAGAAGGTGGTGGTGAGCTGCCTTCTTGAACCGCTGCAGTCCACCTGCTGTGGGTTGACCCACAATGCTATTAGGGAGGGAATTCCAGGATTTTGACCCAGTGACAGTGAAGGAACGGCGATAAATTTCCAACTCAGGTGAGTGGCTTGAAGGGGAACTTGCAGGTGGTGGTGTTCCCATGTATCTACTGCTGTTGTCTTTCTAGGTGATAGAGGTTGTGGGTTTGGAAGGTGCGGTCAAAGGAATCTTGGTCAGTTACGGCGCTGCACCTCATCGATGGTATTCACATTGTATTGGTGGTAAAGTCAGTGAAGGTTGAATGTGTTGGATGGGGCGACAATCAAGCGGGCTGCTTTGTTCTGAATGATCATAGAGTCATGCAGCATGGGAACAGACCATTTAGTCTGATCAGTCCATGCTGACCATAATCCCAAACTAAACTAGTCCCACCTGCCTGCTCCTGCCCATATCCCTCTAAACCTTTCCTATTCATGTACTTATCCAAATGTCTTTTAAACATTGTAACTGTGCCCACATCCACTGCTTCCTCTGGAAGTTCATTCCACACACAAACCACCCTCTGGGTAAAAGAATTTGGCCTCATGTCTTTTTTAAATCTCTCTCCTCTCACCTTAAAAATGTGCCCCCTCGTCTTGAAATCCCCTATCCTCCAGAAAAGACATCTACCAGCAACACTATCTGTACCCTTCATTATTTTATAAACTTCTACAGGGTCACCTCTCAACCTTCTACGGTCCAGTGCTGCACCCATCCAGGCAAGTGGGGAGTATTCCATCACACTCCTGACTTGTGCCTTGTAGATGGCGGACAGGCTTTGAGGAGTCAGGAGGTGAGTTACTGGCTGCAGTGTTCCTAGCTTCTGGCCTGCTCTCGTAACCACAGTGTTTATGTGGTGAGTCCAGTTCACTTTCTGATCAATGGTAACCCTTAAGGATGTTGATTGTGGGGGATTCAGTGATGGCAATATTAAGGGGGTCAGTTGCCTGGTGAATGATACTTGGTTCTGTGAACGATTTCGTGTTGTAACATGGTTACAGTAGCAGAGCTTTGAATAAATTAAATAAAATTGGACCCATTATATATAGCCCTGCTCCACTGTGGTTTCCCTTATTTCATATCGTATGACTATCAGGAAATTAGCAAATGAACTATAAAGTTCTTGATCGGATCTCGTCCAGTAATTCCCACATCCCTTGGATTTTAGATCTTGCCTCTTGGCTCCCCCTGATGGTTAGTGAAGGTAGTGCGATTCTTTGCTTCTTCATCAGAGGAAGGATGGGGTGAAATAGTAACAGAAGGACTACGATGTTGTGGCCATTACAGAAACTTGGGTAACTCAGGGACAGGAATGGTTGTTGGAAGTTCCAGGATTTAGATGCTTTAAAAGAAATAGGGAGGTGGAAAAAGAGGTGGGTGGTGGCATTGCTAGTCAGGGCTAGTACAGCAGCTACTGAAAGGCAGTTTGAGAATGATATGTGTACAGAGTCAGTTTGGGTTGAGGTCAGGAACAAGAAAGGAGCAGTCACTTTGTTGGGGATTTTTACAGACCCCCTAACAGTTGCAGAGGAGTGGAGGAGCGGATTGGGAGGCAGATACTGGAAAGGTGCAGAAGTCACAGGGTTGTAGTCATGGGTGACTTCAACTTTCCAAATATTGATTGGAAACTTTTTAGTTGTAATAGTTTAGATGGAGCAGATTTTGTCCAGTGTGTTCAGGAAGGATTCCTGACACAGTATGTAGATTGACCAACACGAGGAGAGGCCACTTTGGATTTGGTGCTTGGCAATGAACTGGGCCAAGTGTTAGACCTGTTGGTAGGAGAGCATTTTGGCGGTAGCGATCATAACTCTGTTACTTTTACAATAGTCATGGAAAAGGATAGGTACATACGGCAGGGTAAGGTTTATAATTGGGGGAAGGGTAAATACAATTCTGTTAGGCAAGAACTGGGTAACATAAAATGGGAACAGATGCTGTCAGGGAAGAGCACTATAGAAATGTGGAGATTGTTTAAGGAATGCATATTGCGTGTGCTCGATATGTTTGTCCCTAGCAGGCAGGGAAGACGCGGTCGAGTGAGGGAGCTTTGGTTCTCAAGAGAGGTCGAACAACTGGTTAAGAGGAAGAAGGATGCTTATATAAGGTTTAGGAAACAAGGAACGGAAAAGGCTCTAGAGGGATACAAGTTATCCAGGAAGGAGCTGAAGAAAGGGCTTAGGAGAGCTATAATGGGGCTTGAGAAAAGCCCCTTTAAAGCTCTCCTAAGCGAAAACCTTGGCAGATAGGATCAAGGGAAACCCCAAGGCTTTTTACATGTACGTGAGGAATAAGAGAATGACCAGAGAAAGGGTAGGGCCAATCAAGGATTGTAAAGGGAATTTGTGCACGGAGCCTAAGGATATAGGAGAGGTCCTTAATGAATACTTTTCTTCGGTATTCACAACTGAGAGGGACCTAGTGTGAAACAGGCTGGTAGGCTAGAGGAGTTCGACCTTAGTAAGGAAGATGTACTAGGAATTTTGAGGAACTGGAAAATAGATAAGACCCCCGGGCCTGATGGGATTTATCCAAGGATTCTATGGGAAGTGAGGGAACAGATCGAAGGGCCTTTGGCAATGATCTTTTCGTCCTCACTGTCCACGGGTATAGTGCCAGAAGATTGGAGAGAGGCAAACGTCATTCCCTTGTTCAAAAAAGGAATAGGGATAACCCCGGAAATTACAGGCCAGTTAGTCTTACATCAGTGGTGGGAAAATTACTGGAAAGGGCTCTGAGAGATAGGATTTATGATCCCTCGGAAAGGCACAGTTTGATTCGTGATAGTCAGCATGGATTTGTGAGGGGTAGATCATGTCTCACAAACCTTACTGAATTCTTTGAAGAGGTGACCAAACATGTGGATGAAGGTAGAGCAGTGGATGTGGTATACATGGATTTAAGTAAGGCGTTTGATAAGGTTCCCCATGGTAGGCTCATGCAGAAGGTAAGGAGGCTTGGGATAGGGGGAAATGTGGCAGACTGGATTCAGAATAAGCTGACCCTTCAAATACAAAGGGTGGTAGTGGACAGAAAATATTCAACATGGTGCTCAGTTACAGGTAGTGTACCACAAGGATCTGTTCTGGGTCCTCTTCTGTTTGTGATTTTTGTAAATGATTTGGATGTAGGAGTGGAAGGGTGGATTAGTAAGTTCGCGGACGATACGAAGGTGGGTCACGTTGTGGATACTGCTGAGGGCTGTTCTAGGTTACAAAGGGACATTGATAGGATGCAGAGCTGGGCTGAGAAGTGGCAGATGGAGTTTAACCCAGAAAAGTGTAAGGTGATTCATTTTGGAAGGACAAACTTGAAAGCAGAATACAGGGTTAACGGAAAGATTCTTGGCAGTGTGGAGGAGCAGAGGGATCTTGGGGTTCATGTCCACAGTTCCCTGAAAGCTGCCACCCAGGTGAATAGAGTTGTTAAGAAGGTGTATGGTGTGTCAGCTTTCATTAATAGAGGGATTGAGTTCAAGAGC
Source organism: Rhincodon typus (assembly GCF_021869965.1). Classification (NCBI taxonomy): domain Eukaryota; kingdom Metazoa; phylum Chordata; class Chondrichthyes; order Orectolobiformes; family Rhincodontidae; genus Rhincodon; species Rhincodon typus. Next base: position 89,572,279 of record NC_063338.1, on the reverse strand, counting down.
CGTGAAGTTATGCTCCAGCTATACAAAAGCCTGGTTCGGCCACATCTGGAGTATTGTGTCCAGTTCTGGTCACCTCACTACAGGAAAGATGTGGAAGTATTGGAAAAGGTGCAGAGGAGATTTACCAGGATATTGCCTGGAATGGAGGGTAGGTCTTACGAGGAAAGGTTGAGAGAGCTAGGGTTTTTCTCTTCAGAATGACGAAGGATGAGAGGTGACTTGATTGAGGTGTCCAAAATGATCAGAGGTATAGATAGAGTGGACAGCCAGAGACTTTTTCCCAGGGTGGAGATAGCTATTATGAGGGGGCATAGTTTCAAAGTGAGTGGAGGTAGATATAGGGGAGACGTCAGAGGTAGGTTCTTTACTCAGAGAGTGGTCAGGGTGTGGAATGCATTGCCGCAGAGGGTAGTGGAGTCGGCCTCATTAGGGGCATTTAGGCAACTATTAGATAGGCATATGGATGATAGTATAAGGTAGGGGTGGAGGTTAGATAGACCTTAGGATTAGTGTAAAAGTTCAGCACAACATTGTGGGCTGAAGGGCCTGTACTGTTCTATGTTCTATGTTATAAAAGGAGAACTTGCTGGGACAGCTGAGCAGATCTGGCAGCATCTGTGAAGAGAAATCAGAGTGAAAGTTTCAGGTCTAGTGACCCTCCCTCAGAATTGAGTGAAATAGTCTTGGGATATATTTTCCTCACTCCGACGGGAATTTAGCAGAATTATTTCGGGAGAGTTGGTTGGAGGAGTTCCTGTGTATTTGCTCTGCTCGAGGTCTGAATAGGGTGGTGGATCAAGCAGGAGCTGAACGTTATGCTAGATAAGTGTAAACAGGACCCATTGTAGCTATGCTGAGTGACTGCCAGTCAGCGTTAGGGGAGCTGTTTGCTGGTTCACCCACGACCCACCCAATCTGAGGAACCGCACTGATAGAACGCAAGAAGCAAGCTGCACTGTCTCATGTCGCTAAAGGGAAAGGCCAGCAAAGCTGAGTGCAGTGTGTTGGAGGGGCGGGGAGGGGGAGAGGTGAACACAATTTGTTCTGTTACCCAATTACGAGGGGGAATCTGATACAATTAATCCAAGCAAGACTGTTATGAGGGAACAAAAATTCCTTTACAGTGCTTTAGAAGAGATGCACAAAACAATCTGCGAAAGACCATAAGATACAGGAGCAGAATTAGGCCATTTGACCCAATGAGGCTGCTCTGTCATTCAATCATCGCTGATATGTTTCTCAACCTCATTCCCCTGCCTTCACCCTGTAAACCTCAATCCCCTTACTAATCAAGAGCGTATCTATCTCTGACTTAAATGCACTCAATGACTTGGCCTACGTAGCCCTCTGCAGGAATGAGTTCCACAAGTCCACCTGGTTGAAGAAATTCCTCCTCATCTCACCCTCAGGCTGTGCCCTTGTGTCATAGTCTCTCCTACCAGTGGAAACATCTTCTCCATGTCCACTCTGTCCAGGCCTCTCAGTGCTCTGTAAGTTTCAAACAGATCCCACTCATTCTTCTAAACTCCACTGAGTTCAGACCCAGACTCCCCAACCGCTCCTCATAAGACAAGCTCTTCATCTCTGGGGTCATTTTCGGAAACCTCCTCTGAACCCCCTCCAACACCAGCACATCCTTCCTTAGATACAGAGCCCAAAACCGCTACAAGAAAGTTCCTGAGTGTGAAGGACTTTGTTGCGCAGATTGATTGGAGAAGCTGGGATTGTCCTCCCTGGAGAAGTGAAAGGTGTTAAGTGAGTTGTTTGAGATGTTTAAAATTGTGAGGGCTCTGGGCACAGTGGAGAGGGAGAAACGGTTTCCATTGTCAGAAGGCTTGTGAACTAGAGGGCAGAGTTAAGATGATTGGCTAAAGAACCGAAGGCCACATCAGAAGACATTTCTTTCCAGACAGTAAGTGGTTAGGGTCTGGAATGAACTGTCTGAGAGTGTGGGGGAGGCAGAATCAACAGTGCTTTTCGAACGGAAAAGAAAATCAGGGAAGTGGTGAACAAGTGTCTGAGCTGTTCTTGCAGAGAGCTGGTAGGGATTCGATGGGTCAAATGGCTTTTTTTCCTCCTGTGACCCATTCTGTGGTAATTGGATGTGGTTCACAAGAGGTAGTGCGGGGACGAATTGTCTCCTTCCATGTTCAGGACACACACGTGTTCGTCATTGCCTGTAGGCAGGGTAAAGCAGGAAGTTCTGGTAAAGAAACAAGGCCAGCTCACATACTGCAGCGGAAACCTGACGGTGACCCAGTGGTAGCACAGTGCTGCAGACAAATCAATTCGAGGCCCACGCAGACAAAGGACATCGGTGAGGCGAACAGGACCCCTGAAAGAGCAACACGAGTGGGTAAAGTGATAAAGAAGGCACAGGGTATGCTTGCTGTATGAGTAAAGAAGTTGGCAAGAAGTTGCTGCTGTGTTAGGGCCACATCTGGTGAACCGTGGGCAGTTCTGGTCGCTGCACTGTGGGAAGGATGCGGAAGCCTTGGAGAGGGTGAAAAAAGAGGTTTATCAGGATATTGCCTGGATTGGAGTGTATTAGATACAAGGAGAGGTCGGACAAATTTGGATTATTTTCGCTAAAGCGTCAGAGATGGAGGGGTTACCTGATAGAAATATATAAAATTAGAAGAGGCATGGATAGAGTGGATCAATAGAGTCTCTTTCACAGGGTGGAAATGTCAAATACAAGGGGGTGGAGGTTTAAGGTCAGTGGGGGCGGGGAAGTTTAACGGAGATGTCAAGGAAGGATTTTCAGACAGAGGATGACAGCTGTTTGAAATGCACTGCCAGGGGAGATGGTCGAAGCAGATGCTATAGCAACGTTTAAGAGTTATTTATACAGACACACATATAAGCAGGGAATTGAGGGACATAGAACACATGTAGGAAGATGGCATAATGGTTGACACAGACATGGCGGGCCGAAGGGCCTGTTCCTGTGCTATGTTCTAAGGACTGCAGGAAGACGGATTTAAGTTTGGTGTTAGAGATACAGACGAGGATGTGAGGAAGAACATTTTTCCACAGCGAGTTGTAATCATAGAATTCCTACAGTGTGGAAACAGGCCCTTCGGCCGAACAAGTCAACACCGACCCTCAGAGCATCCCACCCAGACCCATTCCCCCTATAGCCCACCTAATCTACACATCCCTGAACACTATGGGGCAATTTAGCATGGCCAATCCATCTAGCCTGCACCTCTTTGGACTGTGGGAGGAAACCGGAGCACCCAGAGGAAACCCATGCAGACACGGGGAGAATGTGCAAACTCCACACAGACAGTCACCCGAGGGTGGAATTGAACACGGGTCCCTGGAGCTGTGAGGCAGCACGGCTAACAACTGAGCCACCGTGGGACTTGCTGCCTATGAGTGTGGTGAGGGTGGAGACAATGATTTCAAAGCAAGCTGGATGGGCATAGAGTCAAGCAGCACGGAAACAGGCCCATCAGCCCTACTCATCCATGCTGACCAGGTTTCCTAAACTGAACTAGTCCCATTTGCCTGCCATATCCCTCTGAATCTTTCCTATCCACGTGCCTCTCCAAATGTCTTTTTAAATGTTGTAATCGTACCCATCTCCACTACTTCCTCAGGTAGTTCATTCCATACATGCACCACCCTTAGGTCCCTTTTAAATCTTTGGCCTCTCATCGTAAACCAATGCCCTCTAGTTTTGCACTCCCCTACCCTGGGAATAGCCTTTGGCTATTCATCTCTGCCCGTAATGGTTCTAGAATACTTAAGGGAAATAAATTTGCAGAGAAAATGGGGAGAGAATGAGTGAATGAAACTGTTTGGACTGCTCTACAGAGAGCTGGCATGTACCTGAAGGGCAGAATGGCTTCCTTCTCAACTGTAATAAATGTATAACTCAGAACAGACGAATTTAATTGAGGAGTGATCTGATCAAAATGTTCAAGATATTAACAGGAAAGGACAGGGTAGATAAAGATAAACTATTTCCACTGGTTGGCGTTTCCAGAAAGAGGGGCATAGCCTGAGTATTAGGGCCAGGCCGTTCAGGAGAGACTTTAGGAAGCACTTCTAAACACAAAGGGTGGTAGGTGTTTGGAATTCTTCCACAAATGGCAGTGGATGCTGGTTCAGTTATTAATTTTAAATCTGAGACACGTAATTTATTTTAAGCGAAGGTATGAGGGACATAGGCCAAATTCAGGTGTATGAAGTTGGGTCATGGATCAGCCTGGCCTCATTGAATGGTGGAACAGGATTGAGGGGCTGAATGGCCAACTCTTGTTTCTAGTTTAGACTTCTAGTTCCCAAATTAATCACTGCTGAAAATTCCACAACTCATTCAATCTCTGGGTCTATCAAAAGCTAGAAAAATCATCTAGCAATCATCTTATGCAGTACAAATGTCCTTTCCCCTTTACTCTGGTATTTTTGCACATGATCCTGATCAAAACAAAAATATATCTTTATGATCAAAGCATCCAGTAGTCCCTGTTGAAATATCTTTCTCTTAGTTTAAGCCCAGCAATGTCAGACAAGCTCAGGGACATTACAATACCTGTGAGTAAGAGAATTCCACACCAGTGATGGAGAACATAACCTCTCCAGCAGACATCAAGACATACTGAGGGATTTGCCACGCAACGTGCATGATGTTCGCTTTGATGTCTTCAGTCTTCCAAATCTTCAAGCTGTGGTCTTTAGGCTGAAAGAAAGTGGAACATAACAGGAAAAAAGTCAGTGCTTCCAAACCCAAGAGATATCATGTCAAGAAACTACAGAAGGTGGTATGCACAGCCCAGACCATCACGGAAGCCAACCTCCCACCCATGGACTCCACTTACATGTCTCATTGCCATGGAAAGGCCACTAACGTCATCAAAAGACCCATCCCTATCCCAGTAATGCTCTCCTACAACCTGTTCCGTCAGGCAGAAGCTTGAACACACGCACCAACAGGTTCAAGAACAGCTTCTTCCCTGCTGTTATTAGACTGCTGCGTGGACCTCTCTAACTTCAAATAATGTTGAGCTTGTTAATGCTGATCTTGCCTCATGCATGTTCTGTGCAGTGTAACCTGTATACCTTACTCTGTCCAAGCTTTCTTTTCACCCTATGATCTGTATGCCCTTGCTTACTATGATCTGCCTGTACTGCTCACAAACAAGGCTTTTCACTGTACTTGGGTATACTGCAGTATAATTTGGATAAATGTGAGGTTATTCAGTTCGGAAGCAAACACAAGAAGGCAGATTACTACCTGAATGGCTGTAAATTGGGAGAGGGGAGTGTGCAGTGGGACCTGGGTGTCCTTGTGCACCAGACGCTGAAGGTAAGCATGCAGGTGCAGCAGGCAGTAAAGAAGGTAAATGGTATGTTGGTCTTCATTGAGAGATGTTTCGAGTACAGGGGCAGGGGTGTGTTGTTGCAATTGTACAGGGCCTTGGTGAGACCACACCTAGAATATTGTGTGCAGTTTTGGTCTCCTTTTCTGAGGAAGGATGTTCTTGCTCTCAAGGGAGTGTAACAAAGGTTTACCAGGCTGATTGCAGGGATGGCGGGTCTGACGTATGAGGAGAGATTGACTAGGTTAGAATTGTTTTCACTAGAGTTCAGATGAATGAGGGGGCGATCTCACAGAGACTTATAAAATTCTAACAGGACTGGGCAGGGTAGATGCAGGGAGGATGTTCCCAATGGTGGGTGTGTCCAGAACCACGGAATCACAGTGTGAGGATTCGGGATAAACTATTTAGGACAGAGATGAGGAGACATTTCTTCACCCAAAGAGGGGTGAGCCTGTGGAATTCATTGCCACAGGAAGTAGCCAAAACATTGAATGTATTCAAGAGGCGGCTAGATATAGCACTCGGGGCAAATGGGATCAAAGGTTATGGGGAGAAAGCAGGATTAGGCTATTGAGTTGGATGGTCAGCCGTGATTGTGAAGAATGGCGGAGTGGGCTTGAAGGGCTGAATGGCCTCTTTTTGCTCCTATATTCTATGTTTCAATGTTTCAATCAATCAATTAATTAATCAATGAAAGTGGCAGGGGAATTGGACGGTATTCAGATCAACAACTCACATTTCTACAGTGCCTTTAATGAAGCAAAGTGTCACTGCAGTGTTATAAAATAAAATATTCAATGGGTAGGCTTTAAGGAGTGTCTTAGAGGAGGAAAGAGAGGTAGAGAGGTGTAAGTAGTGAGTTCTAGGGGGTTGAAGACATGGCCTCCAGTAATGGACTGATTAAAACTGAGAACAATCGAGATCAAAAACAGCAGAAATTTGCCAAAAGAAAATTGGAAAGAAGCTTCTAGAATGCAGCTGATGAAATCTTCACCAACTTCTCATGGACTTTCTCTCAACATTTTTTTTTGTCTTATCAAACTTGCATCACCTATGCTTTAATTAAAGACCATGTCAGTACGGTAGATTCAACTACCAAATGGAAACATAGAAAATAGGACCCTTTAGCCCTAAGAACCAAATCTAACTTCTTCTATAAAACATTCATCACTTTGCCTCTGGTTTTGCATTTAATTCCTGATCTAAGATGGGAATGTTGTTTTCTAAAACTTGCCTTAATTCAGTAAACAATGTTTTGGGCAGGGTCTGCCTAACTGTAGATTCTTCTAACACAGTGGGAGGCCATTTGGCCCAACCTGCCTATGCTGGCTCTTTGAAAAATCTTTCCAATTAATCCCAACTGAAGAATTAACAGTTCATGTGGGACCTTCCGCCCCCTCGAGCACACTCTGCTGTTTGATAAGATTGTAGCCAATCTGACTGGGGCCTGTACTCCATGTTTCTGTCCATCTCCTGCAATTTCCCCACCGTCCCGCAAGTTCTAATCCAACAAAATTGATTGTATTATTCATCTTCACACTCACCGTTTTACCCAGAATGAGTGTATACGCTGCTCCAAAGTCGATCAGTCCCACATCCACAACCTGCTTCGTTGTTTCATTTTGGCACGATACTTTGTAGCTGTGTAAAACACACAATGATCAGTGGAACGAAGGACCTGATATTTGTTCCTGTTCACTCTCCAAAATAAAAAATATAGTGGGGTTCACGAGTGCTATATTAGGTCCATGTCATAGCAGTCTAGTTCTGGCCAGGTTCAAGACTCATGTTGTCTCCAGGCGAGTGGGGGTGGGGGGGGGTTAGGGGTTGGGGGAAGGGTGTGGGTATTGGGTTGGGGTGGTGTCACTCATAGAAGTTCCCAACCAATCCATTAGAATGCTTAGTAGAAACATAGAAAATAAGATCAGGAGTAGGCCATTCAGCACTTTGAGCTTGCTCTGCCATGTAATATGATCATGGCTGATCATCCAACTCAGTATCCTGTTCCTGCTTTTTCCCTGAACTCTTTAGCCCTAAGAACTATATCTAATTCCTTCTTGAAAACATTCAATGTTTAAGTCTCAACCACTTTCTGTGGTAGTGAATTCCACAGGCTCACCACTCTCTGGGTAAAGAAATTTCTTCTCATCTCAGTCCTAAAAGGCCTACCCTATATCCTTAGACTGTGACTCCTGGCTTTGGACTCCACCAGTCATCGGGAACATCCTTCCTATGTTTACCCTGTTACAAACTAATATACACTCGCTTAAATAAAGACAACACTTTGTCCTGGTTAATACCCCATAACTGACTTGTCACCTGCACTGAACCACAAATACCCACTCCCTCCACCTCCGACGCTCAGTAGCAGCAGTGTGTTCTATCTGTAAGATGCACTGTAGAAATTCACCGAGGCTCCTCAGACAGCACTTTCCAAACCCATGACCACTTCCCTCTAGAAGGGCAAAAGCAGCAAATACATGGGAACATCACCACCTTCAAGCTCCCCTCCAAGCCATTCACCATCCTGACTTGGAAATATATCGCCGTTCCTTCACAGGCGCTGGGTCAAAATCCTGGAATTCCCTCCCTAATGGTATTGTGGGTCAACATACAGCACATGGACTGTAGCGGTTCAAGAAGGCAGCTCACTACCACCTTCTCAAGGGCAACAAGGGACAGACAAGAAACGCTGGCCCAGCCAGCAACAGCTATATCTGCTGAATGAATAAAGAAAAAGTGAAAACCTGTTTCTTTGAGTTCAGAACAGGCAAATGAGCTGCACTGGTATAATTTGTTTTTACATGATCCCCCTCTCATTGCCACCTCATCTCACCCTTTCCAGCGACCCTTCTAAAGTTAATAAAAGTCTGCAGACTCTGGAGCTGTGAAATGTATAAAAAAATGTGCTGGAAAAATTCTGGCAGCATTTGTGGAATAGCATTAATGTATCAAGTGCAATGTTCTAAACAGTCATACTGGCCTCAAAATGTTAACTCTGTTTCTCTCTCCACGAGTTATAATCTATATATTTACATGTGGGATGTGGGTCTCACTGGCTGGCCAACATTTATTACCCATCCCGAGTTGCCCTTGAGAAGGTGGTGGTGAGCTGCCTTCTTGAACCGCTGCAGTGATATTGCCAGATCTGCTGGGTTTTACAGTACTTTCTGTTTTCATTTTAAAAGCCCTTCTATTTCTTTCTCTCTCATGTGCAGATTCAGCATCCCCTTAAATGTTATGTTATTGCCACACTGTTTGGCAATATGATAGTGCAATGACAATATCACTCAGGGCTAGTAAGCTAGAGCTCCAGCTTAATGCTCTGGAGATATAGGTTCAAATCTCACCAAAGGAACTAATGGTGTTTGATTAATAAAGCTCGCAATATATCTCTATCATTGTTCGCTTAAACAACCAATTGTCTTTTCGGAGAAGGAAATGTGCTTTACCTGTTCTGGCCTAGATGTGACTCTGGACCCATAGCAATACAGCTCATAAATTCTCTCTGAAATGGTCCAACATGTCACTCAATTCAAGGGTAATTAGTGTTGGGCCAAAAATGCTGGGCTTGCTAATGCCATCAATATTTAATGAAAGAATATTTTTAAAAATCCAGCCCTGCTAGTGAATCCTACGGTCGATCTACACTCTGGGCCACTCTCCTGAGCCTATCTCATTTATCCCCTCTGATTTCGGACTCCCTTACAAATGTAACACTTTCTCTACATCTACCTTATTAAAATCTTTCATTACCTCCGGGGGCATGTCCATAAAGATTCTAACCTACTTTTATAGATGCACCATAGAAAGCATCCTACCTGGGTGCATCACAGCTTGGTATGGGAACTGCTCTGCCCAGGACCATAACAAACTACAGAGAGTTGTGAACACAGCCCAGTCCATTACGCAAACCAGCCTTCCATCCATTGACTCCATCTGTGCTTCTCGCTGCTTTGGGAAGGCAGTCAACATCATCAAAGACCCTTCCCACCCTGGTTATAATCTCTTCCAACCTCCATTGGCAGAAGATACGAACGCTTAAACACACGTACCAGTAGGTTCAAGAATGGCTTCTTCCCCACTGTTATCAGGCTTCTGAATGGACCTCTCAAATTTTGAATCTGAATGTTGACCTTGCTCTTTGTGCACCTTCTCTGCAGCTGTAACATTGTATTCCTCACTCTGTTCTATTACCCTAATGCACTTTGTATGGTATGATCTGACTGTACAGCATGCAAAGCAAAACTTTTCATTGTACCTAGGTACATGTCAAATCAAATTAAAAATGATATCTATCAATTACACCCTCAATCTTCTCTTTTCTCGAAAAAGTGCCACTTCAGTTGGCGCACATTGCTCTCATGGTGATGAGGTGACTGAATGCTGAAGGTGGTGCCAATCAAGTGGCTGCTTTATCCTGGATGGTGTCAAGCTTCTTGAGTGTTGTTGGGGCTGCACTCATCCAGGCAAGTGGGGAGTATTCCATCACACTCCTGACCTGTGCCTTGTAGATGGTGGAAATCAGGGATGTGCAAGAAATCAGGATTGGAGGAGCACAGAGATCTCCAAGGGATGTTGGGCTGGAGAAGGATTTCTTCATTGCAGTTTCACAGCTCACCATAGATAGGATTCAAACGTAATCAATGAATTGCTCACCCACTATCATAGCTATAACACTAACATACCTACAATACATAGATGAGGGCTTTTTTTTTTTCCCTTTATTTATTCACGGGATGAGGGCGTCGCTGGCTAGGCAGCATTTATTGCCCATCCCTAATTGCCCAGAGGGCATTTAAGAGTCAACCACATTGCTGTGGGTCTGGAGTCACATATAGACCAGACCAGGTGAGGATGGCAGTTTCCTTCCCTAAAGAACATTAGTGAACCAGGTGGGTTTTTCCAACAATTGACAATGGATTCACGGTCATCATTAGATTCTTAATTCCAGATATTTATTGAATTCAAATTCCACCATCTGCCATCTGCCATGGCGGGATTCGAACTCTGATCCCCAGAACATTATCTGGGTCTCTGGATTCACAGTCCAGCAATAATACCACTAGGCCCTGATAATGTGGTGATTGAAATCCAAGGCACACATCGTGACAAAGTATTTCAGAAACAAACCTCCACTTACTATCCTCTATCCAGGACTGTGTACAACGAGCTTCCAAAGTTCTTGCCGACTGTGCCGAAATTCACATCTCCGATGGTAATGTTTAAATCTTCAGAGCCGGCATTTATGATTCTGTAGATAGAACTCAGGAACTGAGCACGGATCAGAAGAAAATGTTTACTTACAAGAGAAGATGGAGTAAATAAAGAGGACAGAGTCCTACCTCAATGTGGCCTTTCCCTTCTGTGGCTTTGATGTTTGATCTTCCAGCTGAATACAAAATAACGCAAATTATTGGGAGTTTGGGAAGGAAAGAAAGTTTTATTTTTAAAAGTTCCAAAAAAAAAGCAAAAACTTATAACAACAGTAATTGATTGAGGAAATCAGCTCCAGCACCGAAAAAAATATCAAAAAAAAGGAATCAGAGATAGTAGGAACTGCAGATGCTGGAGAATCCGAGACAACAAGGTGCAGGGCTGGATGAACACAGCAGGCCAAGCAGCATCTGCTTGTTGCAGCAGCACCTTGTTGTCTCAAAAAAAAGGAGCAGCTTTAACAGCCAAAATTCTCTCCCATCCACTATTTTGGATATTTCTCCATATTGCAATTCCACGGTGCCATTTCCGATCCATGGATGTCCTGAAGGGCTTTACATCCAATGATGTATTGGCAGAAGTGCAATGTAGCAAACTTGAGGGCAATTTTTTACACAGCAAGATCCCACCAACAGCCACGCCATAACGAGAAGGTAATCTGTTGGAACGGTGCTGGGTGAAGAATAAATATTGGCCAGGACACTGGGAAGACCTCTTCCTTGAAATAGTGCTGTGAGATCTTTTAGGTCCACCTGAAGGGAGGGGGGGCGTATCTCAGTTTGACATTCTCATTTGGAAGCCAGCACCTCCTGCAGTGCAGCACTCCCCCAGTACTGCACTGGAGCATCAGTCTAGATTCTGTGCTCCATTTTCCGCAGCGGGATGCGAACTTGCACCAATTAACACAGTAGGCTGTGATGCTATGAGTCCTACAGTGTTAGTTACTGTGAAGTGAGTCTTTCAATTCTTTGAGGGTAAATTGTTCAATGCGACATTAACACACAAAAGCCTTTTTACTACCTTTCTGGACTGTTTCATTGCAATGGGGGTTGGGGGGGTGCTGGGGTCCCACTCAATTTGGTGAATGCTACTTTAAAATTGAAGATAATGGAATTCCCTCCATATAAATTAAATGTTGATCATTGTTGAAATTTGTTCCCTTGACATTCAATGACATTACTATAATTGAATCCTCTATTACCAACACCCTAGGGATTAGGACTGAGCAGAAACTCAACTGGACCAGTCATTATAAATACAGCGGCTACAAGAGCAGGTCACAAACCTGGTTTAATGATGAGGTGGAAGATACAAGCACTGACAGTGAATGGTAATGTATACAGCTTTGCTGAGGGAGTTCCATGTTTGCCTTTTTAAAAGGCTGTAACGCACAAAGAAACACAATATATATTTGGAATCATTCTTAGGTAGGGTTCACATCGCCGTTTCACTGCCAAAAAAACTTTGTGAGATGTAAAAATCCAGCACCATTGACTCAGGCTAGGAACACTGTGGTGAGTAACTCACTTCCTGACTCCCCAAAGCCTGTCCACCATCTACAAGGCACAAGTCAGGAGTCTGATGGAATTATCCCCTCTTGCCCAGATGGGAGCAGCTCCATCAACACTCAAGAAGCTTGACACCATCCAGGACAAAGCAGCCCGCTTGATTGGTACCACATCCACAAGCATCCACTCCCACCAAACTGACGCTCAGTAGGAGCAGTGTGTACTATCTACAAGATGCCCTGCAAAAATTCACCAAAGATCCTCAGAGAGCACCTTCCAAACCCACGACCACTTCCAGCCACAAGTGGCGACTTGTAAACTTTTCACTGTACTCATTTGTGTACATGTGAGAATAGAGTTAATTCAATTCAATCCAGAAGGACAAGGGGAGCAGATACACAGGAACACCACAAGTTCCCCTCCAAGCCAGGCACCATCCTGACTTGGAAATACATTGTCATTCCTTCCGTGTTGCTGGGTCAAAATCCTGGAATTCCTTCCCTAAGGGCATTGTGGGCCTAACTACAGTACATGGACTACAGCAGTTCAAGATGGCCACTCACCACCACCTTCTCAAGGGCAACTAGGGCCTGGCAATACACCCGTATCTCATGAACAAATGACAAAACATGTCAAAGCTGCACATCACAAAAGCAAGTGCATTCCAAATGTTATTTTGTTGAAGGATCACCAGTAAGAGTGAGCACATGACAGACAAAATTAACCAGGATGCAGTGCTTTGGGAACGTCCAGCGCGAGGTTTAAAAGCTTGAAGACCACAGAAGGAGAGCAACGCTGAGGGAGTGCCACAGATTTCACATCCTGGTCAGCAATAAGTCAGTGTACGTGGTGCAATGATACTTCAGTTCAACAGGGAATAATGGGAATAGGAAGGTATGGAGGAAAAAGTTCAGAGGAACATTGATATATTGCAAATATAATCAAGATTATGACAGGTACGGAAGGAGCTGAATGAAAGGATTGACTATCAAATGATAAGCTATCATCTTTATGCACCCAGTCTGTTCAACCTCTCCTCAAAAGCCAACCCTCTCAACTCTGGAATAAACCTAGTGAATCACCTCTGCACGCCCTCCAGTGCCAGTACATCCTTTCTGAAGTAAGGAGTCCAAAACTGCACACATTACTCCAGGTGTGGCTTCACCAGCACCCTATACAGCTGTAATATAACCCCCCTGCTTTTAAACTCAATCCCTCTAGGAATAAAGGACAAAATTCCATTTGCCTTCTTAATTACCTGTTGCACCTGCAAACAAACCTTCTGCGATTCATGCACAAGGTCACCCAGGTCCCTCTGCACAGTAACATGCTGCAAATTTTTACCGTTCAAGTAATAATCTCCTTTACTGTTATTTCAACCAAAACAGACAACTTCACACTTATTAACATTGTACTCCATCTGCCAGACCTTTGCCCACACACAATCTATAAACAATCTATATCCCTCTGCAAACTTTCAGAGTCCTCTGCACACTTTGCTCTACCACTCGTCTTAGTGTCATCCGCAAACTTTGACACGCTGCACATGGTCCCCAACCCCAAATCATCTATGTATTTGTAAACAATTGCGGTCCCAACACTGATCCCTGAGGCACACCACTAGTTACTAACCGCCAATCAGAAAAGCACACATTTATCCCCATTCTTTGCTTCCTGTTAGTTAACCAATCCCGTATCCATGCTAATACATTACCCATATGGCCATGCTTGTTTATCTTATGCAGCAGCCTTTTGTGCAGTACCTTGCCGAATGCCTTTTGGAAATCTGGACATACCATATCTACTGGGTTCCCATTCTCCATACGTTCTCCATGCGCTCATAGAATCCCAGCAAATTAGTCAAGCATGACCTGCCTTTCATGCACCCATGCTGCGTCTGCCCATCAAGACAACTTCTATTGAGATGTCTTGCTATTTCTTCCTTGATGTTAGATTCAAGCATTTTCCCCACTACAGAAGTTAAGCTAATTGGCCTATAACTACTCATCTTTTGTCTACCTCCTTTTTTGAACAGTAGCATCACATTTGCTGTTTTCCAATCTGCTGGAACTGCCCCAGAGTCCATGGAATTTTGGAAAATTACCACGAGTCCATTTGCTATTTCTCCCGCCGTCTCTTTTAGTACCCTGGGATGCATTCCATCAGGGCCAGGAGACTTGTCTACCTTTAGCTCCATTAGCTTGTCCAACACTACCTCTTTCGTGATAATGATCATGTCTAGGCCCTCACCCACCTCAGTCTCTTTGTCATCAATTACTGACAAGTTATTTGTGCCCTCCACAGTGAAGGCCAACACAAAATACCTGTTTAAGATCTCAGCTATTTCCTCGTTTCCCATTATTAAATTCCCCTTCTCATCCTCTAAAGGACCAATGCTTACCTTAGCCACTCTCTTTCATTTTATATATTTATAGAAACTTTTACTATCCGTCTTTATAGTCTGAGGCAGTTTAGTCACATAATCTATCTTACTTTTCTTTTTAGCCTTTTTCGTATCTTTCTGTTGACCTTTAAAGTTTTCCCAATCTTCTAGTTTCCCACTGGTATTTGCCACTTTGTATGCCTTACTTTTAAATTTGATAGCCTCCCTTATTTCCTTAGACGTCCATGACTGATTACCCCTTTTTTCTACAGTCCTTCCTTTTCACTGCTATATACTTTTGCTGAGCACTTTGGAGAATTGCTTTGAAAGCCCTCCGATGTTCGTCAACTGTCCCACCATAAAGTCTTTGATTCCAGTCTACTTTAGCCAATCCTTCTTCATCCTATTGTAGTCCCCTTTGTTTAAGCACAGGACCCCGGTATTTGATTTTATCTTCTCACTTTCCATCTGTGTTCTAAATTCAACCATACTGTAATCGCTCTTTCCAAGAGGACCCTTAACTATGAGATCATTAATTATTCCTGTCTCATTACACAGGAGCTGATCTAGGATAGCTTGCTCCCTCATTGGTTCCATTACATACTGTTCAAGAAAACAATCGCGGATACATTCAACAAATTCCGCCTCAAGGCTGCCTTGACCAATCTAGTTCGACCAATCGACATGTAGATTAAAATCCCCCATGATAATTGCCGTGCCATTTTTACAGGCATTAACTATTTCTTTGTTTATTGCCCGTCCCAATGTGATATTATTATTTGGTGGCCTATAGGCTATGCCTTTCAGCTACATTTTTTTCTTAGAATTTCTAATTTCTACCCAAATAGATTCAACCATATCCTCCATAGAACCTATATCATCTCTCACTACTGCCTTGACGTCATCCTTAAATATCAGGGCTACATCACCTCCCTTACCTTCCTGTCTGTTCTTCCAAATAGTCTGATGCCCATGGATATTTAATTCCCAGTCATGACCATCCTGCAACCGTGTCTGGGTAATGGCTACTAAATCATTCGTGAGTTTTTACAAGAGCAGAAGGCCACTGGGAACTTTGAGAAGCTGACAAGCTCTAGCCTGTCAGAAACAGGTTTGGTAGGTGAAAAGTGTCTTATTTAATCGACAAAGGTTCTGTGCCGCAGCAATGAAATTTTCATACCATTGACATCTCTACCCTATTCCCAGTTTCCAGTTCCCACTTTGTCCAGGCCCATGTAAAGATGTAGGTGCTAAAACTTATTAAACAAGACTGAGAGCAAAGTGATGGCTGCTGAATCTGCATTTGAATTGCTTCGCCTGTGTACTACTTCTTTCCTTGCTTTCTGCACCCCCATCTCCCTCAATCCGGACTACTGACTGAGCACCACTTATCTATTAACCCCTCGACCCAATAAAGATCGGAAGTTTTGTCTGCTTCCCATTGGGTGCGAGTTTGAAACTGGTGAACAAACCTGGCCTCAAATCACACAACTCCATCCAAAGTCCAATCCCAGGAACACTCACTGAGGGTGAAGCTCAAGGGGCAGCACAGTGGCTCAGTGGTTAGTACTGTTGCCCTGCAGCGCCAGGGACCCAGGTTCAATTCCCGCCACAGAATCTCTACAGTGTGGAAGCAGGCCATTCGGCCCATCAAGTCCATATCAACCCTCCAAAGAGCATCCCACCCAGACCCACTCCTCCTACCCTATCCCTGTAACCCTGCATTTCCCGTGGTTAATCCACCTAGCCTGCACACCCCTGGACACGATGGGCAATTTAGTATAGCCTAAACTGCACATCTTTGGACTGTGGGAGGAAACCAGAGGAGACCCACGCAGGCACGAGGAGAATGTGCAAACTCCACACAGTCACCCAAGGGTAGAATCAAGCCCAGGTCCCTGGCATGTGAGGCACCTGTGCTAACCACTGAGCCATTGTGCTGCCCATTAAGGTCCTACAAATAAAGTTTCAGGAGTGAGGGAGTTCTAAATAAGGAGCATTAGGGTACTAATACTTGGTTTATTCACAACGGCAAGAGCCATTTAGTATTGCAGCAGTAAATCAGATCAACATTTAGTTGGATGAACAATGTTGGATGTGTTGGAGGGTGTTTCGGATTCCTGAGACATTGGGCAAATGCCACCTATACAACAGGAACAAGTTGTGCTTTAACAGGGCTGTGATCATCATTCCCTGTGGGAAGTTCAACTAGTACTTTACAGAGCGGCACCAGAATGAAACTTTAGACAGGAGTTGGGAAGAGCAGAGCCTGAGGCAACTGACTGCGCGGAGTTTGCAAATTCTCCCAATGTCTGCGTGGGCTTCTTCTGGGTGCTCCGGATTCCTCCTACAGTCCAAAGATGTGCAGGCTAGGTGTTTTAGTCATGCTAAATTGCCCCATGGTGTCCAGGGATGTGCAATGTGATGGATTAGTGATGGGAAATGTGGGGTTATGGGGCTGGGTCTGGGTAGGATGGTCTTCAGAAGGTTGGTGCAGGCTCGATGAGCCAAATGGCCTCTATGTGCACTGGAGGGATTCTAAAGAGAGAGATTGTGAAATTAGAGGTTGAATAATGGAGGTGCGAAGCGTGTTCCTGCAGCATTCACCCTCTTGTTAATCTAACTCCTAAATGTGAGAAGAGCTGCCTCATGATTTTTACTGACCAGTTTGCAACAGGGAGTGTTGACCTCTTTGTACATTAATACGCTGTACGCCCTCCTTTCACTAATGTTTTGACAGCATAGACAGGTCATGTTTTCATATGTAAGATGAAAATTGAATATTTGATCTGGAGCATCGAGCAGTAACTTGATGTAATGGTCTGGATCCTGTGAAAGACAAGAAGGGACATTTATTTAATAAGACATTCCTAACATTACCAGCTTCTAACAACAACCTGAATTCATGTGGTATTAAAGGGGACTTGACAGAGAAGCTGCAGAAAGGTTTTCTTTTCCCCTTTGTGGGACAGTCCAAGGCATAATGTCAGAATAAGAGGGTTAAAACAGAGATGATGAGGAGTTTCTTCTCTCAGAAGGTGGTGGACCTGTGAAGTTCTTTGCTACAGAGGGCTCCCTTAAATATATTCACAGCTGACATAGACAGATTTTTAATTAATAAGGAGATCAAAGGTTATGGGGGACAGGCAGGAAAGTGGAGTTCAGGATTATCAGATCAGCCATGATCTCTCATTAAATGGCGGAACAGCCTTGATGGGCTGAACGGCCTACTTTTGCTTCTGCATCTCACGGTCATCCGGTCAATTAGACCTTAAAACGTTCTGTAGTGATTCAAAGGAATGCAATCAGGCAAGCATTTGAGGCTAAGGCATTAGACGCTCAAAGAGGTGACCTCACTGAATGTCTTTAAAGGGGTATTGAGTAGCAAGCAGCTCCAGGGTTTAGTGCTGAGGTAGCTGAAGCCACAGAGTGATGGAAATCACTGGACCAGAGGTCTGCTCTCTCATTAGAGAGAAAGAGAGTGAGAGAGAGAGAGAGACAACTGTGGCGATTTAACCTGGGTCGCCACACCTCAGGTGAGGGGAGAGATTGAGAAGGAGAGTTCTTCACGGTAACCTCACGCTGAACCCATGCTGTTAGCATCACACTGCTTTGCAAACCAACTATTCAGCCAACTGAGCTAAACTGAATGATGACCTACCAAGAGAGAGAAAAGAAATTCTCCTCACCCCCATCTTAAAAAGGAAATCTCTTATTCTTAAACTCTGCCCCCTAGGTCTAGTCTTCCCCACATGAGGAAACAGCCTGCAGGTATCCAGCCTATGAAGTCCCCTCAGATCTTATAAGTTTCACTCAGATCACCCCTCATTCTTCCAAACTCCAGTGGGTACAGGACCAACCTTTCCAACTATCCCTCATCCAAAGCAACTTCATTAAGAGTCACAGGACTTGAAATGTTAAATGAGATAACAAGGTGTAGAGCTGGATGAACACAGCAGGCCAAGCAGCATCAGAGGAGCAGGAAGGCTGATGTTTT
>NC_063338.1:89530937-89548838 GCF_021869965.1 Rhincodon typus | reverse complement strand
AGGAAGGCTGACGTTTCGGGCCTAGACCCTTCTTCAGAAATTTCTGAAGAAGGGTCTAGGCCCAAAACATCAGCCTTCCTGCTCCTTGGCCTGCTGTGTTCATCCAGCTCTACACCTTGTTACCTCAGGTTCTCCAGCATCTGCAGTTCCTACTATCACTTGAAATGTTAACTCTGCTTTCTCCTCAGATGCTGCTACACCTGTTTCTCCAGCAATTTCTGTATTTGTTTCAGATCTTCATCCACAGTTCTTTGTTTTATTCCTCATTGTGTTACAGGCTGCTGGGACTGTAAAGTATCATAGAATCCCTACAGTGTGGAAACAGGCTCTTTGGCCCAACAAGTCCACACTGACCCTCAGAGCATCCCACCCAGACCCATTCCCCCTACAGCCCACCTAATCTACACATCCCTGAACACTATGGGCAATTTAGCATGGCCACTTCACCTCACCTGCACATCTTTGGACTGTGGGAGGAAACCAGAGCATCCAGAGGAAACCCATGCAGACATGGGGAGAATGTGCAAACTCCAGACAGACAGTCGCCCAAGGGTGGAATTGAACCTTGGTCCCTGGAGCTGTGAGGCAGCAGTGCTAACCACTGAGCCACCGTGCTGCCCCATTGACTGTGTGCAATGTATAGTCAACACTTACCTGAAAGGGTGCCATGGTGACTGGAAAGTCATCTAATCCTTGGGCAGTGATGCTTATATTTTTATCTGCTAGGTTTAGGAACTGAATATAACTTTCTTTGGCTACTGGCTCAGGCATTACAGTTTTCTGAAAGGTAAAAGAATATCAACATAGATTAAAGCCTTCAATAAGACACTTGTTAGGCCTCAGCTACAGCAATGTGTACAATTGTGGCCACCTCATTATAGGAAAGATGAGAATCATAGAGCGTCTACAATGTGGAAGCAGGCCATTCAGCCCACACCAACCAACCAACCAACCAAACAGTATCCCACTCAGACCCACCTAACCTATCCCTGTATTCCCCATGGCCAACCCACCTAACCTGCACATCTTTGGACTGGGGGAGGAAACCCATGCAGGGAAGAGGAGAACATGCAAACTCCACACAGTCACCCAAGACCGGAACTGAGCCCAGGTCTCTGGTGCTGTGAGGCAGCAATGCTGACCACTGAGCCACCGTGCTACTCACTGCCTTGGACAGAGTGCGGGAGAGATTTACAGGAACGATTCCAGGAATGAGAAACCTCATTAGGAGGATAGGTTGAAGAAGGTGGGACTATTCTCTCTGGACAGAGAAGGCTGAGAGAAGATTTGAAAGACTTTCAAAATCATATGGATAGATGAGGAGAAGCTGTTCCCACTTTTAAAAGGAACAAGAACGAGAGGGTGTAGTTTTAAAGTGATGTACAAATGAAACAAGGGTGATGTGAGAAAAAAAATTTCCTACAGCGAGTAATTAGGTATGGAATGCACTGCCTGGAAATGGGGTGGAGGCTGGTTCAGTTGAGACATTCAAGCCTTCATTGCTCAGATCATTGAGTATAGGAGTTGGTATGTGTTGTGGTTGTACAGGACATCAGTGAGGCCACTTTTGGAGTACTGTGGACAGTCTGGTCACCCTGCTATAAGAAGGATATTATTAAGTTGGAGAGGACGCAGAAGAGATTAACCAGGATGTTGCCGGGGCTCAAAGGTTTGAGTTATAAAAATAGGCTGGACAGGCTGGGACTTTTTTCACTGGAGCATAGTCTACAATGTGGGTATGATAATGTGGTGTAGACAAACATATGACCCAGTGGTTTGTGGGTTCAATCCTACCATGGCATACTAGAAATTTGAATTCAGTTACAAATTCTAAATTTCTAAGGTTTTGGAGTAGATCTGTAGCTTGGGTTGTGGGTATTGAGGTTGGGTTGGCTCGCCGAGCTGTTTTGTTGTTCCGTGGATGTTTTGTTACCATGCTGGATAACATCATCAGTGCAGTCTCTGATGAAACATCGGTGTGTTTTCTCGCCTGGTTTTTAAACTCTGGGTTTTTCCCTTGCCAGTTTGAGCGTGTTGCGCCCGTAGGTATCTAAGGCTTTGGAGTAGATCTGTAGCTTGGGTTGTGGGTGTTGAGGTTGGTTGGCTCGCTGAGCTGGTTTGTTATTCCACAGGCATTTCATTACCACGCTTAGTGACATCCTCAGTGCAACCTCTGATTGAAGCGTCGGTGTGTTTTCACGCCTGGTTTTTAAACTCTGGGAGAGCCAGACCAGCTCGGCGGGCCAACCAACCTCAAATTCTAAATTGTTAGATTGTCTTGACAAAACCCAGCTAGCATTGTCATCGCCTTTAGGGGAAACCCACCACACTTCTTGTCCCATCTGGTGTAGTTGGCCTGCTAAGAGATAAAGCATTACCTCAGGGTAGCCATTAACAGCTGTGCAACTGTGCAGGGGGCCAGATTAATGTGACTGCAGATACCTTATGGGTGTATGGGAGATGGTGGTGGGGGTTAATATCCTTGATCTCCTGCTAAGCCACCCACCCACACCAAATGTTGTGCGGGTTGGAGAAACAAGTCTCACTTATGACTCCATGTAGGTGAATGGACACACCAGTGGTACAACCGCTAGATGTGCACTCAGTGGTCGTATGATCAAAGTGAGGGGACTATCAGCTTCAGCTTCCCCATGGTAGGGTTGAAGCCAGGTACCACTGGATCGTGCTTTTGACTATACCACACTATCATACCCATATTGCAGGTTACACTCACACAAGTTATGTTGTTACTGTAGGTTATTTTGTTACTGTGAGCTCTGTATGGGGGACTAGACACATTGCCTTCCTGAATGATGTGACAGTGGCCCCTGCTGTACCACACACCTCGCTGGTCTCCACATTCTGAGTTCTTGTCCTACTAACCTGTCAAGGATTTCCTGATTTGAGCCGGGCAGCACGGTGGCTCAGTGGTTAGCACTGCTGCCTCACAGTGTCAGGGACCTAGGATCAATTCCAGCCTCGGGTGACTGCCAGTATGGAGTTTGCACATTCTCCACATATCTGTGTGGGTTTCCTCCCACAGTCCAAAGGTGTGCAGGTTTGGTGGATTGGCTGTGCTAAGTTGTCCAGGGATGTGCAGGTGAGGTGGACTAGTGATGGGAAATGCAGGGATAGGGTAAGGGGGCTGGCCTAGGTGGGATGTTCTTTGGAGGATTGGACTTGAGGGACTGACTGGCCTGCTTCAACACTGTATGATTCTTTCACTATTCACAGACTTTGTCCATAGGCTGGGCCTATTTTCCCAGGAGTGTTGGAGGCTGAGGGGTGACCTTATAGAGGTTTATAAAATCATGAGGGGTATGGATAGGGTGAACAGCCCAAGATCTTTTCTGTGGGGTGGTGGAGTCCAAAATGAGAGGGTATAGGTTTAAGTTGACAGGGGAAAGATATAAAAGGGACCTAAGGGGCAACTTCTTTATGCAGAGGGTGGTGCGTATATGGAACGAGCTGCCAGAGGAAGTGGTGAGGGCTGGTACAATTACAACATTTAAAAGGCATCTGGATGGGTATATAAATTGGAAGGGTTTAAGAGGGATATGGGCTAAATGCTGACAAATGGGACTAGAGTTATACAGGATATCTGATCGGCATGGACGAGTTGGACCAAAGTGTCTATTTCTGTTCTGTATATTTAATGACTCCATGACGCTACGTGAGGAAGGGAGTGGGGATTACATCCCCACATCATCGAAGGGCCAAATGGCCTCTTTTTATGCCATAACAATTCCTGTGACAGCAGCAATTTGGGCGATGTTCCAGAAGTGGAGATAGGCGGTTCTAACAAGTATGCGGTCATAAGGTCATAAGGGGGTCATATATTGTGAACAGACTGGGATTCATCTCAGGTTGTTTTCAGGGAATTACAGATAATCAATTTTCATTATTGAGAAATTAGAGATCAGAGTTTAGAATCATATTATACAGGAGGATGCCATTCAGCCCATCATGCCTACAATGGTTCTTTGAAAGAGCCAACTGATTAGTCCCAATTCACTAGCTCTTTTTCCGCTGTCACGTAAAGTTTATCTTCTCAAGGATTTATCTAATTCCCTTTTGAAAGTAGCTATTGAATTACCTCCCATCACCTTTTCCAGCAGTCCATTTCAGATTATAGCAATCATAAGCAGACATTGCTGGAAAAGCTCAGCAGGTCTGGCAGCATCTGTGGAGAGAAAGCAGAGTTAAAGTTTCAGGTCCAGTGACTCTTCTTCAGAAGGGTTCTATAGAGAAAGGTTCTGAAGAAGGGTCACAGGACTCTAGATGTTAACTCTGCTTTCTCTCCACAGATGCTGCCAGACCTGCTGAGTTTTTCCAGCAATTCCTGTTTTCACCTCTGATTTCCAACTTCAGCAGTTCTCTTGGGTTTTATTTAAATCCGGATTATAACAACTCGCTGCATTGAAAATGTCCTGGCTTTAGATAATGATCTTAAACTTGTACTCTCTGGTTAACGAATCTCCCTCAAACCCCCTCCCCTCTGACACTGTCCTTTCTTCTCCCCTGTGCCCACAAACAGTGGGCGGCACTCTACCCAAAGTTAGTACCTGAACTCTGATCTCCACAATGGCCGCTGCCACAAATGCCACTGCTGCCAGAACCATTCCGATTGTCATCCGTCTGAGGGGCCTGGGCAGGAGTGAAGAAACAGAAGGTTTGCAGTTTTCAGGGACTTAAGAAGCAGCAGCGCGGGTAGAAATTAATTTGCCATTGCTCTGCCATTAATATATGACCTTAGCCCAGCTCCATGCTCCTCCCCCTCTCCCTATATCCCTGTAAGTCTGAGAGAAATCAGAAGTCTGTCCATCTGGCCTGAAAGTATATTCAATAAGAACATGCGCAGTCCATTCAGCCCATTGAGGCTTTTCGATCATTCAATATGATCATTACTAGTTGAACACTCCAATACCTATTAACCACCAAATCCCATAACCCTGTATGTCATTGATAGGCTGTGTACACCATTGGGAACCAGTGTACACCATTGATAACCAGTGTACACCATTGGGAACCAGTGTATGCTATTGACAATCAGTGTATGTCTTCGGTACTCAGTATATGCCATTGGTAATGGCGGGTCTGACATATAAGGAGAGATTGACTGGGCTGGGATTGTTTCTCCTAGAGTTCAGACGAATGAGGGGGGATCTCATAAAGAGTTATAAAATTCTAACAGGACTGGACAGGGTAGATGCAGGGAGGGTGTTCCCGATGGTGGGTGTGTCCAGAACCAGGGGTCACAGTATGAGGATTTGAGGTAGACAATTTAGTTTGGAGATGAGGAGACATTTCTTCACCCAAGGAGTGGTGAGCCTGTGGAATTCATTACCACAGGAACAAAACACGCCAAAACATTGAATGTATTCAAGAGGCAACTAGATATAGGACTTGGGGCAAATGGGATCAAAGGTTATGGGGAGAAAGCAGGATTAGGCTATTGAGTTGGATGATCAGCCATGATTGTGATGAATGGCAGAGCAGGCTTGAAGGGCCGAATGGCCTCCTCCTGCTCCTATCTTCTATGTTTCTATGTAATCAGTATATGCTATTGGTAATTAATGTACACGATTGGCAATCCGTGTATACCATTGCTAATTAGTGTACACTATGGGTAATCAGAGTACACAATGAGGAATTGGAATCAATAATGGCCCATCTGCAACTCTCTGAGGTAGAGAATTCCAAAGATTCTCACCCCACCTTCAGATGAAGGAATATCCCCTCAGCTCAGTCCGAAATCATCAGTCTGTTATCCTGTGACTCTGTCCTCTGTGTTCAAGATTCCCCAGTCAGGGGAAACAACCTCTCAATGTACCCCGTTACCCTCCTTCAGAATCTCATTCAAACTCAACAATATTGTAAACCCCAGTCAGTAAAACGTGGAGCTGGCAGAGCACGGCACGTCAGGCAGCATCAGAGGAGCAGGAAAGTCGATGTTTCCGGTCTGGACCCTTCATCAGAACTGGGGAGGGGGAAGGGACCTCAGAAATAAATAGAGGGACGGGGGCTGGGGCTGGGGGAAGGTAGGTGGGATGATGATAAATAGATGCAGATAGGGGGTTGCAGAGACTGATTAGTTGGAAGGGTGGAGCAGATAGGTGAGAAGGAAGATGGACAGATGGTATTAGGTCAAGGAGGCGAGGATGAGAGGGAGGGCTGGATATGGGATGAGGCTGGGGGTGGGGAGATTTTAAAACTGGCGAATTCTATGTTGAGGCCATTGGCCTGTGAGCTCCTGAGGTGGAATATAAGGTGTTGCTCCTTCAGTTTACATGTGGCCTCATTTTGACTGTTCAGGAGGCCTAGGATGGACGTGTCACCAAGGGAGTGGGAGGGGTAGTTGAAATGACTAGCAGCTGGAAGGTGGTGTTGATTGGATGCTCCATGAATCAGTCCCCGAGTCTGTGCCTGGTCTCCCTGATATAGAGGAGACCACATCGGGAGCAATGGATGCAATAGATCAGGTTAGAAGAACTGCAGGTGAATCTCTGCTGGATATGAAATGTTTGATTGGGGCCTTGGGTGGAGGTGAGAGGAGAGGTGTAGGGATGGATGTAGCACTTCCTGTGGTTGCAGGGAAATTGATGGGGAGTGGGGTGCTGATGAGAGAGGCACAGAGTGAGCGTTCCCTACAGAAAACAGTTAGGGGTGGGGAAGGAAATATCTTTTTGCTTGTGGGGTCAGATTGCAGGTAGCAAGAATGGTAGAGGATGATGCATTGGATTTGGAAATTGGTGGGTTGGTATGTGAGGGCCAGGGGAACTCTATCCTTGTTGTTGTTTGAGGGCAGAATGTGGGATATGCAGGAGATGCGGTTGAGGGCATTCTGAATTATGGGAGAGGGGAAATTATGGTCCTTGAAATAGGATGACATCTGGGATGTCTGTGAGTGGAACACTTCATCCCGAGAGCAGGTGCAGCGGAGGCGGAGGAATTGGGAGTAGGGGATTGGATTTTTGCAAGAGGGTGGGTAAGAGGAGGTGTAGTCAAGGTAGCTGTGGGAGTTGGTGGGTTTCAAATGGATGTTGCTGCTAACTTGGTTGCCAGAGATGGAGACAGAGAGGTCCAGGAAGGGGAGGGTGGTGTCAGAGATGGTCCAGGTGAATTTGAGGTTGGGGAGAAAGGTGTTGGTGAACTGCTCGCGCCCGAGCAGCACCAATACAGTCACCAATGTTGTGGAGGAAGAGGCGGGGGATGGTGCCAGCGTCCCTGTGGAAGAGGGACTGTTCCAAGTATCCTACGAGGAGGCAGACATAGCTCGGACCCATGCGGTGCCCCCTTAATTTGTAGGAAATGGGAGGAATCAAAGGAAAAACTGTTGAGGGTGAGGACTAGTTCTGCCAAGTGGATCAGGGTGTCGGTGGAGGGGGTCTGGTTGGGAGAGGAAGAAACGGAAGGCTGTTAGGCTCTTCTCATGGGGGATACAGGTGTAAAGACACTGAATGTCCATGGTAAAGATAAGGTGTTGGGGGCCAGGGAACTGAAAGTCTTGGAGAAGGTGGAGGGCATGGGTAGTGTCCCAAATGTTGGTGGGGAGTTCCTGGAGCAGAGAGGAAAGAACGGAGTCAAGGTAGAAGGAGATGACCTGAGTGGGGCAGAAGCAGGCAAAGACAATGGGTCAACCAGGGCAGTCAGTTTTATGAATTTTAGATAGATCCCAGTGGTCTCTTTTGAAATGGGATTAAGCAATTTCTTAAAGGCTGCTGGGTTATAAAGTGATGATGAGGGTCCCCAGATGTGGTCTGGGTGAGCGTGATAGCTTTAAATCATCTTAAACCATGAGATAGGTCTCAGATATGTGAAGCCCTGAGCTTGTCCAATTGTGACAGAAATGTAGGAACTTGTATTTATGTTGCAGATCCTCAGGATCATCCCAAAATACATCATAGCTATAGAGTTGGAGGCAGAGATTTTAAATTTGAGGTGCGTGTGGACAGGGATATAGTGCAGTTCAGTAATCGCAAGGTTGGAAGAAATTTGGTGCAGTTTTAAAACATCGGCAGCAGAGTTTTGGATCAGTGTCAGTCACAGAGTATAAGAGATCCATGAAAAACAGCAGATAGATTGTCAGAAGGTAAATCTAATTAAGGGACTCAATTTAAACATTGTTAACAGGAGACATGAAGATTGTTATCTTGTGCTCATCAGGATGGAAACACATTAAAATCAATTTCAGAAAAAGAACAACAATCTTGCTGCATAATCTTCTCATGGTAGGCAAATTGTTGTTCTCTTTCTAAAGTTGGTTTTCTTGCTTTTCAGTCCTGGTGACTGCAAGACAAAAAGTTTTGACTTCGCGTCAACTTTTTTTTTGTTAAAAAATGTGTCAGTTCTGTACTACCAGACAATTATTTACAGTTAGACCAATGGGTGTCTGGGAGAGATTACAGGCTGGAATTTAATCAAAGAGTCCAGATGGTTTGTATATGGAATAGTGGGATACCTGGGAGAGAACTACAGCTGGATTACAATGTGACCAGCCCCTAACACATGAATTATAATCCAGCTGGACCGACTGTATTATCTGTTATTATTGTAACTAACAGGCACAATCCATGTACAGTGGTTTAACTGATGTTTTATTCAGTTTTTGTGCTGTTTGTTCATATTCTTATAGGGTGATGCAACTAACAGGGAAAGATTATAATTGGGACTTCACACTGCAAGTCTACGGAGAAGCAAAATACAGGAAGTCTGCCATCCCATCCAAACTCAAGTGAATGCAGTGATAAATTGCATTCCTTCCAAGCACACAAAGTAAAGCAGAAGCAGACCAAATGGCTCCCGAACCTTTACTTGATCTCTATGCATTCTCTCTGTGCTCAACAGAAACTATATTGAGCATTAACATGACTCATTAAAAGAGACTTTTGCAAAAGAATTGGTGCCTGTTCCTATTTCAGGATGTTACTGGGATCTGTAAGATGTGTCTTCAAATAAACATTAGAGGTTTTGCAGAGGTTATGGTCTGAATTCACAAAAATGAGGTGACTATGTCAGCTGGCCATCTGAGTGTTTTGGGAAGAGTGTTTTGGTATTGTTAAACTCCAACCCAAACTCAAACAGAAGCCCTGATACTGATGGAGCAGCTCATTTAACCCATCTCCTTATCTATCTCCTTCTAAGGCTTAGAGCCAAATTTAGCTTTACCTTGTTAAACACCTTGGAATATTTTACTGAAGACACCGTATGGATGCAATTGTTGCAGTGTGGAGCAGGGCTCCAACTGTACAGGGCCTTGGTGAGACAACACTGGAATATTGTGGGCAGTTTGGTCTCCTTATCTGGGGAAAGATGTTCTGGCTATAGAGGCAGTGCAATGAAGATTTACCAAACTGGTTCCTGGGATGGCAGGACTGACGTATGAAGAGAGGCTGGAGCAGTTAGGACTGTATTCACAGGAGTTTAGGACAATGAGGAGGCATCTCACAGAAACCTATAAAATTCTAACAGGACTAGACAGGATAAATATAGGATGTTCCTGATGACGGGGTAGTCCAGAACAAGGGGTCACAGATTAAGGATATGAGGTAGGCCATTTAGGACTGAAATGAGGAGAAATTTCTTCACCCAGAGAGTGACGAGCCTCTGGAATTCTCTGCCACAGAAAGTGGTTGAGGCCAAAGAATCATCCAACTCAGTCTCCTGTTCCCTCTTTCTCCCCATATCCTTTAATCCCTTCAGCCCAAAGAACAGGGGAGGCAATGGCCTAGTGGTACTATCGCTGGACTGTTAATCCAGAGACGCAGATAACATTTTGGAATTAAGAATCTAATGATGACCATGAATCCATTGCCGAATGTCGGGAAAAGCCCATCTGATTCACTAATGTCCTTTAGGGAAGGAAACTGCCATCCTTACCTGGTCTGGCCTACACCTGACTCTAGACCCACAACAATGTGGTTGACTGTTAACTGCCCTCTGGGCAATTAGGGATGAGCAATAAATGCTGCCTGGCCAGCAAGGCCCTCATCCCATGAATGAATAAAGAAAAAACTGTATCTAACGCCTTCTTGAGATGTTCAATGTTTTGGGTTCAACCGCTTTCTGTGGCAGGGAATGCCACAGTTCACCACTCTCTGGGTGAAGAAATTTCTCCTTATCTTATGAGAAGCCTAAATGGAGATTCTTTTTATTTTCTTTATTCTTTTGTGGGATGTTGGTATCACTGGCAAGACTGCATTTGTTGCCCTGTCAAATGACCTTTGAACTGAGTTGCTTGATAGGACCATTCAGAAGGCAGTCAAGAATGAAGCATATTAGCGTGGGCCTGGAGTGACATGTAATCCTGAATAGGTAAGGATGGCAGATTTCCTTCCCGAAAGGATGGGTTTTTATAACAGTCGATGTCAGCTTCTTGGTCGGTTACTGAGCTTAGCTTTCAATTCTATTCACTCCATTCATTTATTCATTCCAGCCGCTTCCATGGTGGGATTTGAAACCATGTCACAGCTACAGCACAGAAAAAGGTCCTTTGGCCCATCGAATCAGCGCCAGTCAAAAACAACCATTCAACTATTCTACTCCTATTTTTCAGCAGTTGCCCCGCAGCCTTGCATGCCTTGGCATCAAAAGCGCACATCTAAATACTTTTTAAACGTTCTAAGAGTTTCTGCCTCTCCCACCCCTATAAGCAGTGAGTTCCAGATTTTCACCACCCTTTGGGTGAAAAAACATTTCTTCACATCTCTGCTAAATCTTACCTTATATCGATGCCCCCAGTCATTGATTCCTCCACCAAGGGGATAAATTCCTTCCTGTCTACCCTATCTAAGCACCTCATAATTTTAACAATTTCAATCATGTCCCCTTTCAGTCTCCTCTGCTCGAGGGAGAACAACCCCAGTCTATCAAATCTCTCTCTTTTTAAATTTATTCATTTGTGGGATGTGGGCGTCACTGGCTGGCCAGCATTTATTGCCCATCCCTAGTTGCCCTTGAGAAGGTGGTGGTGAGCTGCCTTCTTGAACCACTGCAGTCGTCCTGCTGTAGGTTAACCCACAATGCCATTAGAGAGGGAATTCCAGGATTTTGACCCAGCGACAGTGAAGGAACGGCGATATATTTCCAAGTTAGAATGGTGAGTGGCTTGGAGGGGAACTTGGAGGTGGTGGTGTTCCCATATATCTGCTGCCCTTGTCCTTCTAGTTGGAAGTGGTCGTGGGTTTGGAAGGTGCTGTCTGAGGATCTTTGGTGAATTTCTGCAGTGCATCTTGTAGATAGTACACACTGCTGCTACTGAGCATCGGTGGAGGGAGTGGATGCTTTCATAACTGAAACTCTCCAGCCCAGGCACCATCCTGGTAAATCTCCTCTGCATCCTCTCCAATGCAATCACATCCTTCCCTTCCAGAACTGCACACAATACTCGAGCTGTGACCTGACCAATGTTTTACACGGTCCCAGCAAAACCTGCTCTTAAACTCCTGTGCATCGGTTAATAAAGGCAAGTATCCCATATGCCTTCCTAACCACTTTATCCAGCTGTCTGATGTATTGTGGCACACATGGACATGAACATTAAGATCCCTCTGATTTTTAGGGCTTCCAGTGTTAATCCAGGAACTCCCCAGCATTAACCAGGACTCTGGATTACGAGACTACCTTTAATCTTCCCAATCAATTTCCATTCACAGAGAGGTTTAAAGTAATTCACCAAAGTATTCAAGGGGAGTTGAGGAAAAATGTTTCTCCCCCAAAGAGTGTAAAAGTGGTAAAGGTAGGAACTCTCTTGCACTTGCGAATATTGGAAATACACTTGAGCTGCTGACCTGTATGAACCCAGGAGTTGGAAGGTGAGATCAGATGGAGCAGCTCTTCAACGGCTAACGCAGACACAACAGGCCAAATGGCTTTGTTCTATGCCATACGTTTTCTAGTTAATCTTTTCCTCATTTGATGACAGCAAATTTATCAAGTAGTTTATGTAAATGAAAGTGCCACTTAAAAGCTAATGATACTCACGTCAAGTTGATTTTACATTTCCTAAGGAGAGGATAAATGCCCATGTCAAAGGTTGGAATAAAAATAACAATCAAAAGGGCATTAATGGTCTGTGGGAAAAAAAACAAAACAAATAAAGCCACAGGTAAAATCAATTAATAGGATTAAATAACATATGGACTTGTATTTAAATGATGAGTCTTATCAGCACTCTTAGAAATCTTTCATGATAACATCTACTCTAACAGGAAAGGCAAAACCTGAGTCTCATTTACCCTTTGTAGGTATGTTTCTGTAGTCAGTTAAGGGATGAAAACAGTGTCAGGAGCAAGTGAAGGGGTTTACAGACCAAGGAAGTGAAAGGTGAGCAGTTACTGATGGTCGAAGGGGTGCATATCGCTGGAGGTGATGTTGGAGTAACGTCACTGGATGAGTAATCCAAAGACCCAGGCTAGTACTGTGGACATGTGGGTTTAATTCCCAACACAGCATTTGGTGAAACTTAACCTCAATGAATAAACCTGGAATTACTGAGCAAGTGTCAGTGAGACCCAGAGGTAAGACCAGCAAAACTTGCAAATACTGGTGTGACTTGTTTTGTATTCAGGGAGTCCCTGTTTTACTAACATCTGACTTTCAAACGCGATCCGACATGGGGGTGTAATTTTAAAGATCCAACACACAAACATCTCCGGTACTTACTGGACTCCAGAATGGAACTCGTTCACAGCCCAGTTCATTGCAAGTTCCTCAAAATGGAGCTCCAGCACACTCATTTCTAAGAATTAATGTTTTTTTTTTCCCTCTGGATGGTGATCACGGCAACTGTTGTAAAAACCCATCTGGTTCACTAATGTCTTTTAGGGAAAGAAATCTGTCATCTTTACCTGCCTACATGTGACTTCAGAACCACAGCAATGTGACTGACTCATAACTGCCCTCTGCAATGGTCTAGCAAGCCACTCAATTCAAGGGGCAATTAGGAATGGGCAACAAATGTTGGCCTTGCCAACGGTGCCCACGTCCCGTGATTGAATAAAAAAGTCTGGAAAGTGGGGCACCGTTGGCCTGTGTTTCTTTTTTCTGCCCTTTGATTTGACTGGATAACACATGATGTGTTGGATTGCTCAGATTGATGTAGCCCACCTCCAGTACAGGATCAGTCGCGGAATATTTACCCCGGGCTGTAACGTAACACACTGCTGTTTGACGGAGGAGAAGGGAAAAAGTTACCTGTTCACCCTCCCTTACCCTTCTTAGCATGCCTCTATGACAAGGAGAATGGCAGACAGACTGGGTGCATCGTCAAGAAAGGCACAGAAGGCAAAGGAGAAGATGAGATCTAAACTGGGCATTCAATATTATGAAGCAAATTGATAGAAAGGATTGGTGAGCATAGGACACCAAATTTAAATAAATGGCAAAAGAACCAGACAGGATGGAAAGTATTTTCTCTGCTGCAAGTTGAAGATATCTGTTGCCCGAAAGGATAGAGGAAGCAGATTCAACAGTAACTTTCAAAGAAATAATTTCAAAGAATTCTTGGGACGTATGCCTCGCTGGCTAAGCCAATTTCTATTGCCCATCCCTAGTTGCCCAGGGGACAGTCAAGAGTCTACCAAGTTGCTGTGGGTCTGGAGTCACATGTAGGCCAGACCCGGTAAAGATGGCTGTTTCCTTCCCTAATGGGATTCATGAGCCAGATGTGTTTTTACAACAATCATCAGTGATGATACCTGTCAAGCAAAATATTCACTGGATTCAAATTTTACCATCTGCCACAATGGGCCGTGAGTTCATATCTCCAGGCTAATGTCTTGGATTACTAAACCAGTGGCCTTACCACTGCACCACCACCTCCTCTCCTTAAATCATAGAATCACAAAATCCCTACAGTGTGGAAGCTGGCCATTTGGCCCATCCAGTCCACACTGACCGTCTGAAAAGTAGCCCACTCAGACCCATTTCCCTCCCCTATCCCTGTAACCCTGCATTTAACATGGCTAACTCACCTAGCTTGCACATCCCTGGACACCATGGGCAACTTCCCATGGCCAACCCACCTAACCCGCACATCTTTGGACTGTGGGAGGAAACCGGAGCACCCGGAGGAAACCCATGCAGATACGGGGATGTACAAATTGGAGAGTTGAAGGGTACAGTAGGGAAGAGTGGGACTAATTGGATAGCTCTTTCAAAGAACCATCATCGGCTTAAGGGGCTAAATGGTCTTCTTTCATACTATAAGATTCTATGATCATGTACCTTTGGCTGTAAGGGATGGATCAAGGCAGATCCTGCACAATGGACAGCAGGTTAGATGCTGATTTTCATCAAAGTTTTCAAGATATTAAAGGCAATGATCAAAATGTATGGGGGCAGTGGGCAGATCCAGCCCTGGAAGTCCTCAAATTGCCCAGGATAATTCCCTCATGGGAGGAACTGAGAAATGTCATCACAGTGAAGAGAATGAAAGGAAACAGTGATAAGCTGCTCCTCAGCTCGTGATCCTACCTGCAGCAAACCCAGGAGAGAAACAGCCTGTGACATGAGGGGCAGTGAACAGCAAGAGAAAGTCAGCACTGCCATTGACTGAGTTGCCAGTGGAAACGTTGACTGGGTGCGAGGAGTCGAGAGCTAGGGGCCAGGGTCCAAGAGCCAAGGGCAAGAAAGTGGGGACTGAGATCAAGAGCTGGGGCTGGAGGCCAGAAACCATGACCTGAGGTTTGAAGGGATGGCGGCTGAGAGTTGGGCTCCAGGGGATAGGGTTCGTGGTCTGAGATGTGCTGCCCAGAAGCCAAAGGCTGAGAAGTAAGGTCTGGGAACTCACAGCTAGGGGGCAGGTCTGAGATCCAAGAAAGCTTTAAATCAATTCCTTGCAAATCAATGTGGAATCTCTAGTTTAAGGCTGCATAAGTTCAGGAGCTTTTATAATTTAAGAAACGTAATGCATCCTACTCTAACGAACACTAAATTTATGTCTGAGACTGAGATGGGAGAAGCAGTGAATAGGGTTATAACAGCCTGGCTAAAACACTTGCGTATATTCAATGGAAATAAATCTGACCTCACCAGTTCGTAGAAGGTGTGTTTATGGGGGATGGTTTTTTCAGTGTAGAAGTATTTCATCAGTTATTTTGTAAAAAGAAATTATTTCTAACTCATGCCTGTTGTCTTTTGCCAATTTAAATATTGCGGTCTCTGGGAAATGAATGATTTTGTAATGTGGCTTTAAGTTTAATGAAGA
Source organism: Rhincodon typus (assembly GCF_021869965.1). Taxonomy (NCBI): domain Eukaryota; kingdom Metazoa; phylum Chordata; class Chondrichthyes; order Orectolobiformes; family Rhincodontidae; genus Rhincodon; species Rhincodon typus. The sequence goes on along the minus strand of NC_063338.1, from coordinate 89,533,630 downwards.
GTTAATAATTATAGAGGATATTGATGAATTATTCTCTTCTGCCTCTGTGAGAGCGCGATTATCATATTAGTCAGCACAAATACAGAAGGTATTGTTACCACATGAAAAAGTGGCTTCTGAAAGTCAAAAGATAGCCCTCAGGGGAAAATCTCAAGAAGAATCCTTTAGAAAACAAAAAAAAATGTTTTGACACCTGTATGAAAAGGAGCATAAAAGGTAGAGAGAGAGAGAAACGATTTCCACTGGTTGGGTAGACTGGAACTAAGCTGCAAAAGTTAACAAATTGGAGTTGAGCCTTTCAAAAAGGAAATTAGGAAACAGTTCCACACACAAATGGTGAGAGAAGTTTGGAACTCCACTCCGTAAATGACAACGGATCCTGAATCAATCGCTAATTTTACATCTGAGATTGATAAGATTTTTATTAACTGAAGTCTATTAACGGGCATAGAGTAAAAGTAGGCAAATGGAGTTAATCCTGGCTGCTGGCTTTGTGCACAGCAAGATTCCACAAAAAAAAACATGAAATCAATATTAGTTCATCTCTTTTTTAGGTGCCAGGTGATGGAATGAATATTGATACTGAGATAGATTGCTTGTTAAAGTGCCCTGGTTGTTGCTATTATTATGCAGGAAATGCAGCTGCCAAATTTGAGCATAAATGGCGAGATAATCAGTTTAGTTGATATTGATTAAAGGATAAATATTGATTGGATCACCAGCTGTTCTTTGAAACAGTGTCCTGGGATCTTTCACATTAACCTGACAACTCAGATCTCTACACAACATTCATTCAAAAGATGTAGGATTCCATCAACACCACGTTCAGTGTGTTAGCTTAAGTCTCTGGAGTGGGTCTTGATCTCACAGGCTCTGGACTCAAAGACAAGAATGCAATGTACAGAACAAATATTGTCACCCACTGTGTTCACACATGGTGAGTGGTCAGCAACAAGGGAGAGATGGAAACCACTGAGCATCTTGGGGCTGTACCTCAAATTAAGTTAGGTACATCAGGCTGGGGAAAATTGGGAAGGTATACGAGCAAGTTTCTGTTTTGATCCTAAATTCCTTCTTGAATTATTGCAATGATACCCTAGCCACACCACTCCAAGACAATTAGGCTTGAGCAATATATATGTTGGCCCAAATGACAGCATGTCATAGAATATTTTTTAATAAGTAGAAACATTTTACTTGTGATTTCCATACAAAAGATTAATTATTGAGAAGTTAGAACATATTACATGTTACCTGCATCTGATCTGGTTGGATAACGAACCCACCCTGAAATATGAGCAAAATGTTAATGGCTGTGCGTAATGAGGAAGTTTCAGTAAGATCAATTCTAGTTACTGTGATAACTCTGGGACAGTTACAGATTCTCATTTAAATTACTTACAAAGTTAGAATTCATTCTGGCAGCCTGTAGAGTCCATCGCGATCCCTGAGTGCAAATTAACACAAAATTATTGTTTGATGTGGGATGTTAAACATTCATTGTTTGCAGAACTTCAGGCCACCCCGAGGTGCTGTAGAGTCAATGAAACACATAGATATACAGCAATTGTTGCATTGTCGGAAAGCTGGCAGTTTGTGCACAGCAAGCTCCCACAAACTGCAACGAGATACAGGACCACATAATCTGCTGAGTTAAAGTGGTGGAGAAACTCAGCAGGTCTGGCAGCATCTGTGAAGACAGAAATGGGTAACCACTCTTACCTGCTTTACTCTATGACACAAAAGTCAACATTGATCTCTGTTAGTAAACCACTGTTCCCTGCAAATAGGCCAAACTTATAGAGTTTTGCAAAAGAAAAAAATGGCATGACCTCCAAAGACTGCCCTGCTTTCCTTACAAATTGTGGCCTGCAATTGTTTATGACTTCCTTTTGGAGTGTAGACAAGGTCTTCATTTAAAAAGAAGCCTCATTTGAGAATTAGTGCACCTTGTCCCTAACCTGAACAGTATAGAAGTTGGGACGTCATGTTGAAGTTGTACAGAACATTGATGAGGCCTCTTCTGGGACACTGCGTGCAGTTCTGGTTGCCCTATTATAGGAAGGATATTATTAAACTGGAGAGGGTTCAGAAACGATTTACCAAGATGTTGCCGGGTTTGAAGTGTTTGAGATATGAAAATAGACTGGAAAGGCTGGGACATTTTTCACTGGAGTGTAGGTGGTTGAGCAGAGACCTTTTTGAGGTTTATAAAATCATGAGGGGCATAGATAACATGACTAGCAAGAGTCTTTTCCCTATAGTGGGGGAGTTCAAAACTAAGGAGCATATTTTTAAGGTGAGACGGGAAAGATTTAAAAAGGACACAAGAGGCAACGTTTTTTTACACAGAGAGTGGTTTGTGTGTTGAATGAATTGTCAGGGAAAGTAGTGGATACAGGAACAGTTACAATGTTTAAAAGACATTTGGATAAGGTCATGAATAGGAAAGCTTTGGAGGGATATGGGCCAAGCGGAGGCAGGTGGGAGTTCAGTTTGGGGACATGGTTGGCATGGACTAGTTGGACTGAAGGGTCTGATTCCATGCTGTATGACTGTATGACCAGCTTGCTGTGGCCATAGAACATAGAACATAGAACATTACAGCGCAGTACAGGCCCTTCGGCCCTCGATGTTGCACCAACTTGTGAAACCAATCTGAAGCCCATCTAACCTAAACTATTCCATTATCA
>NC_063338.1:89499612-89520937 GCF_021869965.1 Rhincodon typus | reverse complement strand
CCGAAGGGCCTGTACTGCGCTGTAATGTTCTATGTTCTATGTTCTATATTCTAGTTACTGGTAAACTTTCGGTTTCTATTAGTAAACCACTGTTCCCTGCGAAAAGGCCAAACTTAAAGCGTTTTGCAAAAGAAGAAAATGCGAGGGGAGGAAAAGCTTTTCCACACAGTGGATTGTAGTTGGGGTATGGAATGCACAGCCTGAAGTGTAGTGGAGGCTGGTTCCAGTGAGCCATCTGAGAGTGCATTAATTAAATCGGAACAATGTGCAGGGTTACCAGGGAAGTAGATGGTGGTTGGCACTAAATCAGAATGTACAGACAGCGGGCGCAGACACAATGGGTTCCGCACCATAACATTCTTTGAAATTTTACTGCGTGTATGGCCAGCTTTTCCTCAAAGAGTGACACTTACATCTTTCTCGCAGTAGCACACAAGTGGTCCTTGAAGTGGAACGCGGCCAGCACAGTTTATTCCAGGTTGCTGTGCAACTATGAACTTCCACATTGGGCATCATTCCCAAAACTCATTAGAACAACAGTCCCAGCAACATGAATTATATAAAATTGATAGCACGGAAGCGGGCTGGGTTGGCACGGGTGGCTCAGCGGTTAGTGCTGTTGCCTCACAACCTCAGGCACCTGGGTTCAAACCCACGCTCAGGTGACTGTCTGTGTGGGTTTCCTCCGGGTGCTCCAGCTTCCTCCCACAGTCCAAAGGTGTGCAGGTTAGGTGGATTGGCCATACTAAATGTGGTATTACAGGGATTGGGTAGAGGGGGTGGGATGCACTTCAGAGGGTCAGTATGGGCCAAATGGCCTCCTCCTGCACTGTAGGGATTCTATGTTCCACTCAAGCCTTCTCTGACCATTCTTCATCATCCCATTCTATCGGAGTATCCACCTATTCCTTTCTCACTTATGTACCTCTGTAGCTTCCCCTGAAATGTTATGTCCAGTCCCAGGGTGATGTTTCTCATCGTGTTACCGTTCCTGATGGGATACCCCAAACTGTTAGGATCCTATTTGAAAGGGGATGAACTGGTTTCCCCCATCTTTATTTATTTGACCCGCACCCCCACCACACCCCCCACTGCTGACTGGATCACAAAAAGGTAAATTTTTAAAAAGAAAACGCATTACTTCGGTTGCAGATACCTTTCTCTCTCCCAGACCCAAAATAAATTATTTTTAAGAGAAACCAATTTAATCCAGCTTAGTTGAATCAACAAAAGGATTGAGTTCGTTGATACTGGCACAACTCACGTAAATACAGATTAGAAAAGAAACCATGGTGACTCTAAAAGCAGCAGATTGTTGAACATTGCAGTGGAGGTTACTAATAGTACTGGTGTTCGTAGTTAAAACTTCCTTTTTTATTCATTGGATAAGGGCTTTGTTGGCTATGCAGCATTTATTGCCCATCCCTAATTGCCTAGAGGGCAGTTAAGAGTCAACCACATTGTTGTAGGTCTGGAGTCACATGTAGGCCAGATCAGGTAAGGATGGCAGTTTCCTTCCCTAAAGGACATTAGTGAACTAGATGGGTTTTTCCCAACAATTGACAATGGATTCACAGTCATCATTAGACTCTTAATTCCAGATATTTATTGAATTCAAATTCCACCATCTGCCAGTCCCCAGAGCATTATCTGGGTCTCTGGATTAACAGTCCAGTGATAATACCACTAGACCACAGTGATAATACCACTCTACCAATATGAGAGAGCCAGCCATGGATGTCTAAGGAAATAACGGAAAGTATCAGATTGAAAAAAAAACACATACAAAAAAGCAAAGAATAGTGGGAAACTAGTAGACTGGGAAATCTTTAAAAGCCAACAGAAAGCCACAAAAAAAGTTATAAAGAAAAGATAGATTATGAGAGTAAACTAGCTCAGAATATAAAAACAGGCAGCAGAAGTTTCTATAAACATGTAAATCATAAAAGAGTGGCGAAGGTAAACATTGGTCCTTTAGAGGATGAGAAGGCCAATTTAATAACTGGGAATGAGGAAATAGCTGAGACATTAAACAGTTATTTCGTGTCGGTCTTCACAGCGGAAGACACAAATAACATGTCAAAAACTAATGGCAAGAAGGTTATAGCAGGTGAAGACCTAGAAACTATCATTATCACTAAGGAGGCAGTGCTGGGCAAGCTAATGGGGCTAAAGGTAGACAAGTCTCCTGGCCCTGATGAAATGCATCCCAGGGTACTAAAAGAGGTGATGGGGGAACTAGCAAATGCACTAGTAATTATTTACCAAAATTCACTGGACTCTGGGGTGGTTCCCGCAGATTGGAAAACAGCCAATGTGACGCCACTGTTTAAAAAAAAGGAAGTAGACAAAAAGCAGGTAACTATAGGCCAGTTAGCTTAACTTCAGTAGTGGGGAAAATGCTTTGGAGTTGGGGACTAAGTGTGGTGTGTCAAAATTTGCAGATGACACTAAGATGAGTGGTAGAGCAAAGTGTGCAGAAGACAAAGTCTGCAGAGGGATATAGATAGTCTAAGTGAGTGGGCAAAGGTCTGGCAGATGGAGTACAATGTTGATAAGTGTGAGGTCATCCATTTTGGTAAATAACAGCAAAATGGACTATGTTTTAAATGGTAAAAAATTGCAGCACGCTGCTGTGCAAAGGGACTTGGGTGTCCTTGTGCATGAATTGCTGAAGGTGGGATTGCAGGTGCAGCAGGTAATTAAAAAGGCAAATGGAATTTTGTCTGCCATTGCTCGAGGGATGGAGTTTAAAAACAGGGAGGCGATGCTGCAGCTGTATAGGGTCCTGGTGAGGCCACACCTGGAGTACTGTGTGCAGTTTTGGTCTCCTTACTTGAGAAGAGAGATACTAGCACTGGAGGGGGTGCAGAGGAGATTCACTCGGTTGATTCCAGAGTTGAAAGGGTTGGATTATGAGGACAGACTCAGTAGGCTGGGATTATACTCATTGGAATTCAGAAGAATGAGGGGAGATCTTATAGAAATATATAAGATTATGAAGGGAATAGATAAGGTGGAGGCAGGGAGGTTGTTTCCGCTAGCAGGTGAAAGTAGGACTAGAGGGCGTCGCCTCAAAATATAGGGAAGCAGATGTAGGACTGAGGTCAGGAGGAACTTCTTCACCCAAAGGGTTGTGAATCTGTGGAATTCCCTGCCCAGTGAAGCGGTTGAAGCTACCTCGCTGAATGTTTTTAAGGCAAGGCTAGGTAAATTTTTGAACAGTAAAGGAATTAAGGGTTATGGTGAGCGGGCGGGTAAGTGGAGCTGAGTCTCAAAAAGATCAGCCATGATCTTATTAAATGGCGGGGCAGGCTCGAGGGGCCAGATGGCCTACTCCTGCTCCTAGTTCTTATGTTCTCTCCCTGTCGTTTCACAATCCTTACTTTTGTAGCTTGGCGTATATTTTGTCATTATGATTCCTTTCGACTGTAACTGACTTTCAGCATTCAGGGTAAGACAGACAGTCCTTTAGTTAGCAAACAGAAGTTGCTGGAAAAGCCCAGCAGGTCTGTCAGCAACTGCGAAGAGAAAATCAGAGTTAACGTTTCGGGTCTGGTGACCCTTCCTCAGAAGTTCTCTTGACATTGTTTCTCTCTCCACAGATGCTGCCAGACCTGCGGAATTTCTCCAGTGTGTTCTGTGTTTGTTTCACGATATTGTCAATTAAAACTTTAAATAACAAATTGACAGGTGTAAGGACGATAGGGTGAAAGTTCCACCAAATGAACAAGGCCCTTCAACTGAAAGAATGGGCTGCACCCGTAAACCTTCACTTGATAAAGATGGTGGAAACAGATTGCATGACTGAATTTAAAAGGGAGTTGGATAGGTTCTTGAAGTTTTGGAACTTATCAGCTACAGGCAACAAGTGAGGGGGCAGGCTAAACATGATGGTCTGTCCTTTAAAGAGTTGACAGGCTAAGTAACCTTCTTCTCTACAATACCTTACAGTGACTCCATAATTACTCATGTGGTGCATGTTTTCAAGACATCTGACATAGAAACACAGAAACCGTGGAAAACAGGAGCAGGAGTAGGCCATTCAGCCCTTTGAGCATGCTCCACCATTCGATACGAACATGGCTACTCATCCAACTCAGACCCCTGTCCCCACTTTGACCCCATACCCTTAGCTCCCTTTATCCCTCAGAAATATATCTAACTCTTTCTTGAAAACATTCAATGTTTTGCCCTCAACTGCTTTCTTCTGACAGAGAATTCCACAGGCTCACCACTCTCTGGGTGAAGTAACTTCTCCCCATCTCAACCCAAAATGGCCTACCTCACATCCTTAGACTGTGACCCCTGGTTCTGGGCTCCCCAGTTATTGGGGACATCCTGTCAGTGTTTATCCTGTCCATTCCTGTTAGAATTTTATAGGTTTCTATGAGATTCCCCCCTTCATTCTTCTAAACTCCAGTGAATATAGTCCTAACTGATCCAATCTCTCTTCATACATCAGTCCTGCCCATGCATTGTGGTAAACCTTTGTGGCATTCCCTGTGCAGACAGAACATTCTTCCTCAGAGAAAGGGACCAAAACTGCACACAATACTCCAGGTGTGGTCTTATCAAGGCACTGTGCAATTTCAGCAAGACATCCCTGCTCCTGTATTCCAATCCTCTCCTTGTGTAGACCATCATACCATTTTCTTTCTTCAGAGCCTGCTGCACCTGTATGTTTCGTCCTTTACTTGCCCTTCCACACTTTGGAAAATGTGCCTCCTTATTGCATTGCCTTGGTTTACCATGAAGTCATGCTCCAGGTTTATCATCTCTGTGTTGCCTATTCCCACATATTCCTGCACTCTTTGCAGTCTTCCATTGAGGTAAAGAAGTCCAAGTTTCTCAAACCCACAATCAGAGTTCAGACTGGTGGAGCACAAATCCTTTTCCATCTGTGCCAACACCTCTTAACCAGCCTGAATCACTGATTATTTTGTGATACCCAGCCCAAATCCCAGATGAATAAGGTCTTTACCTGTTGGTCAAAGAGTGCCCAGAACATTGGGAGTGGAAGGTAGAGGAACAGGACTCGAGTGACCATCTTAATTTCTTCAATCAGATGTTTCTGTAAAAAAATGGACATTTAAAATTGAGTTTATCCACACTTATTAGTAAATGGAATTATTTCAAAAAGATCTCCTATATTCAAACAATTCAACAAAAAAAAAGTGTGACATTTACTGGATACTTTTCCCTTGCCCAGTCAAGCCAATGTTCCCGCCTCGGATAATTTTTGCTGCGATGTCTCCAGCGATTCCCTATCGAAAACTGGAAGGGAAGACAATTCTTTTTAAAAGGTGCTCCCGGAATGAACTTTCGGTCAGAAAACAATCAGAGAATTTAAGACAAGATACCCACATTGTATAAAAGATGTAGACTGCATTGGGATACTTTTGAATTTGTCTAATGCTTTACCTCGATTTACATCTGAGGTTCTAAGTGTAATTTTGCCAAGATGTAAATTTTAAATTTAAATGCTCGTAGAACCTGGGAATTGTCAGTCTCCCTGAATCAACCTTGTTTCTTAAAAAGAGAATAGTTTTCTGGCTTACAGATCATGGTGCTGAATCACGGACACAGATATTAAAGAGAAGTAAAGTCCCTGGCATCTGATGTCCCATTATCCAGAATTCTCATGCAACCAGCAAACAACGGGAGTAGTTTTCCTCACTCTGGAAACTGACTGCTTGATTGCCTCTCTCTCCCCTTTTTGACAAAACCTCATTGATGGTAGTGATGAGCATCCTGGTCACAACTCGCACATTCACATAACCTGCAGCTCTCCTACACTTACCCATTCCCCTTGTGTGTTGGATACCGGGGAGTTTACTGCCGTGACTCCAATGTCTGGGACCATTGTTGGACTGAGAAACAGCATTAACACTTCAAGTCCGTACAACTTAGAGGAGTCTTCCTCATTTCAGTCTTGAATTGGTGCTCCTTTATTCTGAGACTATGCCCTCTGGTCCATGACTCTCTCACGAAAGGAAACCTACTCTTAGCATTTACCCTGTCAAGCTCCTTAAGAATCCTACATGCCATAATGAGATCACTTCTCATTCTTCTAAATTTCAACGAGTATTATGCTTTTACAGTCACAGAGTCACAGAGTAATACAGCATGGAAACAGACTCTTCAGCCCAAACTGGTCCATGCTGACCATGGTGCATATGGTCCGTATCCCTCTAAACCCTTCTCATCCATGTACCTATCCAAATGTTTTATTAAATGTTGCTATTCTACCTGTCTCAACCCTAAAGGGGGATTTAATAATGGGAAATGGCCAAGGCATTGAACAGATATTTTGTGTCGGTCTTCATAGAAGACACAAACAGCATGCTAATAATTAATGGCAAGAAGACTGTGGCAGCTGAGGACGATCATCATCACTAAAGAGGCAGTGTTGGGCAAGCTAATGGGTGAAAAGTAGACAAGTCTCCTGGCCCTGATAGAATGTATCCCAGCGTACTAAGAGTGATGGTGGAGAAATTAGCAAATGGACTCGTGGTAATTTACCAAAATTCACCAGACTCTGATGCAGTTCCAGCAGATTGGAAAACAGCAAATGTAACACTACTGTTCAAAAAAGGATGTAGACAAAAGGTGTGTAACTATAGGCCAGTTAGCTTAACTTCTGTAGCGTGGAAAATGTTTGAATCTATAATCAAGGAAAAAAGTAGTGAGACATCTAGACAGAAATTGTCCCACTGGGCAGATGCAGCATGGGTTCATGAAGGGCAGGTCATGTTTAACTAATTTACTGGAATACTTTGAGGATACTACTAGCACAGTGGACAATGGTGAACCAGTCGATGCGGTGTATCTGGATTTCCAGAAGGCATTCGACAAAGTGTCACACAAGAGGCTACTGCATAAGATAAATGTGCACGGTGTTCCGGGTCATGTATTAGCATTGGTAGAAGATTGGTTAACTAACAGGAAGCAAAGAGTGGGGATAAATGGGTGTTTTTTGGTTGGTGATCAGTGGCTAGCGGTGTGCCTCAGGGATCACTGTTGTGACCACAACTGTTAACAATTTACACAGATGATTTAGAGTTGGGGACCAAGTGTAGTGTATCAAGTTCACAGATGACACTAAGATGAGTGGTCGAGCAAAGTGTGCAGAGGACAGAGAAAACCTGCAGAGGGATATAGATAGGTTAAATGAGTCGGCAAGGGTCTGGCAGATGGAGTACGATGTCGGTAAATGTGATGTCATCCATTTTTTACTCAAATCCTTGGACTTTTCCAGCATGTCTCCAGAATCTTTGCTTGCCCAACATACCAAGTAAATAATGATAGATTTGTAGAATTTTGCAGCACGAAGTGAGAGCCTTTGACCCTCTCTGTCGAGCTGCCTCTTTGAAAGTGCCATCCAACTTTAATCCCACACTCGAGCTTTAGAAGCAGAAAAGACTATTCTTCAATCTGTGCCAAAAGGGGATGTCTCAACCACAGATCACAACATCCAACATGGAAGCAGGTCCTGAGTTATAACGGGGACTGATCCCCACTGTGGTTGGCACCAATATAACTCATACAGTGCATCTTACCCACTGAGCCAACTAACTCCTCCCAGAGGGAGCTCAGGTTGATATGGCAACATAGACCTTTACATGCATCTTGTAGCCTGGAATTATGGAGTGATGGCTGCGGCTCTATTTTACTTCCCGTTACGTGGCTGACCAGGAATTTCTACAGTGTTTATTTATTCATTTGTGGGACGTTGTGTCATTTACCGACCAGCATTTCTTGCCTGTCCCTAGCTGCCCTTGAGAAGGTGGTGGTGAGCTGCCTTCTTGAACCGCTGCAGTCCACCTGCTGTGGGTTGACCCATATGTCATTAGGGAGGGAATTAATGGATTTTGGCCCAGCGACAGTGAAGGAATGGTAATATATTTCCAAGTCAGGATGGTGAGTGGCTTGGAGGGGAACTTGGAAGTGGCAGTGTTCCCATAACGTCAGCTGCCCTTGTCTTTCTGGATGGAAGTGGTCGTGGGTTTAGAAGGTGCTGTCTGAGGATCTTTGGTGAACTACTGCAGTGCATTTTGTACATAGTATACACTGCTGCTACTGAGCTTCACTGGTGGAGGGAGTGGATGCTTCTGGGTGTAGTGCTGATCAAGTGGGCTGCTTCGTCCTGGATAGTATCAAGCTTCTTGAGTGTTGTTGGGGCTACACTCATCCTTCAAGAATATTCCATCACACTCCTGACTTGGGCCTTAAGGATAGTGGACAGGTTCTGGGGAATCAGGAGGTGAGTTACTCTCACCAATAGCCATTAGTGAGTGTTGGGTGGAGTTGCAGATGGACACTCAACCTGTTTGGCCGTGTTATGACCAAACCATCCTTATTCATGGTCTAGTGTGGGACCTGAACGGGGATCTCCTTGCTCAGAGGTAGACATGCCACCGTTACCCACAAAGCCTTCATGATGAGTTAATAGTGTTCAAAATTTTGAAAAGTTTTTATAGAGTACACAGGAAGAGAAAAGTGCCACCAGAAGGCACAGATTTAAGATAATAAGCAAATTTAAACAGGGAAAATTGTGTTTTGCCTCATTCATTGTTACCATATGGAACGCACAGGCCTGAAAGAGGAGTAGAGTCAATCAGACCTTCTGAAAAAGAGAATTGAATATACTTTCTCAGGACAACTGGGAAAGAGCAGGAGACATGGAATGAATGGAATAACTCTTCAAGGAGCCAGCATAGACCAGACAAACTGAATGGCTTCCTTCTGTGCTGGACCATTCAATGATTGTATGGCCTCCTTCACAACAGTGGGATTGGCTGCCAACAACAGCGCAGCATTGGCAGCTCATTCAACCCAACACAGCCACTTTGAGGAAGAGGAGGAATGGAGAAGGGAAGGTTGTTGAGAAAACCGTCCCTAAGGGAAACATTTAAAAACGTACTTTAAAATTTTCTAGGAGGCTTTGGTCCAGCACGTAACACAATAGCAATCTGAAACTGATAGAGGAAGTGAAACTATGATGAGGTGCGAAGCCAGACTATATGTGACTTGTGTACAGAACTGCTGCAGCCCACAGTATAATACTTGAACATTAGAATTATTAGAAGTGAACTAATACTCAAAATGCTCATCAATTTCCTTCCTTAAATCATCACAGTCATGTTTTGTCATCCAAGGTTCCTTCTCTTACAAGCAATGTCCAAATGCCTGCTGTATTTGTTCAAAAATGATCACTTTGGTTCTTTCTCTGACTGAGGTTGTGAAGTTTCCTCTTTGAGCATTACTCCAGGCAGCTATGATTCAGTTTGTAGCACTCTATGGGCTCAAAGTTCTTACCATGAACTGAGTGTAAAAATATAGACTGATAATCCTCAATGTGTAGTGCTGACAAGTGCACTGTCTTTCTGATGAGCTGTTAAACTGAGGACTTACCTCTCTCGCAGGCGGATCAGAGAATTATACAGCACAGAAGAGGCCCTTCAGCCCATCTGGCCTGCACCAACAAAAAAAAAGTTTAGATTTGAGTTATGAGGAGATGCTGGATAGGCTGGGACTTTTTTCACTACAGCATAGGAGGTTGAGGGGCGATCAAATAGCGGGCTATAAAATCATGAATGGCATAGATAGGGTGAATGGCAGGTGTTTTTTTTAACCCCAAGTTGGAGCTTTCAAGACTAGGGGACATATTTTTAAGGTGGAAGGAGAAAAATTTAAAAAAGACATGATGGACAACTTTTCTGCACAGAGAGTGATTTGTGTGTGGAAGGAACTTCCAGAAGAAGGGCGCAGTTACAACACTTAAAAGACATTTGGATAACTTTATGAATAAAAAATTGTGCACAAGCACCCCAAGATCCCTCTGTTCCTCTGAGCTTCCTAGTCTCCTGCCATTCATTGAGTACTCCAAGGTCTTGTTACATATTCCAAAGTCCATCACCTCATACTTTTTCAAGCTTAAATTCCATCTGCCTCGGATGTGCCCTTCTGACCAATCCACCATTATCCTCCTGTCACCTAAGGCCTTCTTCCTCACTGTGAATCACATGGCCAATCTTCATCTCATCCGCAAATGTACTTATCACCCCCAACATTTTCTCCTACATCATTTATATACACCACAAATACCGGGGACCCAGCAACTGGTTTCTGTGGTATGCCACTGGACACTGGCTTCTAGTCACACAAACAGCAATCTACCACCACCCTCTGTCTCCTCCTATGAAGCCACATTTTGATCCAACTTGCCAAATTACCCTGGATCCCACGTGCTTTTGCCTCCTTGATCAGTCTTCTGTGTGGGACGTAGAAAATCCCACAGCAATGCTTTGAAGAGGAGGAAAGGGATTTCACCCTGGTGTCTGTACTTATCCCAAAAGCAATACTCAAAAATTAAGCAGGGCCAATTTCAAATTGTGGGAGCTTGGTGCTCAATTGGGCGACCAGGTTTCCTACAACTGTGACTATACCTTGAACGTATCTCATTGCCTGTAAAGCACTTTGGGAAATCCTGAGGTCAAGAAAAGGCACTATGCAAATGCAACTTCCTTTCTATGAGCACAGAGCACAGTCCACATTGGTTTTGTAGCTGGGTACAGTTCCTCATGATATTTGTCTCTCCATCGATCATTCCAGTCCTTTCAGATTATGCCAACAACACTGGATAGTCCAATTCCCTCTCTGGCAATCCAACTGAGTTAGAATTATGGAAGCAGGCTGTCTGAGCCACCAAGTCCACGCTAACCCTCCAAAAACCATCGCACCTGATCCTATTACCCTGTATATCCCATAGCTACTCCACTATCAGCAATTTAGCATGGCCAATCCACCTAACTTAAGTCTTTGGACTGTGGGAGGAATCCGGAGCACTCAGCGGAAACTTGTGCAGATATGGAGAGAATGTGCAAACTCCTTACAGACAGTTGCCCAAGGGTGGAATTGAACCCAGGTTCCTGAGGCTGTGAGGCACCAGGGCTAACCGCTGAGCCACTGTGCCACCCCAGATCTCTGTTTGTATCAGTATCCAGATAAGTCAACAACTGTTTATTTCAGAGATGGGGATCTATGTTGCCCAGTATATTGGCACTAGTCTACACCTCCGCACTGCTCACCATGCTGGTCGTATGTTTGACTTGGGCCAACAAACTTTCACCCTGCTCAAGGTAATGACAGCTCTCAGCATGTTGGAACCACCCTGTTACAATGACAATTGCCCACTGATATCCAGCTCTCCAAAGAAAGCCTGCTATTGGAAACAGACTATAGGAGAACAGAAGACACCTTTGGTGACCCAGTAGAAAGCGGACAGTGTTGAAGAGTAGGAATAGTGGGACTGCTCTTTGAAACAGCCAGTAACTCAAATGACCATAAGGCCCAGATGCAGAAGTAGGCTGTTGGCCCTACAAATCCACTCTGCCATTCATTCAGACCATGGCTTACTTGATAATCCTCAACTCCTGCCGTATTCCCATCAACCTTGATTCCCTGACTGATTATTGAAATAGCCTCCAACTTTTGAGGTATTTTCAATGTTGGAGCTGATTTCCTCAAATTCTAGGAGCAGTAAATATTTGTTTTATAAGCTGCTGCACTGTTTTGGAACTTTGGGAAAAAGAAGACCAAAACAATGGCACTTTAAAAAGGAGGAAAACAGGCAAAGACAGTGACCACATGGGAAGTGATGCAAATAGAAAGAAACCTACACTGCTTTCTGACCCAGCAGTAACCTGCACAGCTGCTGCCTTTCCTGTTTGGTTTCAAGTATCTCTGGACATCGGAGTTTGTTCTAAGTAAAAAAAAAACCAAACAGCGAAATTCACAGCTGAAACCTGTGTGAAGGAGCTCACAGCAAGAGAGCAGCTAAGTGGCTTTTTAAAATGTAACCATACTGGTTTCTTTTGTAAATCAAAGATGTTGCCAGGGTTGGAGGGTTTGAGTTATAGGGAGAGGCTGAATAGACTGGGGCTATTTTCCCTGGAGCGTTGGAGGCTGAGAGGTGACTTTATAGAGGTTTATACAATCATGAGGGGCCTGGATAGGGTAAATAGACAAGGTCTTTTCCCCGGGGTAGGAGAGTCCAAAATTAGAGGGCATAGGTTTAAGGTCGGAGGGAAAAGATTTAAAAGAGACCTAAGGGGCAACTTTTTCACTCAGCAGGTGGTGTGTGTATGGAATCAACTGCCAGAGGAAGTGGTGGAGGCTGGTACAATTACAACATTTAAAAGCATCTGGACGGGTACATCAACAGGAAGGGTTTAGAGGGATATGGGCCAAATGCTGGCAAATGGGACTAGATTTATTTGATATCTGGTCAGCATGGACGAGTTGGACCAAAGGGTCTGTTTCCGTGCTGCACATCTCTATGACTTTATGACTATGTTGAGCTACTCTATGATTTGAAGAGTTAGTACACCAAAATCCATTTAACAGAATTATTATATGTCAAATAAGCTTTCCTATAATGATGCTGTTTTTACGAATGGGTGTTAATTATAAGGAAAGGACGGTCACTAAATTACTCCTGAGGCACTCACCCCAACACAGCTACACACTTCGACCAGCATATTTCCTTGTGGGGGGAGTTTTTTGTAGAGCTCACTTCCAGATACGAACACAACTAAACAAAGGGAAAAGATGATCAAATTATTGTTCATATTTTCACGGCACTTGCTCTTCATCGCATCATTTCCCTCTCACCATGCTCCCATTTACAAATGGGAATTTGAGGTCATCTAGCAGGCTGACTTCAATGCCAACTTTACAAACCCATGATGGCCACCACCTAGAAGGATGAGGCCAGTCAATGTCTCGTGGGAGCACCACCTGGAATCATAGAATCCCTACGCGTGGGAAGGCACCATTCAGCCCATCAAGTCTGCACTGATCCTCCAGAGAGCATTCCACCCAGACCCAGCACCGCACCCCCTTTCTCTATCTCCATAACCCCACATTTCCCATGGCTAATCCACCTAACCTATACATTCCTGCACACTACAGGGCAACTTAGCATGGCTAATCCACTTAACCTACACATCTTTGGACTGTGGGAGGAAACTGGAGTACCCAGTGGAAACCCACGCAGTCACAGGGGGAATGTGCAAACTCCACACAGACAGTCACCTGAGGCTGTAATCGAACCTGGACCCAAGCAGCGCGTGGCAGCAGTGCTAATCACTGAACCACCGTGCTGCCCCTACCTCGTCTCGCTGCCCCTCCAAGTTGTACAACATCCTAGCTTGGATACATATCAATGTTGCTTCATCATTGTTGGGCCAAAATGGGCCACATCCCATGTCAGAGCAATTACTTGGACAGCTAAATCATTAGAAGGACTGCTCTGGTCCAAAAAGGTGCCCCATCTCCTTCTCAAAGGATCGGCCATAAATGTGATCTTGCCAGCGATGCCCACACCCAAGAATGAATGGAAGTGGTCCTGAGTCCATAGCACAAGGTTATCCTAAATTGCATGAAATGTAAATCATTGAGACCATTGAAATATTGGATTGTCACTTCAGTCCATTTCTGAGGTTGGTGAGAAGCCGTGTTCGTAGTGAAGCACACGGAGTCTTGACTGCACATCCACTTTGTGCTTCAATACCCACTAAAGCTCCTGACATCGTCTAAAGAAAGGTGATTACCAGATTAGCCCAGAAGTAACAAGCATGTGAACAACCAAAGATGACTTGCCGAGGGCAGTGTTATATCTCACCTAGTGCAACCACCATTAGTGCAGCAGGAACACCAAAGGCAAGAGCATAGCAATCTCCACCAAAGCACTGAACATCAGCTGGAAAACACAACAAGGCAATGTCAATGAGGATGGATACACCGCATGACCCTTTACAGCAGCTGAACAAACTTGTTATGTGACCAGCGAGTCATGAATGAGATCTTCATACAGAGAACAGAAGAATTTGCTTCATCTTCACATCATATGAAAGCTCATTGGTCAGCACAATGTTTGGTCTCGGTTGCGTCCCGAGGGTTCACATTGGAATTTTCCATCATTGTTTCCAATTGTTCCTCAGGGAAGTTTTCCCAGGAGATTATGTATGTGCAATGGGACGGGCAGGTCTCTACATATGACCCTCATGGCATTGAGGGTTTGGTAGGCTTCATTGACTGACTAATCATATCCTTCCTATTGCTTTCATATGTTAATGTGAATGGTCTAATTCTGTTGCACTCAATGCAACCTAGGCTGGTATTTCAGTGTAGCCCTGAAGGAATGTTGCACTGCCATTGGTGCAGTCCACTGGACGTGATATTAAACCAGGCTCCCCTCTACCTGTTACCATGCTTGAGTGGATGTTAAAGAGTCATGGACACTACCTGAAGAATGGTGGAGGGTTCTCCGAGTGTGCTGCCTAGCGCTAATCCTCAACTAAACCTACGAAAGAACTTGTGACTAGTTATTCATCTGACTTGAGACTTCAAATGTGGTATAAATAATGCACTGTTGCCGACATAATAGTTCTAAAGGTGTACTTTCGACAAAAATTCATTCAGTAACCTAAAGTCTACAGAATTTATACTGCTAAAGAAAATATGCATTTTAATACAGAATTTGGTATTGCATAAGGCAACTAGGTCCTAGGGAGTGTTGCTGAACAACGAGACCTTGGAGTGCAGATCCATAGTTCCTTGAAAGTGGAGTTGCAGGTAGATAGGATCGTGAAGAAGGCGTTTGGTATGCCTGCCTTTATTGGTCAGTACATTGAGTATGAGAATTGGGAGGTCATGTTGCGGCTATACAGGACATTGATTAGGCCACTTTCGGAATACTGTGTTCAATTCTGGTCTCCCTGCTAAGAGCAAGGATGTTGTGAAACGTGAAAGGGTTCATTAAAAATTTACAAGGATGTTGCCAGGGTTGGAGAGTTTGAGCTATAGGGAGAGGCTGAATAGACTGGGACGGTTTTCCCTGGGGTGTCGGAGGCTGAGGGGTGACCTTATAGAAGCTTATAAAATCATGAGGGGCATGGATAGGGTAAATAGCCAAGGTCTATTCTCCAGGGTAGGGGAGTCCAAAACTAGAGGGCACAGGTTTAAGGTGAGAGGATAAAGATTTTAAAGGGACCTAACGGGCAATTTTTTCACACTGAGGGCAGTGCGTGTATGGAAATGAGCAGCCAGAGGAAGTGCTGGAGGCTGGTACAATTATACCATTTGAAAGGCGTCTGGATGGATAGAAGAATAGAAAGGGTTCAGAGGGATATGGGCCAACTGCTGGCAAATGGGACTAGATTAATTTAGGATATCCGGTCAGCATGGACAAGTTGGACCAAAGTGTCTGTTTCTGTGTTGTACGTCTCTGTGACTCTAAATAGTGCTTCTTTTAAATTCATTCAAGAGTTGAGGTCAGCTGAGTCAGCATTTATTATCCATCCCTAATTACCCTTGAGAAGGTGATGGTGAGCTGCCTTCTTTAGTTGCTTAAGTCCATTTGGTGTGGGTGGACACACAATACCATAAGGGAGGGACTTTGACTAAGCATCACTGAAGGAACAGCGATGTATTTCTAAGTCAGGATGGTGAGTGACTTGGAGGGGAACTTGCAGGTGATGGTGTTCCCATGTTTCTGCTGCCCTTGTCCTTCGAGATGGAAGTGGTCATGGACTTAGAAAGTGCTGTCTGAGGAGCCTGGGTGAATTTCTGCAATGTGTTTTGTAGATGGTATACATTGCTGCTATTGATGGTGGATGGAGTAGATGTCTGTGGTGTGGTGCTTATCAAGTGAGCTGTTTTGTTCTGGATGGTGTTATACCTCTTCAGTGTTGTTGGAGCTGCACCCATCCAGGCAATTGAGGACCATTCCATCGCACTTTGGATTTGTAGAGGCATAGAGTCACACAGCACAGAAGTAGGCCCTTTGGCCCAACTCATCCATGCTGACCAGATTTCCTAAACTGAACTAGTACCATTTGTTGGCATTTGGCCCATATCCCTCTAAACCTTTCCTATTCATTTACCTGTCAAAATGTGTTTTAAATGTTGTAATTGTACACCTGTCCCTTGTACAGGTGGACAGGGGTCAGGAGGTGAGTTACTCGCAGAAGTGTTCCTAGACTTTGACCTGCTCTTGCAGACACAGTATTTATGTGGCTAATCCAATTCAGTTTCTGGTCAGTGGAACCCCAGGATGCTGATGGTGGGGGATTCAATAATAACAATACCATTGAATGTTAAGGGGTAATGGTTTGATTCTGTCTTGTTGGAGATGGTCGTTGCCTGGCATTTGTGTGGTGTTAATGGTACTAGCCACTTACCAGCCCAAACTGGTACCTGAAAGGGTTAACTGACATCACAAGATAAGATCCACCCATCAGGACATAAGGGTTTCTCCTGGCAAGAACTAACCAACGTGTGTGCGTGTGTGTGTGTGTGAGAGTGTGTGTGTTTGTGTGCACGTGTGTGTGTGTGTGTGTGTGTGTGTGTGTGTGTGTGTGTGTGTGTGTGTGGGGTGTGGCATAAACTCAAAACAAGTTGAGCTTGATTGTCTCTTGTGAGACTAATTGTATATCTTACACGTAATGTAACTAGCTACTAAGTAATATGCTAAAAGCTTATTTAGTTTTCATCACGATTTTGATCAAGTGTTTGTGTGGGCGATCTTTGCCATGTGGTATTAGTAGCTTAGACAGATACTATTGGTCACAGTGAACAGACCGAAGAAATCTCTAATGGTTCAGAAAACAAAATCCTGGGAAGGCTGGGAATCTGCAATGAATGCTGGAAACCCTTCTACAAGTATGGAGAGACAAAGTTAAGGGGCAAGATTTTCCTGACATTGGTTGGAATTGCATTTCCATGATTAAACTCCTGGAGGCTGCTGCATCCTTTACCCATGGGCCCCACTCTTGTGTTAAAAAAAAAACACAATCTCTCTTCCCCACCTCACTCACCACCTCTTACATTTCCTACCTCTGTCCTTGTTTCATACCAACTGAGTATTTTGCTAGACCATTTCAGGGAGCAGTTAAGAGGCGACCACATTGCAGTGTAGCTGGAGTCACCATGTAGGTCAGACCAGGTAAAAGATGGTAGATTTCCATCCTTGAAGGATGTTAGTGAATCAGAAGGGATTTTACAACACTCTACGATGGGTCACCATTAGTGGGACAAGCTTTACGTGCCAGATTTTTAAATTTTATTCATTGAATTCAAATTCCATCAGCTGCTGTGGCAGGATTATGAGCCAGTGTCTCCAGCAGATTCATCTCAGCTTCTGGATTACAGTCCCAGTGACATTACCACTATGCCACCATTCCACTCCCAAATAAGTAACAAAGGGAGTCCAGCCTCTCTCACAGTGAAACACAGGCCAGACGACAGAAATCCCGACTTGGCTAATTTCCTGGACACTGCTGTGAATCCCCACAACAATGCCCCAGTGTCAGTCGAAAGCAGAAACTGCTGGGAAAGCTCAGCAGGTCTGGCAGCATCTTTGGACAGAAAGAAGAATTAATGCTTCAGGTTCAGTGACCCTCCGTCAGAAGTGACCCTTCTTCTGAAGGTTCTGAGAAGGGTCACTGGACCTGAAATGTTAACTCTTCTTTCCTTCCACAGATGCTGCCAGACTTGCTGAGTTGTCCCAGCAGAAACTGATTCCCAGCATCCGGAGGTCTTTGTTTTCTTTCAATCAACGTGACTACAAAATAGGGAGTGAAATGTGATTTAAAATAGGCTGTGGTTAAGGAGTGAGTCTTCTGTTGTGTAGATTTCCGCTACTCTCAAAAAAGGCAACACATTACACTGCATAACCAGCGGACACTGAAGAAAAAATGTATCAGAGATCAGATTCCATATAAAATATTGCACATAACTTATATCGTTACAGAGAGAATTGCAAATCTGCACTGACCTCTCAACATGGGAGTGATGATGGTTGACAGTAAACTTCCTGCATTAATGGACAGATAGAAGAAGGAGAAAAACCTACTCCGTTCAGAAGCCTAGAATATAGTAGCAGAAATTGGGAAATCATCAGTTAGTGCAATACAATCTATACTCAATCAGTCTATTCTATTCTACCGCTCTAATGAACCAGTGCAAGGTATGATTTGTCTGGTCAGCATGCAAGCCAATAATTTTCACTGTATCGCGGTACATGTGACAATAATAAATTGAATCAAACTTCACTCTTTCATGGAATGTGGGTGTTGCTGGCTAGGTCAGTGTTTTTTGCTCATCCCTAATAGCCCAGAGGGCAGTTAAGAATCAATCACATTTCTGGTGTCACATGTCGGACAGACCTGGTAAGGATGGCAGATTTCTTCCCCGAAGGGTATTGGTGAACCAGATGGGATTTTATAACAATCAACTCATGGTTGGACTTTTAATTCCAGATTTTTAAAAATTAATTGACATTTCACCATCTGCCACCATCTGAACGTTTCTGAAGAAAGGTTCCAGACCCGAAACGTCAGCTTTCCCGCTCCTCTGATGCTGCTTAGCCTGCTGTGTTCATCCAGCTCTACACCTTGTTATCTCAGATTCTCCAGCATTGGCAGTTCCTACTATCTCACAGTTATTTCCATATGGGTTGCATGCATAATGTTTCCACACAACTGAAGCTCCTCAATTCCTGGTTTCATCCAGGCAAACCTTCTCTACACTTTTTCAAAGTCCTCGAGGTCTTTCTTCATGCATAGTGTTCATTTTGAGGCACAACATTCACGCTGAGGTCTAAGGATGATCTATAAACGCTTAGCTTAACTCTTTAGCTTTGACCTTCATGGCTCTTTGATCAACAAGGAAATCAAGGGTAATGAGAAGCAGAAGGCAAAGTGGGGTAGAGAGCACCATCCAATCATTTAAGGAAGGAGGCTCAAGGGGCTGAATGGTCTACTCACGCTTTTGATTTTTCTGTTCTCTATCCACTTACAAAACCCAGGATTGTGTACGCCCAATCTCTAGTGACAGGATAAATAGAAACAATACTGTTTCTAACATCTGACAGTCTTCTTGTGCACTTACATGCTTCTCTTCAAACTGATCACCACCAAAAGCTGCAACACAAGGTTTGATACCACCAGTGCCCAGGGCTATTAAGAAGAGGCCAAGCATTGATAATATTCTGCAAACAAGAGAACGTTTGTTAAGTTTTGAGGAGGCTAGGATAACACCATTGACTGAGAAGAATAAAAATAAGTCACAGTGATGGGTGCATTGATGGTTCTTTTGTCGTTTTGACAGTCATTAGGTTGTGAGTTCAAGTCTCAGCACACAGGCTTGATGCAAAATCCAAACAAACACTATGGTTTATTACTGAGAAAGTGCTATACTAGTGAAGGTGCCACCCTTTAGATGAGCAGTTAAACTTCAACCAAGGCTGTTTTCACCTGGGTCCCAGTCAATAATTATCTCTCAACGAACATCATTAAAACTGAACTCAATCGTTATCCCTTTGCTGTTTTGGTTACTGTTTGCATATTGGTTGCTATAGTCCCAACTTTATAACAGTATTACAAAAGGATGCCATTGGCCATAAAGTGCTTTGGAACATCTGAGTGAACTGGTGTCATGGTCATTATAATCAGTTAATGTTTCCAAATGAAAGCCTGCTCTAATTAACTGCATCTTTTCTTTAACCTGTAGTCGCACTGTGAGGGGATCATCAGCTTATAGAAATAGATAAATTACAACACGAAAAGAGGCCATTCAACCCATTATGTCTGTGCTGGCTGAATCAACAAGTCACCCATCCCAATCTCACATTTTGAGACTGACTGGTTGGGAATCACTGCTGGGTTTTATTTGGTGCCCTTTCAATCTGTTTGTTTCCGCTGTTGTTTTATCATTGGCCAGGGAGGGTAAAGAGCAATTCCTCATTAGATCCCTCCAGTTTCTTGTTAGCCGGTTGGTCATTTAATGGATATTGGATCATCTACCTCTTAGATCGGTCTACCAATATTGCTTTTTTTTTTGTACAGCGTCGTTCAAAGTCAAAAAGCAGAGTTGTCAAATCTCCCAGGGTGTCAGACTTGCAGAGCAACTTTCTATTTAAGGCTGTACAACAGGATGATAGGTAGTTGGTATGGACTATGAGTTGGCACTAGGCTGCCGTAGGGGCTATGAAGGGACTTGAGGATTGGTAGACGGCAGGGGTTGTCATGAGGATTACGAGGGGCCATCTGATGGCATTAGGTGGCATGGATGGGCAATGAGAACATGTGAATGGCTTAGGGGGATTTAAGGGGTGAGGGCTGTTTTATTGTGAAAACAAACAATGCTGGAGATGACAGTGGGTCAGACAACATCCACGGAGAGAAAGCAAGCTAACATTTCGAGTCGAGGTGACTCTTCATCACAGCTGACATAAAGTGTGAAGGGGACAGCATTTATGCTATAGTTGGAGGGGGTGATATGGGGGTAGTGGGGTGTAGAGAGGTGGGGGAGAACATAACAGGGTGTAGAGAGGTGGGGGAGAAAATAATGGGGTGTAGAGAGGTGGGGGAGAAAATAATGGGATGTAGAGCGGTGGGGGAGAAAAGATGTTGATAGTGCAGATTGAGTGATGGGAATGTGAGAATGGCAGAACAATGGTATGTCTAACTGCCAGACAGGAAAGAACAGGCAGTCCCACTGGGGTGGGGGGAGGGGAGAGAGAGGGCTTGGTGGCAGAGAATGCAACAAATAAAGCTATAAAGGGAAGAAACAAGAGTTGGGGGCACGGGGAGGGGGGGTGCCTGTGATATGAAGACATGAAGAGTGAGGGGAAGATGTGTTTGGTAGTGGTTTCCTGCCAGTGTTGCCTGAAATGACGGAGAATGATCCTTTGAATGTGGAGGTTGGTGGGAAGAAAAGTGAGAACATTTGGTTCAGATCACGCTGTTGTGAGTGATGGGCGGAAGCACAGGTGATAGGTTAGATGTGGTTGAGGACCCTGTTAACCACAGTGGGTGGGAAACCATGATTATGGAAAATGCAAACCATATCAGCAGCGCTATTTTGGAAGGTGGTATCATCTAAACAGATGTGACGTAGGTGAAGGAACTGGGAGAATGGGATGGAGTCCTTGGAGGGCATTGTGTGTGATGAGCTGCAGTTAACGTAGCGTGGGAGTCAGCAATGGGAGTAGGTGTAATGAAGGTAGCTATGGGAGAGGGTGTAGTGAAGGTAGCTATGCGAGAGGGTGTAGTGAAGGTAGCTATGGGAGAGGGTCGAATGAAGGTAGCTATGGGAGAGGGTGTGGTGAAGGTAGCTATGGGAACAGGGTGTAGTGAGGGTAGCTATGGGAGAGGGTGTAGTGAAGGTAGCTATGGGAAAGGGTGTAATGAAGGTAGCTATGGGAGAGGGTGTAGTGAAGGTAGCTGTGGGAGAGGGTGGAGTGAAGGTAGCT
>NC_063338.1:89475327-89489612 GCF_021869965.1 Rhincodon typus | reverse complement strand
GGGTGCAGTGAAGGTTGCTCTGGGAGAGAGTGAAGTGAAAGTAGCTAAGGGAGAGGGTGTAGTGAAGGCAGCTATGGGAGATGGTGTAGTTAAGGTAGCTATGGGAGAGCATGTAGTGAAGGTAGCTATGGGAGAGGGTGTAGTGAAGGTAGATATGTGAGAGAGTGTAGTGAAGGCAGCTATGGGAAAGGGTGTCGTGAAGCTAGCCATGGGAGAGGGTGTAGTGAAGGTAGCTATGGGAGAGGGTGTAGTAAAGGTAGCTGTGGGAGTCAGTGGCTTTGTAGTGCATGGCTGTGGACAGTTTATTCCCCAAAATGGAGACAGAGAAGTCAAGGAAGTGTCAGAAATGGTGAAGGTTATGTAGGGGTGCAAATTGGAGGAAAAATGGACAAATTTTTCAAGGTCCTGGCGGAAGCATGAAGCAGTCGTCGATGTACCGAGAAATGATTTGTCGGAGGAGGCCAGAATAGGACTGGAACAAGGATTGTTCCACCTACCCCATAAACAGGCAGGCATAACTGGGCCCCATGTTGGTGCCCATAGCAACTCCTTTGGTTTGGCAGAATCGAGATGAATTAAAGGAGATATTGTTCAGTGGGAGAACAAGTTCAGCCAGGCGGAGGAGAGAGGTTGCGGCTGGGGCCGATTCAAGCCTGTGGCCGAGGTAGAAGCCACGAGCTCGCAGACCATCCTGGTGGGGAATGGAGGTATAGAGGGATTGGACATCCATGGTGAACAGGAGGCAGTTCGTCTCAGGGAAATGGAAATTGTCAATGTGATGGAGGACATCAGAGGAATTGTGGATGTAGGTGGGCAGGGTCTGGACAAATGGAGACAGGATAGAGTCAAGGTAGTTAGAAATGAGCTTGGTGGGGCAGCAACTGGATGATACGATGGGCCTACGGGGGGCAGTCTAAATTGTGGGTTTCGGGAAGGAGGTAGAAGCAGGCTGTCTGGGGTTCTTTTCTAAAAAGTTGATACAACGCTGGTTCATTCCCCAACCCAGCAGCCTCAGCACCCATTCCAAGTTATAGAGCCACAATGCCAGATAATGAAAATTCCAACTTCTACAGCACTCTTTCTCGGGTCAGATTTGCTGAACTGGGAACTGTCCCAACTCTTGAGCCACGGTTCAGATGTGACTATTGCATAGTGTTGATCGCCACTTGGATTTCTCACGGGTGGTGTTTGCAGGGGGCAGTTGCATCAAACAGTGCACTTCCGGCACTAAGAGGTAAAGAATCATTGAAAGAGCCTGTATTGATGTAGCACCATTCCCAACCAAAACGACATACAGCCTCATGCATCCCATATGAGAGATTCAAATCTCCATCCGAAAGACAGCCCCTCTGACAGAGCAGCACAAGCTCAATGCTGCACAGGAAAATTAGAGCATCAATAAAATCATCACTTTTACTCACACATGTGCGGTTTGGTCACCCACAGTTGATATTGCACCGACAGACTTCACAATATGACCAATAACGTAGACAATGGAGAGGATGATGATGGTTCTGTTTGGAAGCAGAAGAACAAGCACTTATAAATATTACGTTAAAATGAATATAAGTATTACAGTTATCACATTCCAGTGCTTAAGCAGTAGGATGCTTGGGAATCAATTAAATTTATATGGATGACCAAATGTCTGGCTTAACGTCACAGAACTGTTACAGTGCAGAAGGAAACCATTCAGCCCATCCAGACTGCACCAGTTCTATTACCCAGTGTCAATCACCTGCCTTTTCTCCACATCCTTGCAAACCCTTTCTATCCCAATAACTATCCAATGCCCTCTTGAATGCCTCAATTGAACCTGCCTTCACCACATTTCCAGATGTCTCAAAATATCGCAATTAAGGGAAAAGCTGAAATACTGTAGAGATAGTGCAGATGTTTCTGAAGAAGGGTCCCGACACGAAACGTCAGCTTCCCTGCTCCTCTGATGCTGCCTGGCCTGCTGTGTTCCTCCAGCTCCACACTGTGTTATCTCTGAAATACCACAGATTCTTCTTTATTCTTGTACAAGATGTGGGCATTTTGGTAGCTGTACTTAGTTGCATTTGAATTTAGCAGCTTGCTGAGCCACTTCTGAAGGCAGTTAAGAGCCAATCTAATTGCTGTAGATCTGGATTCACCTGTAGGTGGGTTTGATTTGATGTGGTTTGATTTATTATTATCATTTATTGCATTTGTTCTCATAAAAGATGGAATAATGCAGACATTATAGTTAAGGAGGAGGAGTGTGAAAAGTATCATTTTGCATGGCAACCAGACAAATTATACCTTAGTAAGAATATCAGGGTAATAGAACGGAATGCAGAATATAGTATTGCAGCTGCAGAGAAGGTGCAGAGAAAGATCAACTTTAACATATGAGAGATCCATTCATTGGTCTGATAACAGTGTGGAAGAAGCTGTTCTTAAATCTGTTGGTACGTGGTTTCAAACCTTGTACCTTCTGCCCAATGGAATAGGGTGTAAGAGAGTATAACCGGGGTGGGAGGGGTCTTTGATTATGTTGGTTGCTTTCCCAAGCAAGTATAGATGGAGTCAATGGAAGGAAGGTTGGTTTTTGTAATGGACTGGGCTATGTTCACAACTCTGTAATTTCTTGTGGTCTTGAGTAGAGCAGTTGCCATACCAAGCTGTGATGCATCCAGATAGGATGCTTTCTAAGGTGCATCCATAAAAATTGGTAAGAGTCATTGTGGACATGCCAAATTTCCTTAGCCTTCTGAGGACGTAAAGGCATTGACGTGCTTTCTTGACTGTGCTGTCAATGTGGTTGGACCAGGACAGATTGTTGATGATCTTCACTCCCAGGAACTTGAAGCTCTTTAACATCTCCACCTCAGCACCATTGACACAGACAGGGGCGTGTCCTCCACTCCACTTCCTGAAGCTTATGGCCAGCTCCTTAGTTTTGCTGATATTGAGGGAGAGATTACTGTCTTTACACTATGCCACTAAGCTGTCTATCTCTTTCCTGTACTCTGTCTCGTTGCTGTTTGCAATCCGAGCCACGACTTTAGTGTCATCAGGAAATCTGTAAAAGGAGTTAAGGCTGAATTTGGCCACACAGTCATGAGTGTATAAGGAGCGTAGTAAGGGGCTGAGTATGCAGCCTTGCGGGGCACTAGTGTTGAGGATTACCATGGAGGAGGTGGTGTCGCCTGTCCTTACTGATTACATTGAATTGGGGAAGGACAGCAGATTGCCTTCCCTGAAGGACATTAGTGATTCAGACAGGTTTATATGACAATCAGCAATGGTTTAATGGTCGCCAGTAGGCTAGCATTTAATTCCAGATTATTTTAGCAGTCAAGGATAAATTTCATCTGGGCTTGGTGAGTTATCCACTTTCGTGAATACTAATATTTCCTATCTCCTCACAGTTATAACATGCAAAACTTCACACTCCTCCTCCTTAACTATAATGTCTGCATTATTCCATCTTTTATGAGAACAAATGCAACATGTTCATTAAGTAGAAAATCCACATCTTCTATCTTTAGGCATTGTTTACCTTCTGTTGTTTTGTGGGTCATAGTCTTTGCTTAATTATCCTCTTGTTCTTAACGTATTGATAAAACATCTTTGGGTTTGCCTTGATTTTGCTTATAATTATTCTTTTATGTCCTGTCTTTGCTTTCATAAGTTTATTTTTGCATTTCACTCCCACACTTTGTATACCACTTCTGTAGCACTAAGTGTCCTGCTATCTGGCATAAGCTTTCCTTTTTTGCCTTATCTTATCCTGTGTGCTCCTTGAAATGCAGCAGGCTCTAAAACTGACCTTCTCACCCTTTTTCTTTGTGGGAACATGTTTGCTCTGAACACTTTGAATATCCCCCTTAAATACCTCCCATTACTCTAACACTTATTTCCTTTGAGTCGCTGTTTCCAATCACACTGCATCATTCATCAAGCTACTAAAATTGACCTTACCTTAACTTAGAACTTTAAGTCCTGCTCTAACTTTTGTCTATTCCATAATTGTATTATAACTAACCGAATTATAATCACAAACACCAAAATGCCTTGTTCATTGCCACCCCTTCCAGTTGCCTAGTTTTAAATCTGACAGTCAATTCCAGAGTTCTCTTGCTGGACCTGATTGACTGCTAGCTCCTGATTTATATGTTTGTATGTGTACACTGGCTTGGAACATTCGCCTGAATCAAAAACAGAAATTGCTGGAAAAGCTCAGCAGGTCTGGCCAGCATCTGTGGAGAGAAATCAGAGTTAACATTTCGGGTCAAGTGACCCCCCCCCCCCGAGGTTTTTGTTTCTAATTTACAGCTTCCGCAATTCTTTCAGTTTTTATTTATATTCTCCTGAACATATTTCAAAAATTCTGCTCCTTTCATTCTTTTTGCACTGCAACTATCCCAGTTATAAACTTACAATTAATGCCCTGTTTCTTGTGTACTTGTCAGATACTTACCTACATATTTACTTTTCTGTTATGGTTGGTTGGCTCGCCGAGCTGGTTCGTTGTTCCACAGACGTTTCATTACC
Source organism: Rhincodon typus (assembly GCF_021869965.1). Taxonomy (NCBI): domain Eukaryota; kingdom Metazoa; phylum Chordata; class Chondrichthyes; order Orectolobiformes; family Rhincodontidae; genus Rhincodon; species Rhincodon typus. Next base: position 89,485,088 of record NC_063338.1, on the reverse strand, counting down.
CTGCTGGGTAACATCATCAGTGCAGTCTCCGATGAAGCGCCATTGTGTTTTATTCAAAGACAATGGATACCCGAAAAACTGGGTCAGAAGATGCCTATTATATGAACGACACCAGGAAGACACTACACGCCCTGACACACTCATCACACTACCCTACATCAGGAACACATCGGAACTCACCACAAGACTCCTACAACCACTGGGCATCAGAGTAGCACACAAACCCTCATCAACCCTATGACAACTGATCACCCAAACCAAAGACCCACTACCCACTATGGACAGGACCGATGTCATATATAAGATTCCCTGCAGAGACTGTGACAAACACTACATTGGAAAAACAGGAAGGAAATCAACAACAAGGGTACACGAACACCAATTGGCTACAAAAAGACGCGACCAATACTCCCTCATCTCTATCCACATGGATAAGGAGAACCACCAATTCGATTGGGACAACACCAAGATCCTGGGACAAGCTAAGCAGAGACAGGCACAGGAGTTCCTAGAAGCCTGGTACACCACGAAGAAAGCCATCAACAAACACACAGAACTCGACCCCATATACACTCCATTGCGAAGGAAAACCGGAAGTGAGGTAATCCAGCCCAATGTACTCCAGAGTTTAAATAACAGGCGGGAAAACACAACGGCGCTTCATTGGAGGCTGCACTGATGATGTTACCCAGCAGGGTAATGAAACATCTGAGGAGCAACAAACCAGCTCGGCAAGCCAACCAACCACAACATCCACAACCTGAGCTACAAATTGACTCCAAAACTTTAGATATTTGCTCTTCTATTTTCTCCTGACTGGTGGGAGTCTAAACTACACTCCCTGCGTTGTGACTGCCCCTTAGTTGTTTCTTATGTCAATCGATACAACCTCATTTGAAGACCCTTCAAACATGACATTCCACTTCATTGCTGTAATTGTTTTTGATCAAAATTGTCAGCAAACTTCTCTGTTCCATCTTGTCTAAAAACCCTGTAACTGGGAACATTGAGCTGCCCTGCATTAGGGCATCATGGAACATAGGAAAATAAGATCAGGAGTAGCCATTCAGCCCTTTGAGCCTGCTCTGCCATTCAATATGGTCATGGCTGATCATCCAACTCAGCATTCTGTTCCTTGTTTACTCAGTACAATTGCTCCTTGTTTCTTCCCATACCCTATGATCCCTTTAGCCCTCAAAACTACATCTAATTCCTTCTTGAAAACATTCAATGTTTTGCCCTCAACTGCTTTCTGTGACAGAGAATTCCACAGGCTCACTACTCTCTGGGTGAAGAAATTTCTCCTCATCTGAATCTTAAATGGCCTACCTTGTATCCTCGAAGTGTGACCCCTGGTTCTGGACTCCCCAGTCATCAGGAACATTCTTCCTCCGCTTATATTCCTGCAATAGCTATGATATCATTCAGCCATATGCCCTCAACTCATCAGGTTTATTTCCTATATACCTTGGAACACAAACTCTTCATTATTTTCTAACATTTGTCCCCTCTGCTTTCCAGACTACTTCACGATTTTTTTGCCTTCTACCTCAGTTTCTGATTTTGTCCCATCTGAAATTGTCCTCAGGATCCTGTCACCCTGCCAAACCAGGTTAAACCCTGCCCAACATCACCAGCAAGCCTTCCTGCCATGATATTTGTTTTTATTGTGGAACCCGATACTGTCTGACTCCTGTAGATGTTTTCTAATCAACCTGTTCACAGATGTTACTACAGACCTCTAGAACAGTAGGACTTGAACCCGAGCATCCTGTCTCAGCCATAGGATTTGCAATGGATAATTGTCTTGGGTTTTCTCCGTTTGCTTATTCATAGAATCATAGAACCTCTACTGTGTGGAAGCAGGCCATTCGACCCATTGAGTCCACATCATCCCTCCGAAGAGCATCCCACTCAAACCTAACCCCTACCCTATCTCTGTATTCCCCACGGCTAATCCACCTAGCCTGCACATCCCTGGACAGCAAGGCCAACCCACCTAACCCGCACAGTTTTGGACTGTGGGAGGAAACCGGAGCACCCAGAGGAAACCCACGCAGACTCGGCGAGAATGTGCAAACTTCATAGAGACGCCCGAGGTTGGAATTGTACCTAGGTCCCTGGCACTGTGAGGCTGCAGTGCTAACCACTGAGCCACCTTGTCGCCCCAAAATAATCACTATCTTTGAGTACAATTTTAAAGGGATAAGTCTTAAGTGGAGGGTCTACACTCATCAGGTCTACATAAATGATTTGGAGGAAAATGTAGTTGATCTAATTAGTGAGTTTGCAGACGATACAAAGATTGGTGGAGTTGCGGATAGTGAGGAAGATTGTCAGAGGATACAGCAGGATATAGATCAGTTGGAGGCACGGGCAGAAAAATGGCAGATGGAGATTAATCTGGACAAATGTGAGGTGATGCATTTTGGAAGGTCAAGTACAGCTGGAAATTATACAGTGAATGGCAGAACCCTTAGGAGTATTGAAATGCAGAGGGATCTGAGTGCGCAGGTCCACGCATCATTGAAGGCGGCAGCGCAGGTAGATAAGGTAGTAAAAAAGGTCTATGGCATGCTCGCCTTCGTTGGAAGGGGCATTGAGTAATAGGATAGGTAAATTATGCAGAGATAGTAAGAACTGCCAATGCTGGAGTCAGAGATAACACAGTGTGGAGCTGGAGGAACACAGCAGGTCAGGCAACATCAGAGGAGTAGGAAAGTTGACGTTTCGGGTCGGGACCCTTCTTCAGAAAGGGTCCGACCCGAAAAATTAACTTTCCTGCTCCTCCGATGCTGCCTGGCCTCCAGTGTTCCTCCAGCTCCACACTAGGCAAGTTACGACAAAACAAGGTGTAGAGCTGGATGAACACAGCAGGCCGAGCAGCATCAGAGGAGCAGGAAAGCTGACGTTTCGGGTCTAGACCCTTCTTCAGGAAATGCAGCTTTATAGGACTTTATTTAGGCCATACTTGGAATATTGTGTACAGTTCCGGTCACCACACTACCAGAAAGATGTGGATGCTTTGGAGAGGGTATAGAAAAGGTTTGCCAGGATGTTGCCTAGTTTGGGGGATTTTAATAATGAAGAAAGGTTGGAGAGACTGGGTTTGTTTTCACTGGAATACAGGAGGTTGAGGGGCGACCTGATAGGAATTTATAAGATTGTGAATGGTATGGATAGAATGGAAGGTATGAGGCTTTTTCCCAGGGTCGGGGGGGTCAATTACTAGGGGACACAGATTCAAGGTGAGAGGGGGGAATTTAAAAGAGATGTGAGAGGCAGGTTTTTCACATTAAGGGTGGTGAGTGCCTGGAACACGCTGCCAGAGGAGGCGGTGGAAGCAGACACAATAGTAACATTCAAGAAACACCTGGACGAATACATGAATAGGAAGGAATAGAGGGATACGGATCCTGGAAGTCACGTCAGTTTTAGCATCGAATGGCAAACTATGTTGGCGCAGGCTTAGAGGGCCGAAGGGCCTGTTCCTGCGCTGTGTTGTTCTTTGACTTTGCACCATGTGGAGCCACAATGACTTCTTTAAGGTGGGGCCGGTGTGCATTTCTGAAATAATCGTGGGAAATGGGTCTTCTCAGTTTCACCTTTGTCTCTTTGACAAGGTTTCAAGGGCAGTCAAAAATTTAGCAAAGGACCGAAAAAAAAATCAGTGCAACACTAATTGCTGGGCTGCCCTTGGACACTTCCTCATGATCAAACAGGCATCTGCAGGAAGTCGAGAACAGTTTGACCAACTCTCCTCCAAAGCTTCACTTGGTGAGGTGGAATCAGGAGCAGACAGCAGTGCACTGAGTGTTAGCGGCAGTGAAAAGCATGGTTAAAGGAGACAGGGGATTCACATCATCACAAAACAGGAAAAGGAGAAATGGCTACTTATTTGAACAAAATGCCAGCTCACTTAAACTTTCCCAGCCAGGAATCAGCAATGAGAGCTCCAAGGACCGGTGTGAAATAGGCCAATCCAGAAAAGGCGTGGTAGATGGCAGTGGATAGATCATCATCCCAATGAAGAAAGTTTGTAAAGTACAAGGTGAGGATAGCTGCAATGCAATAAACATGAGAATGTAAGAAACCGAGGAATGGAAACAGGACATTTTGTTGATCAAACCTACGTTTTCTAGAAAATACAAACCGAGTTATGTGGTGGGAATGCTTAGGAAGCCTGGAACCTCATAGGCAAAGCACTCTGCTTGACTGGCATCCCAAGCACCACCTTTTACATTCATACCCAGCACTACAGATGCACAGTAGCAGCAGTGCGTACTACCCACAAGATGCACCACAGCAACTCACCGAGGCTTAATTTCCAAGCCTAACGTCTACCACCTAGAAAGAAAAGGTCTGTAGACCCATGGAGCACCACCATCTGCAAGTTCTCCTCTAAGTCACACGTCATACCGACCTAGAATGATATCACTTTTCCTTCGTTGTCACTGGGTCAAAATCCCATAACTTCCTCCCTACCAGCACTGTGGGGATATCTAACCCTCATGGACTGCAGCGGTTCAAGAAGGCACCTTCAAGGGCAAGTAGGGGTAGGCAATAAATGCTGGCCAGCCAGCAACACCCATAGCCCATGAGTGAATAACAAGAATAAAAGTCAGAATCCATTCCACGCCCCCCAAGTGCCTCTGGATTACCAGTCACCAGGCTACCCAAGTTTTCTTCAAACCCACTTTAGAAACTGGATTAAAACAGGATAAGAAGGGCTCCTACTGGCACCATTCTAGGACATGGGTGGCACGGTGGCTCAGTGGTTAACATTGCTACCTCACAGTGCCAGGGACGCGGGTTTGAACCCAGCCTTGGGTAACCTTATGTGTGGAGTTTGCACATTGTCTACATGGCTTTCTTCCAGGTGCTCTGGTTTCCTCCCACTCTCCAAAGATGTGCAGGTTAGGTGGATTGGTTATGCTAAATTACTGCATAGTGTGCAGGGTAGGGAGGATGGGTCTGGGTGGGATGCTCTTCAGGGTCAGTGTGGATTTGATGGGCCAAATGGCCTGCTTCCACACTGTATGATGCCAGCAAAATGGAGGTCCATCTGCAACCCACAGGACAAGGATTTTTTTTTTCGGAAAAAAGCATGAAGATCAAACATACCTTTCATGCCATAGTAGGAAAAACGTTCGCAGAATTCGTTCACCACAACGAATAGAATGCTCAGCGGGTAATTGGTTCCACATAGTCTCTGCAGGAGGCAAAAGATGGCAGTTTTCAAAGGAATTGCATTGCATTAAAGAAATACATTGGTAAGTCAACTCTTGCACAACATTACGAGGTTTGAGCAGCAGTTCAATTTCTAGCACTTATGCCTCTAAGTCATCACGTTCAAGACCCACTCCAAATATACGTGTCCCAACGCCTTCCTTTCTCAGGTGTTTCCTGCATGGAATACAAACTGTCAGTCCATGTGCTGTTAGGCAGGGATACAAAACTGTTTATGAAAGACACAAAGTTGATGATTAGTTGAAAATACATTGAGCCACTGTGGGTCAGTGTTTGTCAGATTGAGTTATGAATGTCCAGTGCCTTTAATGCTCGTTAGCAGCAGTGTTTACCATCTACAGGATGCACTGCAGCAAGTTACCAATGTCCTTTCGACAGCACCTTCCAAATCTGAAACCTATATCATCTAGGAGGACAAGGCCAGCAGATCCATTGGGACACTACAGGATCCCGTTCATTTCCTTTCTAGTCGCATGGCCCTCCGAGATCCATCTGTGGCAGTGACTTCCAGTCAATGCTGTGTTGATGCCAATCACAGTGCATGGAACATGGGAGCAGCTGTGCATATGCAGCTTAGAGGGAACATTGCCTGCAAGTTCCCTTTCAAGCCATGCACCAGCCTGACTTGGAAATATACCAGCATTACTTCATTGTCAGTGAGATAAAATTCTGCAATGCCGCCCCACCCCACTAACTAACAGCACCTACATCAAATCAACTGCAGTGGTTCAAGAAGGCAGCTCATCATCACCCTTTGAGGGGCAAATAGGGACGGGCAAGGCATGCTGACTCCGCCTGTGACGCCCACGTCCCATAAATAATTTATGAAACAATAGTTATCAGAACATTTCAGGTATGGCAGGTCTTGCAAACTGTGGGTTGCAACTGTGCAAAAATTTTAGGGTTGGCTGGATGGAGGTGGTAACGGTTATCATGTACTTCAGACTGATTCCTGATAAGATTACACTGACACGTGGACTGACCTTGAGCACATCACCAGGAGCGTTTTGATTTTAGTTGTTGGGATTTTATGTTAATCAATCACTGTAAGACAGGCACTGCCTAGCTCTCCATTGCTTTTCAGAATATTGGATTCGAAAGTACAGGGGCTATGGTGCGGGACATGCAGGTTTGGCCAAATTCACATGCAATTATAGCATGGCTTCCATGAACTCAGAGAAAGGAAAACTTTTAAAGCAAGAGGATAAGACAGTATTAAACAGTAGCTATTTGAATATCAACATCCAGAGTAGGACAGGAAGGGGCAAAATACAGAAAAACAGCAGTAAATAGGGTCAAAGGGGGATAAGGGGCAAAAAAGCAAAATTTTTGACTCTTCACTTGAATGCGTGCAGTATTCTGAATAAAATAAATGAATGTATGGCACAAATGCAGATCAATTATAGACGTATGGAGACATAGTTATAAAATGATCAAAGCTGGAAGCTCAATATTCAGGGGTACATGACTTTTCAAAAGGACAAGCAGGAAGGAAAGGGTGTTGGGGTACCACTGGTGGTACAGGTTGGACTAGGTACAATAGAAAGAAATAATCTTGGATTAGAAGTTTTGAATCCATACTGATAGAAATATGAAATAAAAAGAGAAAGAAGACACTGGTAGAAGCCCCCTAACAGTAGCTGTACGGGGGTGGGACAGAGATAATGACAGCATGTAAAAAAGGCTGTACAATAATTATGAGTGACTTTAATCTTCATGGACACGAGGGTAGCCAGTTTGGCATAAATAGCCACAAGGAAGAATTCAGAAAATGCATTCAGGACACTTCCTAGAACAATATGTTGTGGATCCAACCAGGAATTTATTTAACCAGGAATTTATTTATTTATTTAACCGTTAAACAAATGATGTCAAAGTAAAAGATCCCTTAGGAAACAGTGACCATTGAAGAAACTGGCTCATGGCTCGCATTAAAGAGATATCCCAATGACAGAAAAGGATTCTCGGAAGGGCATAGGTCAATGATGGCCAAGGAAATTAAGGATAGCGAAAGATTGAAACAAAAAAAAGCATACAATATCAGTGATAAACCAGAGGGTTAGGACAGTTTTGAAAAAGAATAAAAGACAACCAAAAGAAGATAAACTTTGAGGGTAAATTTTAAAGTAATATCGATACTAATGGCAGCAGCTTCTTTAAATATATGAACAGGAAGAGAGAAGCCAAATAGGTTATTTAGAGAAGGAGGCTGGGAAAATGATATTTGGAAACAAGGAAATGGCAGAGTAGTTGAAACAATACTTTGCATCAGCGTTCACAATAAAAGACACTCTTAGCATCCCAAAATTACTAAATAATCAAGTGGGAAAAATAGGATAGGAAGTAACTAATTACTAGAAAAAAAAATTGATTGCGAAAGAAATGGGGCTAAAGACCAATCTGTCCCCTTGACCTGATGGTATGCATCCTAGGAAACTAGAGGAAGTAGCTCCAGAAATAGTGGATGCACTGAAGGTAATCTTCCAGGAATCCTTAGATTCAGGTAAAGTCCCAGAGGATTGGAAAAATGCCAACACCTTTATTTAAGAGGGGAAGCAGGCATAAACCATGTAACTGTAGAACATTTAGCTTTTGGTCGGCCATTGGCAAGATAGACTCTATTATACAGGGTACAGTAGCAGGCCACTTGGAAATATTTAATATGATTGAGCAAAGTTAGAATGGCTTCACAAAGGGGAAACATACCTGAGAAATTTACAAGAATTCTTTGAGGGATTAACAAGCAGGATAGATAAAGGGGAAGGAGTGGATGTAACATATTTGGATTTTCAGAAGGTGTTTGATAAGTTAAAAGTAACATCGCCACAATCTTACCAGATCATAGGGCTGCTCTCTCATCCGAGAGAGAGATGACAGCTGATGGTTTAACCTTGGGGCCATCACGCTTCAGGCAAGGGGAGAGGTTGAAAGGGAGAATCTATCACAGTAACCTCAGCCAATGCAAGAATTAAGCCCATGCTATTGGCATTATGTTGTATCACAAAGCAGATATCCAGCCAACTGAGCTAACCAACCCCCATTCGATGAAGTGCCCACACTAGACTTCTCAATAAGATGAGTCCATCAGTTGGAGGTAGCATATTAGCAAGATTAGAGGATTGATCAACTAATAGAAGGCAGAGAATTGGGATAAGGGGACATTTACAGGATTATAAACTGTAACTAGTGGATTGCCACAGGGATCAGTGATGGGGCCACAATTACTTACAATATACATTAGTGACTTGGATGAAGAAAGTGAATGGACTATAGCTGACTTTGAGAATGACACAAAAGTAGGAGGGAAGGCAAATGGTAAGGATGACATAAAGACTCTGCACTGGGAGACAGACAGGTTAAATAAATGGGCAAAAACTTGGAAGTAGAATATAATGTGGGAAAATGTGAGCTCTTGGCATTAAGAACAAAGGAGCTGTATATTATTTCAATGGAGAAAGACTGCAGAACTCTTGGTCACAGAATAATTTGGGAATTCTTGTGCACTAATCAAAAAAAGCTAACATCCTAGCCTGCAGGTAATAGGGAAGGCAAATAGAACGCAGGCCTTTATTTCAAAGGGATTGGAGTATAAAAGTGGTGAGTTTTCTAGAACAATACAAGGTACTAGTCAGAACATAGCTAGAATACAGTGAACAGCTCTGATCCCCTTATCTAAGGAAAGATATACTGGCATTGGCTGAGCGTGTACTCATTGCAGTTTAGAAGAACGAGAGATGACTTTTTGAAACATACAAGATTCTTAGGGGACCTGACAGCATAGATGTGGAAAGGTTGTTTCCGATTGTGAGGGAATCGAGGGCATCATCTCAGAAAAAGTGATTGCCCATTTAAGACGGAGTTGGGGAGGAAATTCTTCTCCCAGAGGGCATTGAATCTTTTGAATTCTTTACCAGAGAGGGCTGTAGAGGCTGGGTCATTAAGTATATTCAAGGCTGATATAGACAGATTTTTAATCAGTGAAGGTTTATGGGTTTAAGGCACAGGAAGTGGAGTTGAGGATTATCAAATCATCCATGATCTCACTGAACGATGGAGCAGACTCACTGGGCTAAATGGCCTACGTTTGCTGCTACATCTTATGCATACCTATAGACGACAAGATTCCATTGCCCACTCAGAGAGAAATACAAAAGGGACCTAAGGGGCAACTTTTTCACGCAGAGGGTAGTGCACGTGTGGAATGAGCTGCCAGAGGAAGTGGTGGAGGCTGGTACAATTACATCATTTAAAAGGCATCTAGATGAATAAATGAATAGGAAGGATTTAGAGGGATAATGGACCACACGCTGGCAAATGGGACTAGATTAATTTAGAATATCTGGTGGGCATGGACAAGTTGGACCGAATGGTCTGTTTCCATGCTGCACATCTCTATGACTCTAAGTATACACATCAATATACAAAAGAAAGATACTCAGCCATTCTCCCACGTTTTTCCCAAAAGCAAGCTGGCTCTTGCCTGTTGATGCAAAGTGCCAAGCCTTTTTTTT
>NC_063338.1:89413481-89440327 GCF_021869965.1 Rhincodon typus | reverse complement strand
GCTGCTTGGCCTGCTGTGTTCATCCAGCTCTACACCTTGTTATCTCAGATTCTCCAGCATCTGCAGTTCCTACTATCTCTAGGTAGACAATGGGATGGATTAATGTTAAACCAGGGAGAATGTGAATGGGGAACATAAATGGGTGAGAATGGGTTGGATGTGCTGAAAGCTGCCCATGTGGTGACACGGCCTGGGGTGTGGGGTGGGTAAAGGGCATGGGAGAAGGTGCTCAGGCCGTAAAATTATTGAGCTCGAAGTTGCCCACCCATTGCCTGGAATGTCTGGACTTCCAAAGGGAAATGCCCTGGCTTCCAGGATCCTCTGAAATATAGGAACATGGGAATTTGTCTCCAATTCTAGATTAGATTCAGAGATGTTAGAAAGTTCCAACCTTGTTACGTAGATAGGTACCCAGAAAACATTACATGGAGAGAACCCAGCCTAACTTCTGTGTAACTACAAAACTGGTATCCCCAATCACTCTCCTGAGACACCCCCAGCCCCCAAAACTCACTCCTAACTTCTCCCTCAATATTCTAACTATTGACCCTGACTCCCATTTCTCTACTTGACCTGATCAGCCCGGGAATGAACAACTCTCCCTGACCCCACAGCTGACCTAACCCATTTGCCACCCTACACTGTGCCCCTTACCCACTTATCTCCTCCAACTAACCACTTGCCCTTTAAATGTCCCAAAGATCTGATTTTGTGTGCCAGTGCATGAGCACTTACCAGAATACAACAGCTAACGCAGTAAATAAGTGGGGTACGGTTTGTTTTCCCCTCCCACCACATCCTGAGTATCCGGCCTTACAAAGAACGAGTTCGTTTGAAAGGTCCTGTGCGTTTTGGGATGAGGCTGGCATTGGATGTTCCTGGCTGGAAATCCTGAGCGAGGCAAAAGGAAGTAAACTGGGTGTGGAGCAGCAATCGAATGACAATTGCCACTCCTGGAAGATTCGGGGCCATTGGGGAGCAAGGTGAGCCCCCAGTCCACATTGTGACATGTGTAAGGCTGATGTGAGGGTCTCACAAAGCCCATGGAACCATATGGAAGGGCATCGCATCATCAGCAATGACCTCACACAATGTGTACTTCCTGGACAAGGCATCCAGATAGTGATTGACTGTGAGGACTCTGACTCCTTTTACTACGCCAAGGCATCAGTTTTTCTGTCACCCACCCCAAAGAAACCTCCTCCAGGATGTTACAGAATTCAAATTTCACCATCTGCTGTGCATTTAAGCCCAGCTCCCTCAGAACATTAGCCTGAGACCCTGAATTGCTGGTCCTTCCTTATGTTCTCAATAGGGCCATTTATAAATAAAGTCCCGGATCTTCAGGCCTCTGGACATTTAGAAACCAGATGGATCCCATCAGGACCACTGAGAAGTCTTGTGTGAAATTTATTTTGTTCACTCAAGGGACGTGGGTAGTCTCTGGCTGGGCCAGCATTTATTGTCTGTCCCATTGCCTGGAATGCTTGAACTTCCAAGAGACAATCCCTCTGCTTTAAAGATCCTGAAGCTTTTCTGTGCATTTGCGGATGAGCATTTACCAGAATACAATAGCTAATGCCAGAAAAAGGGGAAGGAGGGCATGGCTTGTTTGCCCGCACCCCGGCCATCTGGCCTTACAAAGAAGGAGGTCAATGGAAGAAAGCTCCATGTTTCTCAGAATGCCGGTGTTGGATGTTCCAGGCTGGAGCACTGTCACAGTCCCTGGAATGTGAATGGGCATGGGATCTCTGGCTCCTTTCCCTAGGCTCAGGCACCAATTGTCTCCTTTATCTGCCAGCCAGCCCAAAGGAAACACAGGGTCATAGAGCCATATGGCATGGAAATAGACCCTTCAGCCCCACTCATCCACACTGACCAAGTTTCCCAAACTAAACTAGCCCCACTTGCCTACATCTGCCTGAATCCCTCTAAACCTTTTCTACCCACATACGTATCCAAAAGTCTTTTTTAAATGTACCTGCATCTACCACTTCCTCTGACAGTTCACTCAATGTATGAACCAACTTGTGTATGAAAAAGTTGCCCCTCAGGCCCCTTTTAAATCTTTCTCCTTTCATGTTAAAAATATGCTCTCTAGTTTTGAATTTCCCTACGCTGGGGAAAAGACCTCGGCTATTCAACTTATACATACCCCTCATGATTGTATAAACCTCTATAAGGTCACCCCTCAACCTCCTACACACCAGGGAAAAAAGTCCACCAGCCTATCAAGCCTCATCTATAACTCAAGCCTTCCATTTCTGGAAACATTCTTGTAAATCTCTTCTGAACCCTCTCCAGTTTAACTGTGGCCTCCCTATAGCAGGGCGAGCAGAACTGTAAACAGCACTCCAAAAGTGGTGGCACCAAGGTCCTGTACAACCTCAATATGCCATCCCAACCCCTATACTCAATAGTAAACCCAGTCAACAGATAAAGGGAATAGAGTCTGTATGACTTGTTAGTTTGCAGAGATCAGTTTGATTAAAAGGCAGTACTTTTCACCAATAAATGCAGGGATGGTGGGTGGGGGCTGGTGGCCAGGGTGGATGTGGAGCAGGGGTTGGGGGTTGATTACCTCCTGTGTTCATATTGATCAGCTTTTGAAATCTCAACTCTCACTGTCACCATGTTTACAATGAGAAGTCAGCCACTATTCCATCGATAGCTGAAGCGCCATAAACAAACATTTGGCAACTCACATTTTCAGATTGCCTGCTCCTTTATCTAGAAGAGCAATTGATGTCCCATCAAGGTTCCAGGTAGATTACGGCTGTAGCTGTAAACCTTTCTCCCCATCTGGCGTTTGCAATTTTGGCTTTTATCATGCTCACCTTCAATAAAATGCTGGCACTGACTTTTTTCCTGGTCCTTGAATGAACCTGGCCCACAGTTCCTGATTCCTGTATGTCCCCACATCTGGTCTCTCTTCCCATTTCAGCAGCACAAACATATTGGATGAATCAATAACATTGAGTGACCAGCCTTTCAGACTCTAGAATTTGCATTCAAGTCATGTGAGGCTCCAATGTTGTTGCGTTGGAGAAATCAGTTCTGCGGCTTAATGATCTAAACCATTTTGGAGTGGAATTTTCCTTCTGTTTGGCATACAGAAGGTGGAAAGCTCTCGAGATTTTTACCGTAGTGGGAGGAGTAAACAATTTCTCAAGTCAGACTTAACCAAAAGGTAGGAATTTATTTTGGCCAAAATAAGTTGCCCATGGTGTTCAGGGGTGTGCAGATTGGGAGAGTTATGGGGGATGGTTCTGGGTGGGATGCTCTGAGGGTCAGTGTGGACTTGTTTGGCCGAAGGGCCTGTTTCCACATGGCAGAGATTCTATGATTCTGTTCTATGCAGGCATTGCTGGCTGGCCAGCATTTCTTTCCTGTCCCTAGCTGCCGTTGAGAAAGTGGTGGTGAGCTGCCTTCTTGAAGCACTGCAGTCCATGTGTTGTGGATTTGCTTTGTGCTCATTTTCAAGACCTGACAAATTTCTATGCCTTTGTAAAAAGTTTCTAATCCACCTGCTCAGAGATGTTATTATCCACTTCTGGTGCAGGTGGGACATAAATGTGGGCCTCCTGGCTCAGAGGAAGGGACACTATTACTCTGCCACAACAGTCTTTCTACCCTAGTGTGTGATATACATACATACAGACTATACCTTCCTAATCCAGACAAAGACAAATGTAGGTCATTTACAGTCATAAATTTATAATGGGGAACAAAGAAATGGCTGACTAACTAAATACATAGACAACAAGGTGCAGAGCTAGATGAACACAGCAGGCCAAGCAGCATCATAGGAGCAGGAAGGCTGACGTTTCGGGCCTAGACCCTTCTTCAGAAATGGGGGAGGGGAAGGGGGTTCTGAAATGAATAGGGAGAGAGGGGAAGGTGGATAGAAGATGGATAGAGGAGAGGATAGGTGGAGAGGAAACAGACAGGTCGAAGAGGCGGGGATGGAGCCAGTAAAGGTGAGTGTAGGTGGGGAGTTAGGGAGGGGATAGGTCAGTCCAGGGAGGACGGACACGTCAAGGGGGCGGGATGAGGTTAGTAGGTAGGAGATGGGGGTGTGGCTTGAGGTGGGAGGAGAGGATAGGTGGGAGGAAGAACAGGTTAGGGAGGCGGGGACGAGCTGGACTGGTTTTGGGATGCGGTAGGGGGAGGGGAGAACAAGCTTCAAAATCTCCAGCATCTGCAGTTCCTACTATCTCTAACTAAATACATACTTTGTTTCTGTGTTCACAAAGGACACAAATAGTATATCAGGAATGACAGGGCACACCAGGTTCAATGACAGGGAGGTACTGATGGAAATCAATATTAGTACGGAAATGGTGTTGGATAAATTGATGTGATTGAAAGTCAATAAATCCCCAAGGCCTGGTAATCTACATTCCAAAATACTAAAGGAAGTGGCCCTAGAAATAGTGGATGCATTGGTGGTCATCTTCCAAGATTATAAGAGCAGGGAATTTATGTTGGAACTTCGCAGAACTTTGGTTAGGCCACTTCTGGAGTGCTGTGTGCAGTTCTGGTCACTATACAAAAAGAAGGATGTGAGTGCAGTGGAAGAGTTGCAAGGGAGATTCACCAGGATGTTGCCTGGGATGGAGCATTTCAGCGATGAAGCGAGGCTGGATTAATTTGGGTTGTTTAATTTGGAGTTGAGAGGGTTGAAGAAGGGACCTGATAGAAGTGTATAAGATTATAGAGGGGCATGGTCAGGGTCGATAGAAAACAACTGTTCCCCTTAGCTGAAGGGTCAATTAGTAGGGGGCATCATTTTAAAGTGAAAGGCAGGAGGTTTGAAGAAAAACTTTTCCACCCAGAGAGTGGTTGGGGTCTGGAATATGTGCCTGGGAAAATGGTTGAAGCTGCAAAACCTTTAAAAAGTGCCTGGATGGACACTTGAAGTGTCATAATATTCAAGGCTATGGGCCTAGAGTGGGAAAGTGAGATTAATGTAGGTATTTTTGGTAGTACAGTCTCAATGGGCTGAAAGGCCTCCTTTGTATGATCCTATGATGCTAAGATTTTATAGGCTCTGAAACAATTCCTACAGATTGGAGAGTAGCTATTGTTTCATGTCTATTTATAAAAGGACAGAATTGGACAGAGTCAGCATGGACTGATGAAAGGAAAATCACGTTTGACAAATCAACTAGAATTCTTTGAGAATGTAACTCATAGAGTTGATAAAGGAGAGCTAGAGAATGTGGTTTATTTGGACTTTCAGAAGGTAATCGACAAAGTCCCACATTAGAGATTAATGTGTAAATTTGAAGTGCATGGAATTGGGGGCATGTTGAGAAAACTGGTTGGCAGACAAGAAGCAAAGAGTAGGAATTAATGGATTTCTTTTTCTTGACTGGCAGGCAATGACCAGTGCTTGGACCATAGAACTCCTACAGAGCAGGAAGAGGCTACTCAGCCCATTGAGTCTGCATCGACCCTCAAAAGAGCACCCCATCCAATCCCCATAACCTCACATTGCATTTTTAACCATGGCTAACCTACCTAAATTGCATACTACAGAACAATTTTTAGCATGGCTAATCCACCCAACCTGCTCATCTTTGGACTGTAGGAGAAAACCAGAGCACCCAAAGGAAACTCACACAGACACAGGGAGAGCATGCAAACGCCACACAGACTATCACCCAAGGTTGGAATCGAACTCAGGTCCCTGGCTCTGTGAGGTAGCAGTGCTAACCACTTTGCCACACCTGGTTATGCACAACATATATTAATGATCTGGATGACAGAACTAAATGTAATATCTCCAAATTTGCAGATGACGCAAAGCTGGGTGGGAGGGTGAGCTTTGAGGAAGATGGAGAAATGCTTCAGTGTCATTTGGAGAGGTTGACTGATTGGATAAATATATGGCAGATGCAGTATAATGTGGATAAATATGAGGTTATCCACTTTGGAGCAAAAACAGGAAGGCACATTACTTTCTGAATGGCTATGAATTGAGAGAGGGTAACGTGCAATGAGACCTGATGCCCTTGTTCACTGGTCACTGAAGATAAGTATTACAGGTGCAGCAGGTGAGAAAGAAGATAAATGGTATGTAGGCCTTCATAGCGAGAGGATTTGAGTACAGGAGCAGGGATGTCAGCCTTGGTGAGACCATATCTGGAATATTGCATGCAGTTCCCATCTCCTTACTTCAGAAAGGATGTTCTTGCTATCAAGGGAGTGCAGCGAAAGTCTACCAGACTGATTCCTGAGATGGTGGTACTGACATCTGAGGAGAAGTTGACATGGTTAGGACTATATTCACTGGATTTCAGAAGAATGATGGGGGAATCTCATAGAAACCTAATAAATTCTAACAGGGATTAGACAGGTTAGATACAGGAAGGATGTTCCCAATGATGGGGGAGTCAAGAACCAGGGGTCACAGTTTAACTATATGGAGTCGACCATTTAGGACTGAGACAAGGAGAAATTTCTTCACCCAAAGAGTGGTGAACCTGTGGAATTCTGTGCCATAGAAAGCAGTTGAGACCAAAATGTTTTATGATTTCAAGAAGGATATAGTACTTGTGGCTAAATGGATCAAAGGATATGGGGGAAATTTGGGAATAGACTATTTAAGTTGAATGTTCAACCAAGATTGCAATGAATGATGGAGCAGGCTTGAAGGGACAAGTGGCCTACTCCTACAACCATTTTCTATGTTATTCCCACAGCCTGGAGACTAGGACTTTGCAAAACCAGAGAATTTTGGATCATGAGCGGTCAAATCTATTCAATGCTGAATACTGTAATAAAGAAAGAACTCACTTTGGAAAGGAAACATCCTCTGGTACCAAGAACTGATGTAGGAATGATGGATTGAATGGCCTCCTTCTGTGCTATAATGATTCTATGATTTTTTTTCTTTATTCATTCACGAGATGAGGGCATCGCTGACCAGGCAGCATTTATTGTCCATCTCTAATTGCCCAGAGGGCAGTTCAGAGTCAACTACATTGCTGTGGGTCTGGAGTTATATGTAGGCCAGACCAGGTAAGGATGGCAGTTTCCTTCCCTAAAGAACATTAGTGAACCAGATGGGTTTTTCCCTGACAATCAACAGTGGGTTCATGGTCATCATTAGATTGTTAATTCCAGATATTTATTGAATTCAAATTCCACCATCTGCTGTGGTGGGATTCGTACCTGGGTCCTCAGGACGTTAACTGGGTCTGTGGATTAACAGTCCAGTGATAATACCACTAGGCCCTCGCCTCCCCTGATTCTGTGACTTGTCTCAAAAACATGCCTAATGGATGAATACTTTCCCGATTAGATGCCAAAAACAGGATTTAGGGATTCCAAATTGAACAAAAAATGACAAAAATATGACAAGACTCGGGATTGATGCCACTACAAGGGGAACTATAAATTCAGCAGGCATCCAACCACAAAGGTTGCAAGATCAGAGAGTGTAGAATTAGGGAGATACAGCTGGCATAAAGGAACTTCCTGTGTCTCAATGGGTAGTGTCCCTGTCTCTGACACAAACCTTTGGCTTTGAATCACACACTAGGCCATGGAAGGTGCATGACCAAACATGTTGACTGTAAATTCCTCCAATATTCCAATGACAGGCAGTAAGAATGGGAGCAAAATGCTGCAAACCCACACCAACACAGGAAGAACATGCAAACTCCACACAGGCAGTCATCTGAGGCTGGAATTGAAAGTGAGTCCCTGGTACTGCGAGGCAGTAGTACTAAACCATTGAGCCACTGCTGTGGTGGGATTTGAACCCAAGTCCCCAGAACATTATTTACTTCTCTGGATTAACAGTCCAGCAATAATACCACTAGGCCATAGCATAGCAGGCGCTCTCTCTGCAGATGATGACAGACTTGCCAAATTTCTCCAGTACTTCTGTACTTAAATGAGTGAGAGTGGGAGAGTTTCCTGGTCAGCTATGCATGATGCAGAGCAGTGCGTTCTCTAGCTACAGCATCTAGCGACAGGCTGGCGATTTGTTGCAAGGAAATAGGCACATGCATCTGCTTCGTGTCACTAGACACAGGACATTTCCAGCCTGACTCCAGTCGAATGGCGATACAATGATAGAGAATGGGGAGTCCTTGACAAGTGTCACAATTTCAGAAATGGGTAAGGAAACCTCCAGTTGCTGACGCTGAATTTCCTTCCATTAGCTGTTGACTTAGAACTTTTTGTGGTCTGATGAAGATTTCAAATGGGCATGTCGGCAGTACCAGATATACCTGAAAATGAGGAGTCCGCTTGATAAAGCTGAAATGTAGGCTTATGTACATACGAAGCAGGAGGAATAGCAAGATGCTTAAACAGAGCAAAGAGTTTCCAAAAACAATGCAAATAGATGTGAGCCTTTTTTTTCCCCCTTTTGTACATTCACAGGATGAAAGTGTTACTGGCCAGGCAGTATTTATTGCCCATCCCTAATTGCCCAGAGGTAGTTAAGAGTCAACCACATTGCTGTGGATCTGGAGTCACATGTAAGGATGGTAGTTTCCTTCCCTAAAGGACATTAGTGAACCAGATGGGTTTTGCCCCCAACAATCAGCAATAGATTCACAGTCATTATTACACTCATAATTCCAGATATTTATTGAATTCAAACTCCACCATGCACCATGGTGGGATTTGAACTGAGGTCCCCAGAGCATTATCTGGGCTTCTGGAGTAACAGCCCAGCAATAATACCATTAGGCCATCACTTCCCCATACTATAGCTGATCCTGAACAGTGTTGAATAATGAAGCAACCACCAGGAGTAATGGTTTCCATCTTCGATCCACCTTCTAAAAGACTGCAAAAAAAATCTTCAACATCGCAGGAATGCCACTTGGCTGGTTTTTCTCAGTTTTATATTGAGGATCTTCCCCCTCTCCCCATGACATAAGTTAGTCTTCAGATATTTAAAGCAATAGCAAAGGCTGTAGGTCTAGAGTACATTGACTGGGAACAGGAGGCCATTTGGCCCTTCAAACCTTTGCTACCACTGGGAGAAGCTGGATAGGCTGGGAATTTTTTCTGTGGCGGGTAGGAGGTTGAGGGTGACCGTAAGGAGGTTTATAAAACCATGGGGGACATAGTTTGCACATTCTCCCCATGTCTGAGTGGGTTTCCTCCCACAGCCCAAAGATGTGCAGGCTAGGTGGATTGGCCATGCTAAATTGTCCATAGTGTCCGGGGCTGTGTAGGTTAGGTGGGTTATATGGGAATGGGCCATGGTGGGGTGCTCTGAGGGTCGGTGTGGACTTGTTGGGCTGAAGGGCCTGTTTCCACACTGTAGGGATTCTATGACGAATAGATAAGGTGAATAGCAAAGGTCTTTTCTGCAGAGTAGGGGAGTTCAAAACTAGAGCACACACATTTAAGGTGAGAGGAGAAAGATTTAAAAGGGACCTGAGGGGGCAACTATTTCACACAGAGGGTGGTGCGTATATGGAATGAACTGCCAGAGGAAGTGGTAGATGCAGGTACAGTTACAATTTTTAAAAGATATTTGGACAGGTACATGAATAGAAAGGTTTTACAGGGATATAGGCAGCCAACTGGGACTTGTTTAGTTGGGAAACCTGGTCATTGTGGACGAATTGGACCAAAGGGTCTGCTTCTGTGCTGTATGACTCTCTGACTTTAAGATCATGGCTGATCTATCTATGTTCTGAATTCTGCATTCTATTGTCTAACAAGAATGTATCAACATTCACCTTAAAAATACTCAATGACGCCACCTCTACTGCCTTTTGAGGCAGGGAGTTCCAAAGCCACACAACCCTCTGAGGGTAAAACAATAAAACCAAGAACTGAGGATGCTGCAAATCTGCTTTCTGAATTTACTTTCTGTCCACAGATGGTGCCACACCTGCTGAGTTTCTCCAGCAATTTCTGTTTCTGCCTCCGGGAGAAAACAGTTCTTCTCAACACTGTCCTAAAGGGATGCTTTTAATGTTAAAACAGTGTACCTTAGTTCTGGGCTCACCTATGAGAGTAAACATCTATTCCATATCCACCTTCTCAAGATCATTCAGCATCTTGTAGATTTCAATCAAACTGTCCATCATTCCTCGAAATGTCAGTGAAAACAAGCCCATCTTGTCCAATATTTCCTCATAAGTCCCAGCTGTTGAATTATTTTCCAGAAATAGCCAATCTCTTTGCCAAACTAGTCAAGTGCAGCCAAAACGAGGCCATCATACCCAACAATGTGGGAAATGGCCCAGGTATGTCTCATAAACAAAAGGCAGGACTAACCCAACCCAGCCAATTCCCACCTGTTTCAACTTACTCCCTACGTTCAGGAAAATAAATTCACAATCAGTATGAGAAATATCTTAATACAGTGAGTGGGGTTACACCTTTCTCTCAAATATTATCATGCCCATTACACACAAAGAATGGGAAACAATAATGTGGATTCTTCAGTTGAAGATACACAAGAAGGAAAAACCATTAAATTGTTGCATTCTGGTCCAAACTGTTTTGTCGCTCCATGTAGAGAAAACAATAGGGCAGATTGACAGGCAATGCACCAGTTTGAGGAACTGATGTTGTATGTTTTATTTCAGAGAATTGTACCAGACCGAGGGAGTGTTACCCAGCTCCCCTGGGTCAGCTCTTCAAAAGCACGATCCAATTAGTCCTGCTCCTCTGCTCATTCTCCATAACTCGACAGAACTTGCATTTCAATTCCCTTTAGAAAGTTATGATTGAGTTTGTCTCCACCAGCCTTTCTAACGCTGCATTCCAAATCAATGCAATTGGCAGAATTATAAATGATAACAAAACTTGCAAATGGTGAGTGAAATTTAACCAGTTCTTGTTTTCCTTAAAGTCAGAAATGTCAATTCACAAGCAAACAATGCTCATTGTTTCTTAACGAGTGTCACAACAAATCTGAAGTGAGAAGTCAGGTTTATTAATATTTGGCTTCATCTGGTGTTAAGATGGGTAACTGCAGCTTCCTATCATTTCTTGTTTTGATGTTTTGGTCTTGCGTTAATGTGCTGTTTAAACATGCCAGGACCTGTACAATCAGCATCACTGAGCACCTATTCAATTGCCCTGTGTTTGATAATGTGTGTCTGTTTACTATTGAAGCTCACTGTGGGGTTACACCTTTCTCTCAAGCATTAAAAAACCCATCAAATGTTGCATTATGGTCCAAACTGTTTTGTATCCCTCAGGACAGTGCTCCAGTAAGACTGGTACACCCATTTTCAAGTTTTACTGTTCTGTTTCATTGATTTATCCCTCTGAGGAGACAATAAAAAAAACGTTGTCTGTGTGATAAGTGTAGTATAGCTGACTCCTATCACTGCTGCTTCAGACTGGCCCAGTCAATCCTGGGATGAATACCTCATAGCCTTTTGAGAAATTTGATTGGTTGATAGTAGTTTAAAATAATTACGCTTAATGGCATGAACATATCACGTTACAACAAGTTGAGCTTGGGTGTAGACCCAGAGAAAAGTAAACCTGCTGTGGAAAGAGCTGGAAGCTGGAGCTGAAGCATGGAGCAAACACTTTCAAGTTTCATTCGTAGCTTTGAGATGCAGCAGGTGGGTGGCACTCCAGGCTCCGAACCAGAAGCCACCAGTTCAAGTCCCACTCTGGAACTCGACGTCCCAACAAGACCATAAAGTGGCCAAGCAGGTGAAGTATTAATTTATAATTCTCTCCAGAATACACCAATTCCATCTGGTGAGAAGAACTTGAAAAATAGGAGCGAGAGTATGCTGCCCTACCATTCTATAGGGTCATAGGTGATCTGCCTCAATCCTCAAATCCTCTTTTGTACCAGCCCTTAGCTGCTTGATATTTTAAGAATCTATCTACCTCCTCTTTAAATATCTTCAATGATCTCACCTCATACTTACTTGAAAGTGGAGTCACAGTTATATAGGATAGTGGCAGGCCTGTCATTATTAGTCAGTGCAGTGAGTATAAGAGGTCATGTTGCAGCTGTACAGGACATTGGTTAGGTCACTACTGGAATACTACATTCAGTTCTGGTCCCCATGCTATAGGAAAGATGTCGTGAAACTTCAAAGGTTTCAGAAAAAATTTAAAAGGATGTTGCTGGGGTTGGAGGATTTGAGCTTAAGGGAGAGGCTGAATAGGCTGCGGGCTATTTTCCCTGGAGCTCTGAAGGCTGAGGAGTACGCTTATAGGGGCTTATAAAATCCTGAGGGGCATTGATAAGATGAATAGACAAGGTCTTTTTCCCAGGGTAGGGGGGTCCAAAACTAGAGGGCATAGGCTTAAAGTGAGAAGGCAAAGTTTTAAAAGTGACCTAAGGGGCAATTTTTTCACGCAGAGAGTGGTATGTGTATGGAATGAGCTGCCAGAGGAAGTGGTGGAGACTGGTACAATTAAATTATTTAAAAAGCATCTGAATGGGTATATGAATAGGAAGGGTTTAGAGGGATATGGGCCAAATGCTGGCAAATGGGACGAGATTAATCTAGGATATCTGGTCAGCATGGACAATTTGGACTGAAGGGTCTGTTTCAATGCTGTACAGCTCTATGACTCTATGACTTTATGACATTCACTTACCTCTGAGAGAAGAAATTTCTTCATATCTCAGTTTTGAATGAATGTTCCCTTATTCTATGTCCTCTAGCTTGGAAATTCCCCCACTAGTGGAAATATCTCCTCAACCTGTTAAATTGCCTCAGAATCTCGCATGTTTCAATCAGATCAGTCCTCAAACTTCTAATGAATAAAGGTATGACTTGTTTAGCTGTTTTTAATAAGTCAAACCCCTTCATCCGAGGAACCAGATTAATGAATCACATTTGAACTGCTTCCAATTGCAGTATATTTCCTTTCTAAAACACAGGGACCAAAACCATACACAATACTCTAGGTTTGGCCTCACCAACACCCCAAGACTTCCCTGTTTATAAATTCTAACCTCCTAGCAAATAAAGACCTGAATTCCATTTAATTATTGCCGCACCTGCATAAAAATGCTGTTCTATTTAATACATTTAAATAATGATGATTATTTCTACCAAAAGGCATGACCTCACATGTTCTTGCATTAAACTCCACCTAACAAGTTTTTCTCCATTCGATCCATCTACACCCTTTTGCAGATTCCTTAGGTCCTCATCACTGCATGCCCTCCCACCTATTTTCATGTCATCAGCAAATTTGGGTACATTACCCTCTGTCCTCTCCACCAAGTCATTAAATTGAACTACCTAGGAAGAGAGCTCCTGATACTGATAACTCCTATTTTGTGCAATACCTTTCAAAAGCTTTCTGGAAATCCAAAACAAAACTACATCTATTGGTTCTACGTGATCAATCTTGTTCGTTATATCCTCAAAAAGCTTTAACAAATTTGCCAAACATGTTTTCCCAGTCACAATTTATCTATTCAACTATGTTTTCTAAATGCTGTGAGATATCGTCCTCAATAACAGACTCTAAGCATTTTCCAAACAACAAATATTAGGTTAACCGACCTGTAGTTTCCTGCTTTTCATCTACAACCCTTCCTAAATCATACTTAGTGGTTTTTCCAATCAGCTGGAACCTTCCAAAAACCCATTGAGTTCTGAGGTATTTCAACTAATTCCTTTACTATTTAAAGTTTTAGCAAAGATTTGTGGCTTGGGTTGTGGGTGAGGTTGTTGGCTTGTTTGCCAAGCTGGCTTGCTCTCAATCAGACATTTCATCACCATGCTAGGTAACATCATCAGTGCGGCCTCTGATGAAGCGATGTTGTTCTACTCCGTGGTATTTATACTGTTTGGTCCATTATGGTGAGTAGTGTCATTTCCGGTTTTGATCTGTATGGGTTTTTATATGGGGTCCAATTCTATATGTTTGCTGATTGCATTATGGGTTGAGAACCATGCCTCTAGGAATTCCCGTGCATGTCTACGGCCCACGATGTTGTGCCGAACATGATGCTCAATTAAACTAATACCTTCTGCCTGTCCTTTGTCCATATCCCTCCATTCTTTGCATATTCATATACCCATCTAAAAGTCTCTTAAATGCCTCTATTGTATCTGCCTCCACTACCACCCCTGGCAGCACGTTCCAGACTCCTAAATCTCTCCGTGTAAAAAACTTTCTCCTCACATCTCCTTTGAACTTTCCCCTTCCCTAACTTTAGGCATTTCAACTCTGAGAAAAAGATTCTGACCCAGCTGGGTCACTCTGCAACCACATCTTTTTAATAGCCATCAAGTCACATTCATTTCTTTTATATTTCTGCCATCAAGCCATCTATCTTGTTACAAATGCTGCATGCATTCAGAGAAAGAGCCTTACGTTTTAACATTTTATAATTGTTACTTATTCTGGTTCTAATTTTGTCCTGCTGCATTTTCCGACTGATATTTTCTGACTCATCCTGCAGCATTTTCACTATCATTCATCTTTTCACTGCCATTGTGAATCATGGTTTAAAAATAACGGGTTGCCCCTTTAAGACACATAAAGAACATAGAACAGTACAGTACAGGAACAGGCCCTTGGGCCTACTATGTCTGTGCTGACCATGGTGCCATTTTACACTGATCCCATCTGTCTGCACGTGGGCTGTATCCCTGTATTCCCCACCTGTTCATGCATCAGCCTAAATGTCTCTTAAACTATGCTAACAGATGAGGATTTTTTTTCTCTCAGGGGGCTGTATGTCTTCCTCAAAAGGAAATGAAAGTGCAGAATCTTTAAACATTTTTAAGACAGTGTTAGACAGATTTTTGATGACCAAGGTACTGAAAGATTCTCAGGGGTATACAGGAATGTAGACTTGAGGTTAAAATCAGATCAACCATGATTTTATTGAGTGACGGAACAGGCTTGAAGGGCAGAGTGGCCTACTCTTGTTCCTTACTTGTATGTTCAACTCTGCTCTTTCACTTCTTTCAGAATTTTTTTAAACTTACCCGTAATTGAAACCTCGCCCACTCATTAATTTAAAGCCCTAGAAGAGGGGAAACTCCTGGTTAGCCATGCACAGATAGCAAACCACTGCAGTACATTGTCAAACATTTAAAAAGGACCCGCTCAGATATCCATCCATGCTCTTTCAGGGTGTGCTCTGTACCACTTTCTGTCCAAACCAAATGCTTGCATGTTCATGAAAACACAGTAAATAAAATCTGTAGCCTGCGTCGAAGCGAGTGTTATCTCTGAATAGATCTGAAAAGTATCAAATGCACAACGTTGATCAATAGAAACAATTAGATTCAGTGGCTGTGTTCAGATACTGAAAAACCTGAGAGATACCATCTGGCTAAGGCTGTCAACCTGATGCGAGTCTTGTCGAACTGAAGATTCATCTCCCGATAGCCTTCAACCAACAAAGCCCTGAACAAAAATCATTAGGGCATTAAAAATCATAGTGTTTCTTTCAACATCTGTGTGAAGTAAGTATAAAAGTGTTGGTGATGGCAAACATCGAAACATTGAAAAAAAAGGAGCTGTAGTAGGCTGTTTGATCCACTCAGCCATTCAACATGGCAGCTCCTCCATCTCAAAATCATGCACCTGCTTTCTCACTGTCCCCTTTGATATCTTTAGCCTTTAGAAACACATATCTTTCTTTCTTATATATATTCAGTGACTTGGCTTCCAAAGCCTTCAGTGGTAGAGAATTCCACAGGTTCGCATGAAGAAATTTCAGTCTGAAATGACTGACACTGTATCTTGAGACTGTGACCCATTGCTCTGGAGTTCTTGAGCCGTGGGGAAAACATCATTCCTGCATCTAGTCTGTCTAGTACTGTTAGAATTTTATACATTCCAATTAGATCCCCTCTCATTCTTCTCAACTCCAGTGGATACAGGCCCAGTTGATCCAAACTATCTTTACATGACAAAACTGCCATCCCAGGAATCAGCCCACTGGAAATTCACTGCATTCCCTCAATGGCAAGTCTATTTTTTTACTTAGTTAAGGAGGCAAAAACTGCATGCAGCACCATAGATGTGGTCTCAACAAAGTCTGCACAGCTACAGTAAGACTTCCTTGTCCCGGCAATAAAAGCCAACATCCCATTTGCCTCCCACTGCTTGCAGCACCGACATGATGGCTTTCAGTGACCAATGCACAAGGGCACCTAGGTCACCTTATTCATCAGCCATTTTCATCACTATTTTAATAATACTCTGCCATTCTATTTTACCAAAATGGACAAGTACACACTTATCACTTTATACAGCAGCTGCTGTGTATTTGCCAACTCACTCAGCTTATGTAAGTCATTCTGAAAATGCATATCTCTCACATCTCTTTATATCCTCCTGAGCACTCACAATTGCACCTAGCTTTGTGTTCCTAGCAAACTTGAAAATTATAGATATGATTCCCTCATCCAAGCCATTGATATATATTGCGAACAACTGGTGCCCAAGCAGTACCTCACTCCTTACCACTTTCCAGTCTGAAAATGATCCATTAATTCCTACTTGCTGTTTCTTGTCACCTATTCTCAATCCACGCCAGTGTATTTCTACCAATCACATATGCTTTCATGTTGTGCACTAACCTCCTATGTGGACCTTTATCAAAACAATCACAGAATTGTAACAGTGCACAAGTAGGTTATTCATTCCATCGTGTTTCCTCTATTACCTAATGCCAATGTCTTGCCTTTCTTCATAGCCCTGCACGCCATGACTTTCCAACTAACTACACAATGCCCTCTTGAAGGCCTCAACTGAGCATGCCTCCACCACATTTCCAGGGAGTACACTCTAGAGATTAACTTCTCCCTGTGTAAAAAAGTTTTCCTTTACTCACATCACCCTTGCTTCTTTTGAACAATACTTTAAAATGTTTTCTGAAAAGGTTTCTGAAAACCAGAATACACCACATCCAATAGTCCTTTCACATCTAGTTTACAAATTACTCCTGGAGATTTCATAAGCATGATTTCACTTCCACAAATCCACGTCGACATTTTGTAATCCCATGGATATTTTCTAAGTGTCCTGTTATCACATCCTTTACAATAGACTCCAGCATTTTCCCTACTACTGTTTATAGGTTAACTGGTCTGTAATGCCCATTTTTTCCCCCTTCCTCATTTTTAAATAGTGGGGTTATTTTTACCTCTGAACAGTCTGCTGGGACTGTTCCAGAGTCGCAGTACTTTGGAAGATGAAATCAATGCATCCACTATTTCCATGGCAATCTCCTTTGTAGCTTTTAGTATGGCATGGATAGAGTGGAAAGTATGAGGCTTTTTCCCAGGGTGGCGGGGTTAATTAGTAGGGGACACAGGTTCAAGGAGTGAGGGGGTAAGTTTAAAAGAGATGTGAGAGGCAGGTTTTTCACACAAAAGGTGGTGAGTACCTGGAAGGTGTTGCCAGAAGAGGTGGTGGAAGCAGGCACAATAGCAGCGTTCAAGAAGCACCTGGACAAATACATGAATAGGAGGGGAATAGAGAAATACTGATCCTAAAAGTGAAGACAGTTTTAGTATGAAGGGCAAAATGGGTGAGTGCAGACTTAGAGGGCTGAAGGGCCTATTCCTGCACTGTATTGCTCTTTGTTCATTGTTCTTTGTTCTTTGGATCCCGGATGTAGATGATCAGGACCTCGGCATTAATCAGCATTTAGTCGCATTAATTTCTCTAAATTTTTTTTTTACAAATAACTAACCTTCTTCACTTCTGCTCTCCCAATAGACCCTTGCTTCCCTAACATTTCTGAGAAAGAATTCATTTCTTCTTCTGTGAAGACAGAACTTTAGTAGCTGTTAAATTTCTCTAGCCATTTCCTTGTTATCTATGATCAATTCTCCTGTTTCAGACTGCAAAGTGCCTAAGTAGGAATGTCTAGGTGGCATGGGAATGTGACGGCCTCGTGGTATTATCACTAGACTATTAATCCAGAAACTCAGCTAATGTTCGGCACACCCGCTCAGCAATAATCTGCTCAGTAATGCCTAAGTTCTGACAGGGCCACTGAACTCATTACAGCTTCAGTTCAATCACAAATAAAACGGCTGATTCCAGATGTGAGGCGAGAGTGACGGCCCTTAATATCAAGGACACATTTTACTGAAAGTTGCAGGAAGAATCCCTAAAAAACTGAAATCAGTTTGAATCTGGGGCAACCTCTCTGCTGGTTGGAGTCATTCCTGGTACTTAGGAAGATGTTTGTGTTTGTCAGAGGTCAGTTATTTCAGCTCCAGGGCATCTATGTAGGAGATGTCTATGCCCAACCATCTTCAGCTGCTTCATCAATGACGTTCCCTATGTCGTAAGGCCAGAAATGTTCACTGATGACTGCACAATGTTCAGCACCATTCCCGACTCCTCAGATACTGAAGCAGTCCATGTTCAAATTCAGCAAGATCTTGACAATATCCAGGCTTGGGCTGACAAGTGGCAAGGAAATTTGCATCACACAAATGCCAGGCTCTGACCATCACCAATAAAAGACAATCCATCCACTGCCACTTGACATTCAATGGCATTACCATCACTGAATCACTGGCAACAACATTCTGGGGGTTACCATCGACAAGAAGCTCGCCACATAAACACAGTGGCTACAAGAGCAGATCAGAGGCTGGGAATGCAGTAAATAACGCACCTCCTGACTCCCCAGAGCCTGTCCACCATTTGCAAGACACAAGTCAGGAGTGTGATGGAACACTCCCCACTTGGGTGCAGCTCCAACAACACTTAAGAAGCTTGACACGATCCAGGACAAAGCAGCCTGCTTGATTGGCACCACACCTATGCTCAGTCGCAGAAGTGTGTACTATCCATCAGATGCACTGAAAAAATTCACCAAGGCTTCTAAGACAGAACCTTCCAAACCCACAGCCACTTCCATCTAAAAGCGCAAAACAATAGATGTATGGGAACACCACCATCTTCTAGTTTCCCTCCAAGCCTCTCACCATCCTGAGATGGAATTATATCACTTTTGTTTTGGCTGTGACTACATCTAAATTCTGAAATTTACTCCCTAAAAGGTTTGTGGGTCTATTTACAGCACATAGACTGCAACAGTTCAAAAAGGCAGCTCACCACCAACTTCCCAAGGGCACCTAAGAATGGGCAATAAATGCTGGTGAGCCAGCAAAGCCCACATCCTCTAAATACATAAAACAGACTTTTGCCTTGTAGATAGTGGACAGGCTTTAGGGAGTTAGGAGGTGAGTTACTTGGTGCAAAATTCCTCTTGTAGCCATTGGGTTTATATGGCCAATCCAGTTGAGATTCTGATCAATAGTAACCCCCAGAATGTTGATAGTGGATGATTCAGTGATGGTAGCACCATTGACTGCCAAGAAGAAACAGTTATAATCTCAGTCTTGTTGGACATGTCCATTGCCTTACACTCGTGTGTTGCAAATGTTACTTGCCATTTATCAGCTAATGTCTAGATAGTGCCTGGGTCTTGCTGCCTATGAACATTAGCAGCTTCAGTGAGTCACAAACACTGTACAATTCACCAGTGAACATCCCGACTCCTGATGTTAAGATGGTGGGAAGGTCATTCCTGAAGTAGCTGTTGATAGCTGGACCTAGAACATTTTCTGAGGAATGCCTTTATTATGTCCCGAGACTGAGATGATTGATCTCCAACAACTGCAGCCATCTTCCTATATGCTCAGTATGACTCCTACCAGTGGAGAGGTTTCCTCTAATTCCCATGACCTGTTTCGCTAGGGCTCCTTAATTTCACACTTTGTCAAATCCTTTGTCGATGGCAAGGGCCTTACCTCTGGAATTCAGCCCTTTAGTCTATGCTTGGACCAAGTTTACATGAGGCCAGGTGCTGAATGAACTTGGTGGAACACAAACTGAGTGTCAGTGAGCAATGTTATTGATGAGTGGATGCTGCTTGATAGCATTGTCGATGACATGTTCCATCACTTTTCTGATGATGACTCAGTGGTTAGCACGACTGCCTCACAGTGCCAGGGACGTGGGTTCGATTCTACCCTCGGACAACTGTCTGTGTGGGGTTTGCACTTTCTCCCTGTGTCTGTGTGGGTTTCCTCTGGGTGCTCCAGTTTCCTCCCACAGTCCAAAGATGTGCAGGTTAGATGGATTGGCCATGCTAAATTGCCCGTAGTGTTCAGGGGTGTGTAGATTAGGTGGGTTATAGGGGGTGGATCTGGGTGGGATGCTCTGAGGGTCAGTGTGGACTTGTTGGGCCGAAGGCCTGTTTCCACACTGTAAGGAGGGATTCTATGGTAATCACCCAGATTGGATTTATTCTCTGCTTTGTGGACAGAACAATTTACCACAGTGTTGAGTAGATGCAAGTGTTGTAAATATATATGGAAGCAGGGAGGCCGTTTCCACTGGTGGTGAAACTAGAACTAGGGAGCATAGTCTCAAAATGAGGGGGAGCAGATTTAGGACTGAATTGAGGAGGAACTTCGTCACCCAGAGGGTTGTGAATCTGTGCAATTACCTGCCCAGTGAAGCAGTGGAGGCTTCCTCATTGAATGTTTTTAAGGCAAAGGCAGATAGATTTTTGAACAGTAAGGAAATTAAGTGTCATGGTGAACAGGCAGGTAAGTGGAGCTGAGTCCACAAAAAGTATTAACCATGATCTTACCGAATGGCGGAACAGGCTCGAGGGGCCAGATTGCCTACTCCTGCTCCTATTCCTTAAGTTCTTACATAACTGTATTGGAATGCAATTCTTCAATGCCATTGACAGACTGTTGTCACGGCCCTTAGCTATCACAGCGCCTTCCGCCATTTCTTGATAGTCTGTGGAGTGAATTGAACAGGTTGAGGACTAGCATCTGTGAATCTGGGGAGCTCAGGAGATGGCTATTTGTACAACTGATAACTCATTTCTGTCCAAGGAAGGTGGGGGAGACTGGCTAGTATGTTATTTTGTTGGCACTGGTCAGATTATAGATCATCTTGGTCAGTTGAGATGAGGGAGTTGACATTGAGTTCTTCTCTGCAAGGCATGGACTCTTTTTTCAGTGGCTTCCTTGGGGATTTAGCAGTTAGCCTTTCCTGTGGTGAATTGCAGCAGTGAGAGCTATTAAGTCCCACGAAAATAGTGGGCTCTTTGTGTGTGTGGTTCCCTGCCTCTGCCAAGTCTTGCAGAGAATGACATTGTTTAAAAGTGGCACAGAATCGCATATTAACCATGCAGTGCAGTTCCCAGACTTGTAACATCAATGAGCATTGGCCCTTTCCTACTCCCCGCTGCTCTCCTTCGAGGGGTGCTGTGCACAGTTCTGGTCTCTGTGTTGCAATAGAAAGTTGAGGTACTGGAGGAAGTGCAGAGAAGGATGACTCCAGAATTAAATAACAATCAGGAACGACTGAACAGTTTGGGGGCTCCCACTTTAGAAAGAGGAAGATGGAGGGGCTGACCCTAGGTCTTTCAAATTTTCAAGGGTTTCATTCAGATAAGCGTAGAAAAGATGTTTTTATTCTTGGTGAAGTTCAAATCAAAAGACCTTAAAAGTAAGTTAGTCGCAAATAAATCCAGTCAGGAATGCAACAGAACGTTATTAGTCAGAGACAGTGTTCAGAATGTGGATTTGGCTACTACAAGAGGGAGCTGGTGGTGTCAAAGTAAGCTGGAGATCGAGTTCAGCGTCTGAGACAAGTGGACATGGAATTAAAACCACCAGCACACAGGGTGGAATTCTAAATGTTGTCAATAAGTACAAAGCTATCTGTTATTCCATATTATACAAACCCTTCTAGTTCACTAATGAGCCTTTGGGAAGACCCACAGCGGTGTGGTCGACTCTCATATCTGATCCAGACGGTCAGTTCAAGGGGCAATTAGGGATAGAACCATAAAAACATAGAAAATAGGATGAGGAGTAGGCCATTTGGCCCTTCGAGCCTGCTTCGCTATTGAATATGATCATGGCTCATCATCCAACTCAATACCCTTGCTCCTGCTTTCTCCCTACATTCTTTGATCCAATTACCCCTGAGAAGCGTATCTAACCCCTTCCTGAAAACATTCAATATTTTATCCCCAACCGCTTTCTGTGGCAGAGAATTCCACAGGCTCACCTCTCTGGGTGAAGAAATTTCTCCTCATCTTGGTCCTAACTGGCCTATCCCATATCCCTAGACTGTGATCCCTGATTCTGGAATCCCTGTGGTCCTGTTAGGTATTGAATGTTGGCCTTTGCCAGTGATGCTCACATCCCAAAGAAGAATGAAATGTTGCCGAATCAAAGGCATGGGTGCTTTTATGGAGAAGTGACACTAGCTCCTGAGTTATATAAGAGCAGAAACTATGTTGATAGGATGAGATTGGGAAGATGCATGAGGGGCATAAATGCTGACATAGATCAGCTGGACTGAATTACTTTCTCTATGCTGCACGTTCCATGTTCTTTGTTGTAAAATTCACGAATGATACCTGGGTGTTGCTGGCCGAGCCAATATTACATTGCACCTGAGAAGCTGATGGTGATGTTGTCATGCCCTTTGCATTATCCAATTCCTTCAGCCCATTCATGATATCACGTGGAGCGAATCGAATTGGCTGAATTCTGTGATGCTGAGGACCAGTAGAGGAGGCCGAGATGGTTCATTCACTCGTCACTTCTGAAAGTAGATAGTTGTAAATTTTTTGCTGTCATGTGCTGGGCTCCCTGTACATTGAGATTGAGATTTATGGGGCCTGCTCCTCCAGTGTGTGGTGGAATTCTGTACCACCCTCACAGCTGGTTGTGGCTGGACCCAGAGCTTAGATCTGATCCATACGTTGTGGCATCACAATTAAACTAAATTAAATAGAATTAAATTAAAAATTATGTAGCTTTGCTTGTCACTTGCTCCTTATGCTATTTGCCATGCAAGTGGTCCTCTCTTGGAGCATCACCAAGTTGCAGATTTTGCCATAATCTTACCGGGCTGCAATGCTAGCATTCATTTCAAAAGTGTTAGAATACAAGAGCAGGGATGTGCTGCTGAGGCTGTATAAAGCTCTGGTCAGACTGCATTGGGAATATTGTGAGCTGTTTTGGACCCTATATCTAAGGAAGGATGTGCCGGCATTGGAGGAGCCCCAGATGTGGTTTACAGGAATGAACCCCAGGATGAAGGGCCTGCCATATGAAGGAGCGGTTAAGGACTCCGCGTCTGTACTTGATAGTGTTTAGAAGGACGAGGGGGTATCTGACTGAAACTTACAGAATACTGAGAGACCTGGATAGAGTGGATGTGGAGAAGATGTTCCTACTAGTAGAGGGGTGACTGGGATCCCAGGGCCCTGCCTCGAAGTGAAGGGACACCCCTTTAGAAGTGAGATGAGGAGGAATTTCTTCAGCCAGAGTGTAGTGAATCTGTGGAAGTCATTGCTGCAGAGGGCTGTGGAGGCCAAGTCATTGTAGGTATTTAAGACAAAATAGATTCTTGATTAGTATGGGGACCAAGGATTATGGAGGGAAGGCAGGATAATGGGGTTGAGAAACGTATCAGCCATGATTGGATGATGGAGCAGACTCAATGGATGGGATGGCCTAATTCTGCTCCTATGTCTTATGGACAATCGGGCTATTGGCTCATTAGAGAGAAATGATTAGTGGTGGTTTAGCCTGCCTCAGGTGAGGGGAAAGGTTGAGAGGTAGAATCTTCATGGTAACCTCAGCTGGCATGGCAATTGAACCCACGCTGTTAGCATCACACTGTATTACAGACCAGCTGTCCAGCCAACTGAGCTGAACTGAACCCCAACCACTTTAACACCTCATTTATAGGTATGTTTAGGGCTGCTCCTGGCATGCCCACCTGCACTCTTCATTGAATCAGGACTGATCTACTTGGTGGTAGAGTGGGGAATATGTTGAACTAGAGGTCACAGCTTTGTGTTGGAGGACAATGCTGCTATTGCTGATGGTCCACAGTGCCTCATAGATGTCTAGTCTTCAGTTGCACAGTGATAGAAATGTAGGAACAATAGTAGGCCGTTCAACCCATTTATCTTGCTTTGGCATTCAATTAGCTTAAAACTAATCTTCTATCTCAGCTCACTATTTCCCACATTATCTTCATATCTGTGACTGTCATTCTAAAAAATTCCGTAAAAATCTATTTCTGCCCTGAAGCTGCTCAATGATCAAGCTTCCTCAGCCTTCTGGGATAGAGAATTCCAAAGATTTCCCACCATCTGAGAGAAGAAATTCCTCCTCGTCTCAGTCTTTAATGGTCTGCTCCAAATCCTGAGATATTTCCCTTGGTTCTAGAGTCACTCAGCCAAAGAAAACATTTATCCTGTCACAGCCTGGAAGAATTTTCTATGTTTCAGTGAGATCACCTTTCATTCTTTGAAACTTTAGGAAATACAGATCCTGTCTCCATAATCTATCCTCATAAAATAATCTCTCCATAAGAGCAAACAAACTAGGAGCAGGAGTCGGAGATTCAGCCCCTCAACTGTTCCACCATTTAATATGATTATAGCTGATCTCAGCTCAGCCTCAACTCCACTTTCCTGCCTGCTCCCGATAACCCTTCGAACAATAACTAATTAAAAATTTGCCCATCTCCTCTTTAAGTTCATACATCGATCTCACTTTAGGGTTTGAACAGTTACATGAGAAGCAATTCCTCTTCATCTCAGAGATAGCAAGAACTGCAGATGCTGGAGTCAGAGCCAACACAGTGTGAAGCTGTTGGAGCTATGTTTCGGGTTTACACCCTTCACCAGTCCTGATGAAGCATGTAAACCCAAAATCTTGACTTTCCTACTCCTCTGATACTGCTTGACCTGCTGTGTTCCTCCAGCTCCACACTATATTGGCTCCTCCCCATCTCTGTTGAAAATCTGCCACCCTTCAGCCCAAAATTATAATTTCTCCTTCTAAATTGTCCACAATGGATTAATCTGGTGAACCTCTGTTACACACCTTCTGTGGCAACTATATCCTTCCTCAGATGTGGAGACCAAAACTGCACACAGTACTCTCAGTGAGGTCTTACCAAGGCTCTGTACAACTGCAGCAAGACATCTTTACTCCTGAACTGAAATCTCTTTTTTTTTCCCTTTATTCATTAATGGGATGTGGGCATCGCTGGCTAGGCAGCATTTATTGCCCATCCCTAATTGCCCAGAATCAACCACTTTGCTGTGGGTCTGGAGTCACATGTAGGTCAGACCAGGTAAGGATGGCAGTTTCCTTCCCTAAAGGACATTAGTGAACCAGATGGGTTTTTCCCAACAATCGACAATGGATTCATGGTTATCATTAGATTCTGAATTCCAGATATTTATCGAATCCAAATTCCACCATCTGCTATGGCAGGATTTGAACCTGGATCCTCAGAAAATTATCTGGGTGCCTAGATTAACAGTCCAGCGATAATACCACTAGGCCATCACCTCCCCTCAAACTTGTCTGTGTTTGTGTTTGTGTGTTTTTGCCCACTATCATATGGAAATGCTTATCTTCCTAAACACTTGTGACAATAAAATGATGCCTTGCACTCACACTCCATATATCACAGCCTCATAGTAGCATGACTCAGTGTTAGCACAACTGCCTCACAGCACCAGGGACTTGGGTTCAATTCCACCCTTGGGCGACTGTCTATATGGAGTTTGCACATTCTCCCCGTGTCTGTGTGGGTTTCCTCTGGGTGCCCCAGTTTCCTCCCACAGTCCAAAGATATGCAGGCTAAGTGGATTGGCCATGCTAAATTGCCTGTAGTATCCAGGGATGTGTAGATTAGTGGGATGGGTCTGGGTGGGATGCTGTGTGAGTTGGTGTGGACTTGTTGGGCCGAAGGGCCTGTTCCCACACTGTAGTGATTCTATGATTACAGTGCTTTCAGCCCATTGTGCTGGTACTGGCTTTCCAAAAGACCATAATGCTAATAAAACTGTGCATTTGTTCTGTGTTAACTTAATGCCTTGTTGAATCCGCACTTGGTAAACAAGAGACATTTTCTACATCTGAGCCATTCCTTCACAAGGAGTCATTCCATGCATCATGGTGGAATTTCCACAAGAAAGGAGTTCTGTACTTCTCCCCATCCACTCCTGGCACTGCAGGTTGACACTCCCAGTGCAGTGTGAAGGAGTGTCCCACTGTGCAAGATCCCATCTTTTGGATAAGATGTTAAACTGAAGTCCCGGAGGACTCAACGTTGAGTTTTTTAATTTCAAATAACCCTCCCACCCATCCCCCGGATCCCTTTCCAGTCCCGTCTCCTCCCTTCCAATCCAGCTACCAGCTGGGTTCATCCCTCCCATCGACCAACCAGGTCGTACTTACAACCAGTGTCCACCTGTCACCACCATTCCACTACTCTCCCCCCGCCTTTATCTAATGCTCCCCCTAGCCCCACATCCAGACCAAAGAGGGGTGATACCCAAAACATTAACTTCTCCTCCTCCAGATGCTGCTTGGCTCATTGTGTTCTTCCAGCCTCCTGTTTGTCTACCACAAGAGACTGGGAGGCTGGCTGGGGTGGGGGTGGTCATTGCTGTCGTCCTCGTCAATTGTCCCTCAATTGGAGGATGATGTCCACTCGGCATCACAACGTCCTGCTGAGGATATTCCCATCATTGTGCTGCAGGCTGATTCTTGGCCTGCCGCGTGCACAGGGAGATTGCTTGGGTAAAGAGAGGGCTGGGAAAATGCAGGAGTGATGGCAGCCCCATTCACACACACCAATATTCCCCATTACCGTGTTTTCCAGGAATCATAGAATCCCTACAGTGCAGAAGGAGGCTATTCAGCTCATTGAGTCTGCACCGACCCTCTGAAGAGCATCCAAACTACCCCTGTGTGAGAGATAGTAAGAACTGCTGATGCTGGAGTCAGAGATAACACAGTGTGGAGCTGGAGGAACACAGCAGGCCAGGCAGCATCAGAGGAGCA
>NC_063338.1:89412362-89413081 GCF_021869965.1 Rhincodon typus | reverse complement strand
AAGCCAGGTCCCTGGTGCTATGAGGCTGCTGTGCTAAACACTGTGCCAGTGTGGGAAGGCTTCCTGATTCGTATTAAATTGGTTAAGTTTAATTTATTTGTCATGAGGCTCTGACCTTCAGCACAGCATTTGCCCTTTGAGAAGCTGCAGGCTGAGCCAGGGTTAAGCTGGTGTAAAACGCCGTAATTGGAATAGTCATTGGTGGTGATAAGATAACCAGCTCCTGTCAGAGCGAAGAAATCTACTCCAAGCTTCATTTCATGGTCTCACTGGGATGTCTTGCTGAACTGATTTAAAGCTCCTAACTCTTATGTATTGAGCTATTTTAGCTCAGGCACAGGGGATAGAGACTGTCACATATCTCCTTCTGGAATGTGCCTTTAGAGAGAGATGTAGTGGCTTTTGTTGATGTTTGTCCCAAACAGCTCCATGACATGGAACTCCGTGTTCTACAGTCTGTTCCCCAGAATGCATACTGAGAGGAAGATCGACTGTGCCTGGAGGACCATCAACTTGGTGAAAGATGTCTGAAACTTGTTAGTCTTCCACAGCAAAGAGTTGACCTCGACCAAGTGTTGCAGACTGGTACATTCCAAGGTCCAGGACTATGTGCTGAGGGACGCACTAAAGCTTAGGGCAGCTGTGGTCAAGGCTCAGTGGGGAATGGCCACTGTCTGAAGTCTTCCTGCTGAAGCATAACAAGGGTCTGTCAAGTTGAC
>NC_063338.1:89396738-89411862 GCF_021869965.1 Rhincodon typus | reverse complement strand
CCTTGTGGTACACCACTCGTAACTGAGCACCATGTTGAATATTTTCCTTCCACTACCGCCCTTTGTCTTCTAAGGGTCAGCCAATTCTGAATCCAATCTGCCACATTTCCCCCTATCCCAAGTCTCCTTACCTTCTGCATGAGCCTACCATGGGGAACCTTATCAAACGCCTTACTTAAATCCATGTATACCACATCCACTGCTCTACCTTCATCCACGTGTTTGATCACCTCTTCAAAGAATTCAATAAAGTTTGTGAGCACAAATCCATGCTGACTATCACGAATCAAACTGTGCCTTTCCAAGTGATCATAAATCCTGTCTCTTAGAGCCCTTTCCAATAATTTGCCCACCACTGATGTAAAACTAACTGGCCTGTAATTTCCGGTGTTATCCCTATTCCCTTTATTGAACAAGGGAATGACATTTGCCTCTCTCCAATCTTCCAGCACTATACCCGTGGACAGTGAGGATGAAAAGATCATCGCCAAAGGTCCTGCGATCTCTTCCCTCACTTCCCATAGAATTCTTGGATAAATCCCATCAGGCCCAGGGGACTTATCTATCTTCAACTTCCTCAAAATTCCTAGCCCATCTTCCTTACTAACATCGACCTTCTCTAGCCTACCAGCCTGTTTCACACTGTCACTCTTATAGCATTTTAGTTGTTTGAAACAAAGTACTTATGACGTGTGATATAATTTTTGTAAACAGCTTTGGTAACAAAGCATTGAGCAGGTGGCCAATTGCCTGACTTTTAAATATGGCTCATTTATCTTTACATGATTCATTTCAAATGGTCTAATATTTCAGTCATAACTATACTGTGATGGACTCTTAACTGACTCCCTGCAAACCATTCAGTCATACTCATCACCACACTTTATATCAACCAGTTGAGATATGTTATAGCACTCCCCGAGAGCATGGAGGACTTATATCACAGCTGCCTAACTCAGAGACAGGGATGCAATACTGCACTGCAAAAGCTCACCACATAGCCTGGGAAGGTGATGGCCCAGTGGCACTATTGTTAGGCAATTAAGCTGGAGATCCATTTATTTCTGGAGACCTTGGGTTCAAATCCCATCATGGTGCAAGTTTAATTTTTTTAAAACATCTGGAATTAAAAGTCTAATGATGATCATGAAACCATTGTCAGTTGTTGGAAAAACCCACCTGGTTCACTAATGTCCTTCAGGGAAGGAAACTGCCATCCTAACCTGGTCTGGCCTACATGTAACTCCAGACCCACAGCAGTGCGGTTGACTCTCAACTGCCTGACGAGAAATTAACACTGGCCTGGCCAGTGGGGATGTCCGCATCCTGTAAATGAATAAAAACAAATAATTAGAGATGGGCAATAACTGCTGGCATCCCACACTTCGTTCGAATGAATTGAGATAGAAACAGATTCTTTGGGAACTACTTGTAATGCCTCTTTCCTTTCATTGAGAGCACAGATACATTGTGCTTATTCCACTTCCATTGCAATATTTTAAATTGAAGAGTTGTGGGATCTTTTTGGAGTCTGAGTGATATGGACTATGCTGTGATTGATGGTAGAATCAGATGAGAAGTCTGGTGAGGCTCGTTTCATTCTCAGGAGCATTTCGCTCGATATTTTATGCTTTTCACAAGTGACATGGCGAGTTTCTCACTGGGTTGTAAATTATTGGGGGAATCACTGCTTGTTAAACACCTTTTTCTTGGCCCGACTCACCTCATTAATATCTAACATTTTATCTTACCAAACTTGCCAAACCAGCTAAACATAAGGAAAACAACATGGGAAACCAGAGCATGTACCTGGCGAATTCAGCTCGCCATTTGCTCTGAACAACCTCCATGTTGGACACCAGGTGCCAACATTTCAGGGCACATTCCATGGGTGCCAGCCGCATGTAGCCCATGTCCACGGGCATTAAGCATCTGACATGTGCCAGCCTCTAAGATACCTCCTGGGCCCATGTCTGATCTACTTACAGTGCACTTTCCCAACGGGCTTACGCTGGCAACTCTCATTGCAATGCTGCAGCAAGGACACAGTGCACTAAGGGATACGCACCCAGCTCATGGGCTGGACAAGGCTGCATCTTCAGGTGTTTACTCTTTTTGTGCACCCTCACTATCAGCCTTCCTCAATGCTTACAGTATCCCTGCCCTGCCTTGCCTTTCAGCACTTTGCCCCCTCAGCCAGAGATAGCAGGCTCAAAATACTTCTGCCTTGCCTTGCTGTTTAGCACAGATACAAGCCAGGAAGCTTGTCATGGTCATCAGCCCTCAGTCATGTCAAGGGGGAGTAGCCTTCTCTCAGGGGGATCCCACACAGTAAGTCTCTGTTACCACTCCAGGAGCTTGAACACTGTCAGTCAGTTACTCAGAGCAGTCAGAGTTAAGGTCGTACCCACATAAAGAGATGACGAGCTGAATGTTGGGCAGCCCACCACCCGTCTTGACTCTCTCCGCCCTACTAGGATGAGAGATAAGCAGCTATTAATGGAGATGAAAGTGGCTGTTACTTTTGGTGTAGGTGGGGAAGTGTCCAGAGCCAGTGAGTAGGCAGCACAAAGGACATGCAGGGTGAATGGTGCTGGGAGTTGGGGTGTGGGACAGAGAGTGAAGAAGAT
This sequence comes from Rhincodon typus, assembly GCF_021869965.1. Lineage (NCBI taxonomy): Eukaryota > Metazoa > Chordata > Chondrichthyes > Orectolobiformes > Rhincodontidae > Rhincodon > Rhincodon typus. The sequence goes on along the minus strand of NC_063338.1, from coordinate 89,409,232 downwards.
GTGGCATGGACTAATGAGAATGGTAGAGCAATGAGCCTTTGTGGGAAGTGGGTACAGGAGCAGAGACTGAGTGACTGCAAGGTATCAAAGAGAAGATGGTAGTCCTTATTCTGAAGGAGTGTCAACCTTCTCCCTACATTGCTGTGCATCGCACTGGGTGGCTGAGATTGTTTTAACTCCAGTATCGACCTTAAATCAGGTTGGCTTGGGCTGGTGTCATGACATCCACTGCTGGTCCTGTGGGAGGAAGAGGAAATCTCACTTGTGTACCACCCCATCCAGCAGGACCGGCATATCCCTGCCCACAAAGCCCGATGACGATTTTCCTGTTATCTACCACATCCAGGAATATGCAGGGTACATAGAACATAGAACATAGAACAGTACAGCACAGTACAGGCCCTTCGGCCCACGATGTTGTGCCGACCTATTATCCTACTAAGGTCAATCTACCCTGCACCCTACATTTTACTATCTTCCATGTGCCTATCCAAGAGTCGCTTAAAAGTCTCTAAAGTATCTGAGTCCACTACCACTGCCGGCAGCACATCCCACACACCCACCACTCTCTGTGTGAAGAGGGTAGTTCTGGTCTTATGGTGGTTGTCCATCTGCACAACAGGCCTTTAAAGATGACGCTGATGCAAGGCTGCTGGTGGATTCTGGGACATCTGCTGAATGGCATGTTGTTCAGGGTTGAATGGAGAATAAGATGGGAGCAGAGTTGCACTTGACAGACTCCGTATTTGTGGGGTAGGTTGTTAATGAGGCAACTTTTGTAAAATATGGTGAAAAAATTTCACCAGGCCTCACGGTGGGAATTGTTCAATAAAAAAACTCAATATGATTCGGACCTGACCAAAGAAAACATAAAATTATGCCCACATATATTCAGCCTTACAATCTCCATTGACTTTCTTTTAAGGGGAGGCAACAGTCTAGTGATATTATCATGGAATGTTAATCCAGACAGCCAGGTAATATCCTGCAGTCTTAGGCTTGAATCCTGCCACTGCAGATAATGGAATTTGAATTCAATAAAAATCTGGAATTAAGGGTCTAATGATGACTGATGATAGCACTTGGGGTGAATGGGATCAAAGGTTATGGGGAGAAAGCAGGATTAGGCTATTGAGTTGGACGATCAGCCATGATCGTGTAGAATAGCAGAGCAGGCTCGAAGGACCGAGTGGCCTCCTCCTGCTCCTATGTTCTGTGTTTGTATGTTTCTGTGACCATGAACCCATTGTTTATTATCAGGAAAAGCCCATCCGGTTCACTAATGTCCTCTATAGAAGGAAACTGCCATCCTTGCCTGGTCTGGCCTACTTGTGACTCCAGACCCACTGCAACGTGGTTGACTCTTAACTGCCCTCTGGGTGATTAGAGATGGGTAATAAATGCTGGTCTAGCCGGTGATGCCCTCATCCTATGAATGAATAAGGAAAAGTGTTAACTATAGCAACACTAGACTTTGAAGTTCAAAAGGACTCAAGTCTTACTGTAGGAACTGAGCCTAAAGTTCATGTTTGACACTGCAGGACTGAGGGACAGCTACACTGTGGGAGGTGCTGACTTTCTGGTGGGATGGTAAACCAAGGTCCATCTGCCCTCTGATGTGGAAATTAGAAATCAACTATGTATTTCAAAGAGTAGCATTTGAATTATCTCTGCCAACCTGGCCAATATTTGCCCCTCGAAAGAGATTATTGTTAATCAGGTCAGTATCTTACTGTTGCTTATGCAAATTACATTACAGCAGGGGATACACTTCAAAAGCACTTCTACCTTCTGAACTGCTTTAGGACAGCTGGTGATCAAGAAAGGTACTGCACAAAAGCACGTTTATTTTCTCTCTTAAGCTCTAACTGAATTTCCAGTGACACATCCTTGTATCTTGTTGAGTGACTCCATTGCATTCTTTTAGTTGATTGCCCTCCTGTGAAACACATTGACTTCTTTTAATACACTAAAGGTGCCACCTGCTAATAAGAAATTAGTTGTGCACAGGTTGTGGTCCATAACTGGGGATTTGAGCCGGCCCAGGGCACAGAGCTCAAGGGGGCCCAGCGCAGAGGAGAATCAGACCCCTACCTACTTTTCCAGAGCAAGCACACGACCTGGAATTGGCAGCTGCTACATCAGCAGAGGAGGCATTGGCGAGGTAGGCCCAGCAGCTAAACATAGCACCTGAGGATCGGCGACATTTTTGTTGGGGGCAGCGAAGCGGTGGCAAAAGAGCATTACAGCGACATCGACGAGGTGGGCCCAGTGGCGATAGACTCTGATGTTGGTTGCCCAGGCGCAGACAGCGGTGAGGTGGTGGTGGAGGAGTATCGGGACCAGCAGCAAAGATGGTGCCTGAGGATTGACGACTTCAATGTAGTTGGGTCTGGTGCAGACAGTGACAAAGCTGTGGTGAAGGGACAGCAGCGCAGGTATCGTTGGCGGTGATGAGCTGGCTCAGGACTGTTGGCCTCTCTTCAAGCCACATCTTTCTCTTTTTCTCTTTATTCTTAAATTAACCCTAACCCTAACCCTAATCCTATTGCATGTGCTGTTTTGTGTCGAGGAATGAAAGCTTCTCGCTGTATTTTATTGTATTTTGACTGTAAAATACACATGACAATAAAATAAAAATCAAATTTACATGCAAAAGGAACAGACTGAGACGATGGTTTGGGGGAAGGGGAGTGCATGTTTGTCTTATGCATTTCTGTATATAAATGTTTGTAGGAGTGTGCAAAGATTGGCTCCTATTCTGTCCGCCAGCACCTGGCATTCCAAAGAGTAGCACAATATAATTACAAGTCTTTGCTTTTGCCAAAGATTATATCTATGCAAACTAAAAAATATTAACAAACAAGTAAATACTAATAACATGAACCTGCTTATTCCATTGCACTAAATAAAAGCTAACTTATGCCTCAAATTCCAAACATGCACTGCATCGGTTTCAACATGACTGTTTGTAGAAATGGATCGCTGTTTTTGCATGAATCAATCACATTATTTGCTTGCTGACCAATTTGAACATCACCATTGTGGATTCTACAATCTTGTACAATTTCCATTCAATGCTTGGGGTTGATTGAGAAATAAGTTAAAGTAGATGTCCATCTCTAAAACCACATCTTGCCTTCCACAAGAGAAAACACTGCAACTAAAGAGTGATATGCTTTAATTATAAATAAGACTGATGCATTTAGTTATCACAGAATAACAGTGCTGTTGAGTGATGTTATGAATTAAAAGTCTAACGCAATATTATGAAAAATTACATAAGGAGCATTTCCAATCTTTATGCTGTAGGGTTGCCCTGTTCAGTTTTTTGTAGCTGGAGATTTTGACATTTTATTTCAGTGAGGCACCTGTTACTTTGCTCAGTATCCAAACTGACAATTAAACGTCAGATGATACTTCAAAGAAGATGCTTTTTGTGGGATCATGCTGTGCGAAAATTGGTTGCTACGCTTCCTACATAGTAATGTTGACCACACCTCAAAAGACCTCTATTGGCTGTAAAGTTATTGGGACCACCTGAAGTCACAAAAGGTGCTATTGAAATGCATTCTTTTCTATCTGTGTATACCGTAGTACAGTTGTGGTAAGGGCAGAGATAGCATTGAGGGCATTTAGATGTTAGCTATGTCTTAGTGCTTAACCTTTTGCCTTGAGTCAGAAAGTTGGGATTTCAAGTCTCAATCTTGAGCACTATAATCTAGGCTAACCCTCCAGTGCAGTACTGAGAGAGTGCCCCACTGTCAGAGGTGCCATCTCTATGGTGAGATGTTAAATCAAGGACCTACCTGCTCCCTCAGGTGGATGTAAAAGATCTCCCAGCACTCTCTTCTTTCTTTGAATCTTTCATGGGACGAGGATATTGGAGGAAAGGCCAACATTCGTGGGTCATCAATGATTGCCCAAGATCTGAATGGTCTACTCATCATTTCCAGAGGGCAGTTAAGAGTCAATCGCACTGCTGTGGGTCTGAAGTCACGTATAGGACAGACCAGGTAAGAATGGCGGGTCTCCTCCCCTGAACCAGATCAGTTTTTAAGACGAAAATTGATAGCTTCATAATCACATTATTAAAGATAGCTATTAATTCCAGATTCATTAAACAAATTTAAATGTCACCAGCTGCATGGCGAGACGAGAACCCATTCCACCAGAGCAAAGTCCTGACCTATTATCATTGCGACTATATCATCGTCTCCCTCTCAGCAACTCACTTCGCTAGTTCCAGGGCGCACGTAAGTTGATTCAATCTATCTCCTCTACTGGTTGTCCAACCATTGTTCTCTTACTATCAACCACAAGGAAAAGCATACTGTAAACGTAAAAAACCAGTGAGAAACGAGCAGCATTGCTGGTCAGTTTGTAGAGGTCACCTTGCTCTCTTGATTTCTCACAAATTACCGATGAAATAAATTGCTGTCACTCAGAATCCTTGTGACTGAAGTGAAGGTACTAAACCTGCCCCACACTTGGCATTTAACTCAAGTGTCTTGGCAAAGATGGAAAATAAGTGGAAGTCTTATCCAGTGGGTTTGGAATGGTTTAAACCTTATAGGTTCTGAGGAAGGGTCACCGGACCCGAAACGTTAACTCTGTTTTCTCCTCCACAGATGCTGCCAGACCTGCTGAGCTTTTCCAGCAACTTTGTTTTTAAACCTTATAGCCTCTGCTGAGTTAGCCTATCTTGGTGAGGCAAGGAGTGCTTACTCAGAGAGATGATAATCCTCCACTTGTCTAACAATGATCATTGCTCTAAGTGCTTTTGTCTGTGTGTGCGTGTGCAGGAAAGAGGTGAGGGAAGTGTGGAGGCGGCTACAATGCCAATCTCCTTCCCTCCCTGGAGATCTGCATAAATGCCACATATGAATAAATATGAGCTATGAAACTGAAGACGACAATGAGGTGCACCAGTGGATGATGCTACCTGTACTTGGAATCAGAACATTGTGGATCCATGCCTCCCACTGGAGACTTGACCTCAAGCTCTAGGTGGATCTTCCAGTATTTTATTGAGGGTGTGCTGCATTGTTGTAGGCACCATCCTTTGGACGAGGTACTGAGCCAAGACTCCTGTTGCCCTTCAACAACACAAAACCAAAATTAGAAAGATGTTGGAAATCTGAAATAAAAACTGAAAACACTGATAAGAAGATCCTTCATCATCATAGAGTTATTACAACACAAGAGGCTACCCAGTCCATTGAGTCTATGTTGGTTCTCTGTACACATTTGATCCTGTCACTCAGTTCTACACCAGTAGTCCTACAAGTTTAAATCCCTAAAGTGCCCAGTTTCTGTTGAAATCATTGATCGTCTTTGCTTCCATTGCCCTGGTAGGCAACAACTTTCATGTCACCACTTGCTGCAGAAAACAAATTCGAGCACAACAACACCTCTTCTTCCTTAGGAGGCTCAGGAATTTAGCATGTCCATAAGGACTCTCACCAACTTTTACAGATGCAACATAGAAAGCATTCTATCTGGATGCAACATGGCTTGGTATGGCAACCGCTCTGCCCAGGACTGTAAGAAACCACAGACAGTTGTGAACACAGCCCAGACCGTCACTCAAGCTGACCTTCCATCTATTGACTCCACCTATACTTCTCACTGCTTTGGGAAGGCAGCCAACATCATCAAAGACCCCTCCCACCCCAGTTATAATCTCTTCCAAGCTCATCTGTCAGGCCGAAGATACAAAATCTTAAACACACATATCGACAGATTCAGGAAAAGCTTCTTCCCTGCAGTTATTAGACTTCTGAACGGATCTCTCCAAGTTTAAATTTAATGTTGATCTTGCTCTTTGATCACCTTCTCTGCAGCTATAACATTGTATTCTTCACTCTGTTCTGCTACACTTTGTTTGCACTTTGTCTGGTATAATCTGTCTGTACTGCACACAAAACAGAAGTTTTCACTGTACCTAGGTGTATGTGACAATAATAAATCAAAGCAAGTTCTTCCCAAAATTCTTCCCCAGCAGCTCCTCCCCAAAATTGTCTATTTGTATCCCTGAGTCAGCATCAGCCAATGAGATTGGATCTTCTTAAAAGGCATAAACAAGTTGATGGAGTGGGCAGATCAGTGGCAGATGACGTTCAATGCAGGGAAGTGTGAGTTGATCATTTTCATAAAAAGAACATGGACAGTCAATATAAGGTGAGGGGTACAATTCAAAACGGGGTGCAGAAACAGAGAGACCCAGGTGTATACGCGCAAGGAGGTGACGCTGAACTTGTATAAGACACTGGTTAGACCTCAGCTGGTATTGTGAACAGATCTGGTCTTACACTGTAGGAAGGACATGAACACATTGGAGAAAGTGCAGAAGAGATTTGCAAAAATGGTTCTAGGGGTGAAGAAATTTAGTTTTGAGATAGATTGAAAATATTGGGACTGTTTTCTATGGAGAGAAAGTTTTTTTTAAGAGAAGATCTGGTATGCAATAGTTAGTGAGGAGGTGTTCCCGCCCACTAAAGGATCAAGAACACAAGGGCACAAATTGAAAGTCATTTGCAAAAGGAGGAAATATGAGATGAGAAGAAACTTTTCACATGAGAGGTTTGGGTCTGGAATGCGCTGCCTGGAGGTGTAGTGGATGCAGGTTCATTTGAGACCTTCAATAAGGCATGAAATGGTCGTGTAAATAGAAACAATGTGTAAGGATATGGGAAAATACTGAAGATTTGCACTAAGTTACAATGATCAGTTGGAGAGCCAGTGCAGGTGTAATGGGCCGAATGGCCTCCTTCTGTACCCTAACACTTCTGAGGTTAGCTACTTTGTCTAGCTCTGTCATATTTGTTTTCATCTCCATCATATCTTCCCTCAACCTCCTTTACTTCAAAGGGATCACCTCCAGCTTCTCCAACCCCATCCTTGCCACTGAAATGCCTCATCCATGGAACGATTCTACTAAATAGCCTCTGTGCCAGATCCATCTCGGGCAGTAGTGCTCTAGCTTCTGCGCCAGGAGCCCCTGGGCTCAGTACCCACTCTAGGATTTGTGCACCACAGGAGCAATTTTCATGCAGACTGAATCTTTACAGTGAGTTCAGGTCACTATCAGAGTAGCTATGATCCTACTGATTGACAGAATAAATTTGCTTGGCTGAATGGCCTACTCCCAACCATTATGATTTTAGGACCATACGTGGAATAGGACGCGTGTTATAGAGGTTGAGCAGAGCTTCCCTGCTTTTTTCACTCAATACCTCTATTTCGCAAATCCAAAATGTCAAAAGATTGTCAGCATGACTGTCCACATTCAAAGATCAATGCATAAGATCTCCATCTCTCTCTATCTCTGCATAAATAGCACACTTTGGGAATCTGCTATTTAATCTAGTTTGCCTCTCCCTATTCTTTCTGCCAAAATGTGTCACCTTGCTCTTCAGTTACACACCAGGAGATAAAAGGATTTAAATTGATTTTGAATGGACACTTCTAGTGGAAGCTTTATTTCAGTTAACTGCACTCCATAAAACTCGCACTGTACTGATTACTTTCTATATGTATGTAACTCATTCACACCCAGTTATCATAAAGGTCACATCATGAAAGGGCTACTCACTCACAAGTGATGACTAGTGGTGGTTCAACCTGAGGGTCACCATCCGTCAGGTAGGGGGTAAGATTGAGAAGGAGAGTCCATCGTTATAACTATAACCAGTAGAGGAATTCAATTCACATTGTTAGCATCACTCCACAACATAAACAAGCTGCCCAGCCAACTGAGCTGACCAACCCCCTTCTGTCCTAGACCTATCCAACCCCTATTCCCTCATTCCAATAGGCTTCCACTGCATTAAATGATAACAATGACTTGCATTAAATTGCATCTTTAATTTTGTCTGCCTATTCTCTTAGTTATCCATGTCCTGTTGCAGTATATTGGTTTAATCCTCGGGCATTCCCCGTCAAATTTCATAATATGTGCCAATTTTGAAAATTTGCTCTTGAATTTGTTGTCATGTACTATGACTTGATGTCAACAGGCTTTTTAACAGGGATGTAGTATATAAGAGCAGGGAGTATATCCTGAACTTATATTAGGTACCACTTAAACCTCACCTGGAGGATTGTGTCCAGTTCTAGGTGCCACATTTCAGGGATAATGTGAATGTATTGGAGAGAGTGCAGAAGAGGTTTACCAGGATGGTTCTAGAGTTGATAAGTCTTATTTAGGAAGACAGATTGCAGAAGTTGGGACTGCTTTCCTCGGAGAGGTGAGGGCTTAGAAGAAACTTGTTTGCGGTTCTCAAAATCATGAGATGTGCGTACACATAGAGCCATAGAGATTTGCAGCACAAAAACAGAGCCTTTGGTCCAACTTGTCCATGCCAACCAGACATCCTGAATTAATCAAGTCTCATTTGCCAGCATTTGGCCCATATCCCTCTAAACCCTTCCTCTTCATGTACCCATCCAGATGCCTTTTAAATGTTATAATTGTACCAGCCTCCATCACTTCCTCTGGCAGCTCATTCTATACACGCACCACCTTCTGTGTGAAAAGGTTGCTCCTTAGGTCCCTTTTAAATCTTTACCCTCTCACCTTAAACCTATACCCTCTAGTTTTGGACTCCGCCATCTGAGAATAAGACCTTGAATATTCACCCTATCCATAGCCCTCATGATTTTCTAAACCTCTAAAATGTCACCTCTCAGCCTCCGACGCTCCAGGGAAAATAGTTCCAGCCTATTCAGCCCTTCCCTATAGCTAGACAGAGACAGATGCTTTCCATGCATGAAAGGATCAAGAAGGGGAGGGCATAGATTAAAAGTGATTTCAAAATAAATGAATGCAAGGTGAGAAAATACTTTTCCACACACGAAGTGTTGTGGTCTGGCATGCACTACTTGAGAGCGTGGTGGAAGTTAGTTCAATCGAGGCATTAAAGATAATTATTGAGATAGAAACAATGTGCAGGGTTAAGAAGGGTTATAGGTTAGGAGAATGGCACTAAATTACTCATTTGGAGAGCCAGTGCAGGCACGATGGGCCGAATGGTTTCTTTCCATGCTGTATTAATTCTGCGATTCTATGACTAAGTGTACAAAAAGATTTGATTGACAACGCACCTTTAATCCCATAGTGCTTCACAGGAGCATAATCAGTCAAAGCAAATTCAGGTGTTTTGGTGCTGTGGCAGTGTCCTTACCTTTTTTTAGCCAGGAAATGTGCGTTCTAATCCCGCATGCTCCAGAGATGTGTGTTATATTGGTTTTTACACAGGCTGATTCAGAAAATATTTAAAATGAGACCCTGAGCCTCACGAGGAGATATTAGCACAGGGCAATCAAATGTTTGCTCTAAGAGGTGGGTTTCAATCAGTACCATGAGAGACTGGTGGGAGGTGGGAGGAATATTTCAGAGCTCAGGGCCCAAGAACTGCCAATGGCAGAGTGATTATAATTTGGGAATATGCAAGCATTAGAGGAGCAGAGATCGGGAGGGAATGAGGCCGCAGAGGATGAAAATGCTTAGATGCCACAATGACAATATACTGTCTGCATGTACATGTGGTGTAATGGTTGAGTGGTTAGCACTGCTGCGTCACAGTACTAGGGACTGTGTTGAGTTCCAGCTTTGGGCGACTGTCTGTGTGGAGTTTGCACGTTCGCCCTGTGTCAGTGCGGGTTTCCCCCCGCAGTCCAAAGACACGCAGGTTAGGTGGATTGGCCGTGCTAAATGCAATGGGTAGGGTTGGTGAATAGATCTGAGTGGAATGCTCTTTGGATGGTCAGTACAGATGCAATGGGCCAAATGGCCTCTTTTCACGCTGTAGGGATTCTACGAGAACATGACATTTCTAAAGGTTTGCCAGGTCACCCAGTGCCCTCTGGTTGATGCTGTAGATGAACATTAATGATGCCACAGTCTCTCCCTTTTCACACTCTAATTTATACCCTCGTTATGTCTCTCTTCCTCCACAATTAAAAACCCTTTTGCATTTGGTATCTACGCCATAGGCTCCTACTTCTCCTCTACCTTTGTCAAAAGTGTATAAACAAAATCTATTTTCCAACATTTACTCTGCTTCTCTCTTTACAGATTATGCCGAGTATCTCCAACATCCTCTTGAGATGTTTTCATTTTCCTGTGTGCCCGGTCTGACTAACTAGTGGAAAGCTTTCCCCACACACTCCTATTGGTTCCAGTTTTCCCAGGACCCCCTGATGCCACACTGGGTTAAAGACAGCCTTTATGTCAAGGGCTGTCACTCTCTCCTCAACCTCTGGAATTCAGCTCTTTTGTCCACGTTTATACTTTAGAAAACTAGAATCTTGGTCCAGCAATTCAATCTGAAACTGCAAGCTGCTGAGTACACAGGAGAGTTAATGGGGGAAATATATGAAGAACAAAAACAGAAGTTGCTGGAAAAGCTCAGCAGATCTGGAAGAATCTGTGAAGGAGAAAACAGAGTTAACATTTCGGGTCCGGTGACCCCTCCTCAGAATTGAAATATATAACCTGACCCAAAAAAAAGGTCACTGTACTCCCCCCACGGAGATAGCAAGAAGTGCGGATACTGGAGTCAGAGATAACACAGTGTGGCGCTGGAGGGAACAGAAGGTCAGGCAGCATCAGAGGAGCAGGAAAGTCGACGTTTCGGGTCGGGACCCTTCTTCAAGCTTCGACTTTCCGGCACTTCTGGTGCTGCCTGATCTGCTGTGTCCTTCCAACTCCAAACACTGTGTTGACTGTACTCCCCACAGCTTATTTTCCTGAGTAGAGAATCGGTCAACTTAGAACGTGCTAAACTCTCCAACTGCAAAGTCTAAAGCTGATGGCTGAACATCGTGTCAACAAGGTGCAGGGCTGGATGAACACAGCAGGCCAAGCAGCATCATAGGAGCAGAGAGGCTGACGTTTCGGGCCTAGACCCTTCATCAGAAAAGGGGGAGGGGAAGGGGGTTTTGAAATAAATAGGGAGAGAGTGGGAGGCGGATAGAAGAGGGATAGAGGAGAGGATAGGTGGAGAGGAAACAAACAGGTCGAAGAGGCGGGGATGGAGCCAGGAAAGGTGAGTGTAGGTAGGGAGTTAGGAAGGGGATAGGTCAGTCCAGGGAGGACGGACAGGTCAAGGGGGCGGGATGAGGTTGGTCGGTAGGAGATGGAGGTGCGGCTTGAGGTGGGAGGAGGGGATAGGTGGGAGGAAGAACAGGTTAGGGAGGCAGGGACGAGCTGGACTGGTTTTGGGATGCGGTGGGGGGAGGGGAGATTTTGAAACTTGTGAAATCCACATTGATACCATTGGGCTGCAGGGTTCCCAAGCGGAATATGAGTTGCTGTTCCTGCAACCTTCGGGTGGCATCGTTGTGGCACTGCAGGAGGCCCAGGATGGACATGTCGTCTGAGGAATGGGAGGGGGAGTTGAAATGGTTCGCGACTGGGAGGTGCAGTTCTTTGTTGCGAACCGAGCGTAGGTGCTCTGCAAAGCGGTCCCCGAGTCTCCGCTTGGTTTCCCCGATGTAGAGGAAGCCACACCGGGTACAGCGGATGCAGTATACCACATTGGCAGATGTGCAGGTGAACATCTGCTTGATGTGGAAAGTCTTCTTGGGGCCTGGGATGGGGGTGAGGGAGGAGGTATGGGGGCAGGTGTAGCACTTCCTGCGGTTGCAGGGAAAAGTGCCGGGTGTGGTGGAGCTGGAGGGGAGTGTGGAGCGGACAAGGGAGTCACGGAGAGAGTGGTCCCTCTGGAAAGCAGATAAGGGTGGGGAGGGAAAGATGTCTTTGGTGGTGGGGTCGGATTGCAGATGGCGGAAGTGTCGGAGGATGATGCGTTGGATCCGGAGGTTGGTGGGGTGGTACGTGAGGACGAGGGGGATTCTTTTTTGGTTTTTATTGCGTGGACGGGGTGTGAGGGATGAGGTGCGGGAGATGTGGGAGACACGGTTGAGGGCGTTCTCGACCACCGAGGAGGGGAAGTTACGGTCCTTGAAAAACGAGGACAACTGAGATGTACGGGAGTGGAATGCCTCATCCTGAGAGCAGATGCGGCGGAGGCGAAGGAATTGGGAATAGGGGATAGCATTTTTGCAGGAAGGTGGGTAGGAGGAGGAGTATTCTAGGTAGCTGTGGGAGTCGGTGGGCTTGAAATGAATATCGGTTTCTAGGTGGTTGCCCGATATGGAGACAGAGAGGTCCAGGAAGGGGAGAGAGGTGTTAGAGATGGTCCAGGTAAACTTAAGGTTGGGGTGGAAGGTGTTAGTGAAGTGTATGAACTGTTCGAGCTCCTCGTGGGAGCACGAGGCGGCGCCGATACAATCATCAATGTAACGGAGGAAGAGGTGGGGTTTAGGGCCAGTGTAGGTACGGAAGAGGGATTGTTCCACGTAACCTACAAAGAGGCAGGCGTAGCTTGGGCCCATGCGGGTACCCATGGCTACCCCCTTTGTCTGTAGGAAGTGGGAGGAATTGAAAGAGAAGTTGTTGAGTGTGAGGACGAGTTCGGCTAAGC
>NC_063338.1:89394517-89396238 GCF_021869965.1 Rhincodon typus | reverse complement strand
TCTGTACATCCTTTGCTTACTATGATCTGCCTGTACCACTCGTAAACAAAGCTTTTCACTGCATTTTGGTACATGTGACAAGAAATCAATCAATCAGCATTCACAGAATATATTATCTCATTATCTCTCTGCTATTTTTGTTGGGGTTTGCACAGTACAATTTGACATCTGACATTTTGATATTCCAAGATTGACTGCAGTTTAAAAACACTGGCTAGGAGAAGTACAATACAAATGCAAGTCTCTCTTTCCATTGTTTCACAGCCTCTATGATACTGTTTTTCCTTTTGGTTGATCAGATTTGGGTATGCTGAAACCTTTGTTCTTGCCAATCTATAACCAGTAGGGGAAGTTTGCTAAGAAAATGCTGCTAAAAGGCCGCTTGCTGTTTTGCTTTATGTTTGCTTGAGTTTTGTTATAGAAATGTTGCACATTTCTATAAGCAAATAAAGCTGCTTTTTCATTTTTACTGCAGAGTGAAGGAATTAAGCTCCAGAAAGATCTACGGGCGTACCTGGTTGCTGTAAAAGGTAAGGAGTTCACACTCTTCAGAGCTATATTTGGGAGAAAGCCATAATGTTGCAGCTGCTGTTAAAAAGGATGCAAGGCCATGTTGGCTCCATTGATAAGGGATGTGCAGTGTTGGACCACAAATAATTTCATTTTGATTGGCTAAACTAACTCTTGGAGCTAAATAACATACTCATGTTTACGTTTTTCTAATGGATTACCTGGCCAAATTCACCATGTTATAATCATCTAGGAAGGAATAATTTGATTAGGGATAGTCAACACGGTTTTGTGAAGGGTAGGTCGTGCCTCACAAACCTTATTGAGTTCTTTGAGAAGGTGACCAAACAAGTGGATGAGGGTAAAGCGGTTGATGTGGTGTATATGGATTTCAGTAAAGCGTTTGATAAGGTTCCCCACGGTAGGCTATTGCAGAAAATATGGAGGCATGGGATTGAGGGTGATTTAGCGGTTTGGATCAGAAATTGGCTAGCTGTAAGAAGACAGAGGGTGGTGGTCGATGGGAAATGTTCATCCTGGAGTTCAGTTACTAGTGGTGTACCTCAAGGATCTGTTTTGGGGCCACTGCTGTTTGTCATTTTTATAAATGACCTGGATGAGGGCGTAGAAGGATGGGTTAGTAAATTTGCGGATGACACCAAAGTTGGTGGAGTTGTGGATAGTGCGGAAGGATGTTGCAGGTTACAGAGGGACATAGATAAGCTGCAGAGCTGGACTGAGAGGTGGCAAATGGAGTTTAATGCGGAAAAGTGTGAGGTGATTCACTTTGGAAGGAGTAACAGGAATACAGAGTACTGGGCTAATGGTAAGATTCTTGGTAGTGTGGATGAGCAAAGAGATCTCGGTGTCCATGTGCATAGATCACTGAAAGTTGCCACCCAGGTTGATAGCGTTGTTAAGAAGGTGTACGGTGTGTTAGGTTTTATTGGTAGAGGGATTGAGTTTCGGAGCCATGAGGTCATGTTGCAGCTGTAGAAAACTCTGGTGCGGCCGCACTTGGAGTATTGCGTACAGTTCTGGTCACCGCATTATAGGAAGGATGTGGAAGCATTGGAAAGGGTGCAGAGGAGATTTACCAGGATGTTGCCTGGTATGGAGGGAAGGCCTTATGAGGAAAGGCTGAGGGTCTTGAGGCTGTTTTCATTAGAGAGAAGAAGGTTAAGAGGTGACTTGATAGAGACATACAAGAT
>NC_063338.1:89387226-89394117 GCF_021869965.1 Rhincodon typus | reverse complement strand
TATAGGACAGATGTCAGAGGTAGGTTCTTTACTCAGAGTAGTAAGGGTGTGGAATGCCCTGCCTGCAAAAGTAGTAGACTCGCCCACTTTAAGGGCATTTAAATGGTCATTGGATAAACATATGGATGATAACGGAATAGTTTAGGTTAGATGGGCTTCAGCTTGGTTTCACAGGTCGGCGCAACATCGAGGGCCGAAGGGCCTGTACTGCGCTGTTATGTTCTATGTTCTCTATGTTGGCCTTTACAAAGGGTGTGCGGGTGTTAACCTCGGTATGTTTTGGAGCCTCCTGTAGATACAAGATTTCTTTGTTGTTAAAAACAAATCAGACCATTGTGCGCAAAAACAGCCTGATTTGGCTGCGCCTGCAGTAGGCAATACCATTTTTTGCCTACCTTCATTGGAAGCTGTACTGGCTCCTGTTTTTAGATTGGCATGATGCTGCAGCTTGGTTATTTAAAAAAAAACTAATGAATTATGCACAGAATATTTGTCCTTGTCCATGTATTCCAAAGGTGAATAACACTGGCATCGTTTCCTTTTAATATGGATATACAGGATCCATCAATCTTATTTTTTTTTAAAGCTTGACACAGCTGCAGTCATTGCCTGATCTGAATTTTTCACTTGATCTCTAGATAAAGCATGTTGTAATTAGAGAATGGTGCAAGATGGGAGATGCCCTACATCATGCTGACGCAGGTTTTGAAATTTTTAATCATACTCCCCAGCCATCTCTTCAACCCTTCCCCTTCAGGTCTATTCCTCCTTGAAATGTTTTTATACCACTTTTCTGCCATCCTTTCATGCATTGCAAATCATCAAACTTGAAGTACTTTCCTTTGAAAGAGCTATTCTGCCATTAGTTTAAATATCCCTTAGCTTTTGACATCAACACCTTTCGTAATTTTAAACGCTTCAATACTACTTTGACCACCTTGAATCTTAAACTTGAAGTTAACTTCTGTTTTTAGGAGAAAAATTGTTCAGTTGAATTGTTGAGCAAGTGGGAAAGCAGACATTTGTGCTGCTTAATGTTTGTCACACTCATCTAGGTTGCTTGGCACTTTAAAATATTAGATATTTTTCTTCTACTCTATTTCCTACTCATTGCACATACCCATCCATGGAATCTGAATTAATTTGCAGCTTGCAACGTATGCATTTCTTTTGAGAAATTAAAAGCCTGCAGGAAATGTGGTCCAACTGTTGCTAAAGAAAAACCAGCAACAGTAATAGATCAAGGAGAGAGCTTTATCTTGGCAAGTGTTCGGCTTGGGTAGATTTGAGAATTTTGCAAAGGTGGGACAAAATATCAAGTGGTGCTATTGCTGTAAATGACCTGAACTTTTTCCAAGATTTTCATTTCCAGTTGTTTACTGAATGACGTGGCAAAAATGTTTTGGGTTTTCAAATTTTCAGTGTAACAAATAGCTTAGAAAAATTTAGCGAAAGGCTTTTTATTCAAATATACTTCAAACCCCACAATGGAACATTTCCCTCTGTCCTGGGCACATGTTCTCTCAATGGAATTACTTTTAAAGGAACAGTTTGTTAAAATAAAATCAGTCCAATGTCCACCTAACTTTCAATGGGTTTCAATGTCCACCTTTTGCCAAAGTTGTTTTCTTCCTGATCATCTGATCAAATTTACAATAAGTCTGCTGGAATCCTTAGGCTGGAGGATGTCTACAACTGGAGGCAGTCTTTTTCTTGCGTTTGACAGTGATCACTCAAAGCCAAGTGGACCTCTCCTGACCACGCAAACCCTCTTTCAGTCTGTGGATATTCCATAGATTTGTAGAGAAGCTGTTACTTGATCGCAGAATAGGTTCTGTTGTCCCCTTCCCCATGGTAGCTAGACACAAATGCAGAAATTGTTGGAAAAACTCAGCAGGTCTGGCAGCACTGTGTAGACAAATTAGAGTTGAAACATTTTGCATCCAGTGAAAAACTGTTCTGAAGGAGGGTCACTGGGGCCATAGTGTTCATTCTTTGTCTCCACAGATGCTGTCAGACCTGACCCTGAGTTTCTCCAGCAATTTCTACTTTTGTTTCTGATTTCCACCATCTGCAGTTCTTTGGTTATTTTTGTATAGCAAGACACATGTTGATTAGCTTTCTTTGATTTCCACTCCCTTTCATCTTAGAAATAAATGGGTAATTGATAGTGACCTTAACCCCTTTCTGGAACACTAAGAGTCTGCCTAAACATGTAAACTGGTGGATAGTTGTCTTTGCTACAACGTATTTTGTCTCTAAGTTTGCACATTCTTCCCAGAAAAACAACCCAATCCTTCCTTTTAATTTCTATCAATCAGGCTAACTCTCAGTAACAATTGAGAGCAAGTCACGTGACCCCTTTCATTTACCTCAAGCCTACAGTTACAAAATCAAAATATAATCTTTTAAACATAAGTGTTGTAATGTGAGAATGTGTACTTTAGCACATCAAACTGATATAAAACTATTGAATGTGTTTGTGCTTACCTGAGAAAGCCAGAATAAGTGTTGGTTCATTCAGTGATAAAGGTTGGATAAATTATAAACGGGATTAATTGAAAGACAGATAATTAGAATGCTTGGTCTTTCTTCATGAAGGCCGATGCACTTTGTGGGGAGCTACTGGTCTGGCAGGAATTAAAGACTGGAAGAAATTTAGTATTGGTAAAGAAACATAACTGGACAAGTTAATGAAATTAATAATCAATACATCTCTAAATGTTATCCTGTACTTCAGAATTCCATGGATTCTAGAACAATTGGTGAACTGGATGAATGTGACCAAAGTCGTCCTCTTCAAAGGAGGAGGTCAAGCAAAAATGGGAAAGCTGGAAGCAATTGGTTCAATAGCATATCCCTAATTATGCACATTCTCTGCACAGGAACAGGAGTTGTAGCCATTAAATGAAAATAAAACTTGAAAAAGAAATCATATGGACAGTCATCACAAATTTATGGGATAGAAATTGTTTTTGAGAAATCATGCTTGTATCCTAGAAAAAAACCAGATGAATAAGAGGAGAAAACCAGTGGATATGGTATATGTGAATTTTCGGAAAGCTTTTGAACAGGTGCCACACTAACTCAGTACAAAAAAATTAGGATTGGTGGTATTAAGACTAAACGGTAGCATAGATTGGCGCTTGACAGACAGTAGGCATGAATGGGCCGTTTTGACGTTAACTACCAAGTTGGATGCTGCAAGTATCTTTGTCAATGGGAGAAACTCAAACCATTTGTCAATGGCTCCAATGTAATGAATCTAAGCTAGGGAAGTAAGCTGAAGGGAAGATGGTCTTTAGCATTTGGGCAAAAATATAGTGGTTTCACTGTAATGTATAATTAAGTTATTTGAAAAAAGCAAAATATTTTCTGATTGGAGACAGACTTGAGAATGTTGGCATTCTGAGGAACCACAACATACTTGTACACAAATTGCAAAAAGACAATGATACAAGAGGTTTGTTGCAAAGGAATTAAGTAGGTATATGAAGAAGTCTTGCAACCTTGGCCAAATCGTGCCTGAACTATTGCGAGATAACAAGGTGTCGAGCTGGATGAACACAGCAGGCCAAGCAGCATGAGAGGAGCAGGAAAGCTGACGTTTCGGGCCTAGACACTTCAGAAAAATGAAGATTCTCCAGCATCTGCAGTTCCTACTATCTCTGAACTATTGTGTATAGTTTTGGACTCTAAAGTTGTCTTTTGAGGCAATTAAGATTCAGGAGACGGATTCCTGAGATTCTCAAGTTGAGTAGGTTAAACTTGCATTACCTTGCAATTCAGAAATAGTGATGTAATTTCCTGAACGTATTTTTAAAGGAGTTGACTGAGTAGACTGACAATATTTCCACTTACTGTGGAGTCTTGAACATGGTCTCAGAGAAAAGTTTGTGTTATTTAAAACCAGTCAACTTTGTCGTTCTGAGGAATTCTGTAGCTCAGAAAGAGACAGATACGTACATCAAGACACGTTTCTAGGTGCTTAGAGGGAAGGTGATATTGCAGGGGGCGAAGAGTTCAGCCATGATCTTAGAGTGATGGAGCAAGATTAAAGGGCCAATTGGCCTGCTTCAGTTTCTAATCTTATGTTTCAACTGCTTGGAACAAAACTGACTACAAATTTAAATTTGTTCTAAAGCTATGCACGAAGCCACAAAGAAGCTGTCGGAAGTTTTGGAGGAAATTTATGAGCCAGACTGGGTCGGCAGACAAGAAATTCATGCGATTTCAGAGGTTAGATTTTTTCTTTGTGTCAATGTCATTTACTTCCCCACAGGTCAAGGAACCACCTTGGACTTTGCTGTGGTTGTTCTCAGCCCAGTCCATAGGAGGCCCAATCATAGTCAGAATAAGTAACAGACTAAGCATTTACACATGTTAATGAATAAGCAGTGTCTGTTTCAAAGTGATAGCAGCCGGCATGAATCCGTCTAGAAAGAGGCAGATTTGTTTTGTATAACTACTTGTGTCTAGTTATTTTAATCTTTCTGGTTCTACTGTATTATGACTCAACCTTTTACAACTGGGCAGAGTAACCAACTGGCAAAGTTCTTTTTCTTGAGTTTGAATAATAAATGAGGCATTCTCATGGAAACACAATTTCGAGGGTTTTCCAGCATAGATGCTGAGGTGTTTTAAGAGGTAGTGCTGCCAGTGTCACTGGATTTTATCCTGGGAACACAGGTTCAAATCCTTCCACAATAGATGGTGGAATTCAAATTTGATTAATAGTGTACAATGGAAGGTTAATCTTTGGCCATAATGAAGACAATTGTTGTGAAAATCTCAACTGGTTTGTTTAATCCCTTTTAGAGAAGAATTTCTCTTCCCTCTGCCGCACCCAAACCCCATCATTACCCTGCTCCTGCAGTGACTGGCCTATATGTGACTCCAAATTGATTGATACTCTTTACTAGCTTCAGAAATGGCCCAGCAGACCTCTAAGTTCCTGACCATCTGATCAAATTTACAATAAATCTGCTGGAATCCTTAGGCTGGAGGATGTCTACAACTGGAGGCAGTCGTTTTCCTGCGTTTGGCAGTGATCACTCAAAGCTAAGTAGACCTCTCGGCTGCCAGATCCGCTGAGTTTCTCCAGCGATTTCTGCTTTTCTGATTTCCAACATCTGCCGGTCTTTGTTTTATTTTTAATGTTTTGGGACAGTGCCACAATGGCAGGTGGCAAAATTTGAATTCAATAGAAACCCCAAATTAAAAGCTAGCCTAATGGCATCCGTGTGACTGTTTTTTGGGTTTTTTTTTACGAAAAGACCCTCTGTTCACTAATGTCATTTTATTTTAGAGAAGGAAATCTGACATCCTTACCTAGTCTTGCCTATATGTAACCCCAGACCCTCAGCAATGTGGTTGACTGTCATTTGAAAGGGTTTAGCGAGCCATTGGGTTCAAAAGCATTTAAGGATGGGCAATAAATTCTAGTCAAACCAGCACCACCCACATCTCATGAATGAATGTTACCAAAAAAAAATCATGTCAGTTATGTTTTTGGTCAAGAATTGTGGAATAGGCTTCGTGGTCCATACTTGTATTTCAGGAGGTTTCAACTTGAGTTTGATTCACAAGCATTTCTTATTTGCGTAAACTTCTTTTTGTTTTCTTTCAGAATGGTGATCTTCTCTGGACTGACTATCATCAGAAACTGGTGGATCAAGCTCTCCTGACGCTGGATACATACCTCGGCCAATTTCCAGACATTAAAGTAAGACTCGTTTTTCTTTTTGCTGTAATCTAGACAGAATAAAAACCGAAAGAACTGCGGATGCTGTAAATCAGGAACAAAAACAAAAGTTGCTGGAAAAGCTCAGCGGGTCTGGCAGCATCTGTGAAGAAAAAACATCAGAGTTAATGTTTCGGGTCCAGTGACCCTTCCTCAGAACGGAAGCACCTCATATTCTGCCTCAGGAGCCTACAGTCCAATGGCCTAAATATGGAATTCACCAGTTTTAAAATCTCTCCACCCATGGCCTCATCCCACATCCAGCCTCCCCCTCATCCCTGTCCATCTTCTCTCACACCTATCTGCCCCTCCCACCTCAATGACCAATCCCCACCACTCCCTACCTGCACTCCCCTATCACCATCCCACCTACCTCCCCCAGCTGCACCCCTCCTCTCTATTTCTGAGCTCCTTTCCCCCTCTGAAGAAGGGTCCTGACCCAAAACGTCAACTTTCCTCCTCTGCTGCCTGGCCTGCTGTGTTCCTCCAGCTTCACACTGTTATCTCTGACTCCAGCACCTTCTGTTTTTGTACAGAATGGATCCTGTTCATTTACTACCTTTCAATGTGATTAACATTTCCCAAGTTTAGGGATGTTAGTCACATTGACATTTTCTGTTCCAAAGAGGAGTCATATTGGACTTAACATTACCTGTTTCACTGTCCATGATGCCGCCAGTCCTGCTGAGTTTCTTCAACATTATTTGTATTCCCCAGGTTCAGGTTGACTGCTGACATTAAAAATGTTTCTGGTATGTCTTTTGTGTTCCTGTGGCTGACTTAAAGAAGTTGTAGGTTACTGGTTGAAATTTTGCGGTCCAAATACACGTTTAAATAATGTTGAGAATGAACAATAAGTGATAATTGGGTATTGGAAGGGAAGGTGTCAGTATGATCCGTGTAGAAAGACGTTTCTTTAAAAAAGAATCAGCTACTGGTTGATGGCCGAAAAGGATGTTGCAAAGCGATTTCACACTTTGAGGACAGCCTCAAGTGTGACCTTGAGTTCATGTTGCACTACAGGTGAACCCACTACACTATACTCTCTCAAACACCGTTACACACCCCCTATTATATACTCTCGCTTTCTTTTTCTCTCTTTCTCTCTCTCTCTCTCTCTCTCTCTCTCTCTCTCTCTCTCTCTCTCT
>NC_063338.1:89384951-89387216 GCF_021869965.1 Rhincodon typus | reverse complement strand
TCTCTCTCTCTCTCTCTCTCTCTCTCTCTCTCTCTCTCTCTCTCTCTCTCTCTCTCTCTCTCGCATGTGCACATACAAATTCACTCCATAGGTTTATAATTGCAGGTACGTTCTATTTTGTTCAAAAAGCACACAATTTGTAGACAGTCAATGGGGCATTTTATAAATTTCTACTTTGGAAATAAAATCAGTCTGACTCCAAGTTAAAAACACAGATTCTAAACAAAGCCTCACACCTAAAATGCATTGTCTGACTTGAGATGTCACCTCTGGTATACTGATAAAATCTTTAGTTATCTCGGGGCAGTGACTTGAAAGAAATTCTGGGATCTGCATATTAATCAATCAAAATGTGCATCTCCGTTCTCACGGGTTAAAGATTTAACAGCCATTTTAGGGATTGTTCAATACATTTGATCAGTTCTATGACCTGTTTGATCTTTTGCTTATAAATTCTGTGTCTGATGCCACCTCTCTCCATCACCTGAAGAAGGAGCGATATTCTGAAAGGGTGTGTTTTCAAATAAACCTGTTGGACTGTAACCTGGTGTTGTGATTTTTGATCTTGTTCACCCCAATCCAACACTTGGCACCTCCACATCACATTCTATGATCAAATAAGTGAGGGCACTATTATCTAAACTTTGCAGACATATATTTGCAGCACGGTGGTTCAGTGTAGCATTGTTGCCTCACAGTGCCGGGGACCCAGGTTCGATTCCAGTCTTGGGCAATGGTCTGCGTCGAGTTTGCGTGTTCGCTCCATGTTTGTGTGCTTTCCTCCCACAGGTTAGGTGGAGTGGCCATTGTAAATTGCCCATAGTGTTCAGGGATGTGCTGGCTAGGTGGATTAGCTTTGGGAAATGCAGGGTTGCATGGATAGGGTAAGGGTTGGGATGCTGTATGGAGGGTCATTGTAGATTTGATGGGCTGAATGGCCTGCTTCCACACTGTTGGGACTCTGGAATATAAGATTATTTTTATAAAAGGAGCAATATAAGGATCTAGGAGATGTGGGATTAACATTAATTCAGTGTGCGGATTTCTGTTGCCTACTGTTGCTGATTGACCTTTTGCAGAGTTTTGTACTATTTGTCATTTTGAGAAATAGTTTATATTTTAGTTCCTCCATCCATGAGAAATTGGCCTTTTTTAATTTAAATGCAGTATGACTTTGAGCATGTGTCTAGTTGTTCCTCTTTTTCCAGCTTAGTGTTTGTCAATAAGACAATAATTTCATAGATGTTAACTTGCAAACTCTCAAAGTCTGAGGATGAAGTTCCCCATGAGCTGGATTTGTCTTTTGAATAATACACAAATGTAAAATATTAAGCCTTTAAATCATTTGTAAAAGTTTTAAACTCAGTACCTGAAACAAAGCCAATATCCAGCCCACTGTGCCTGTATGAGCTCTTTGAAGAGTCAAATCATTAGTCCCATTAGTTCTCAAGTGCTGCAAATTTTTTCTGTCTCAAATATTAGTCAAATTATTCTTTGAACACTACTATGGAATTTGCTTCAATCACCCTATTTTCCCAAGCACAGCATTAGGTGTAGTCATGGTTCACTGTATATATCTTGAAGTTATTCTGATGGCTTTGATCACCTTTTGGAATTAATGATATGTATTCTGCAACCTTTATAGAAGGTCAGCATGCAACTTTGATTTTTTTAGAAAATACGGGAAACTAGAACTAATGAAGAATTTTCTTGTGGTTAGAAATTTACAGCTATGACTTGTGTCATGGTCATAGAGTCATACAGTAGGGAAGCAGACCCTTTGGTCCAACTAGCCCGTGCCGACCGTGTTCCCAAACTAAACTAGCCTCACCTGCCTGCATTTGGCCCATATCCCTCCAAACCTTTCGCCTTCATGTACTTATCCAAACGTCATTTAAATATTGTAACTGTACCTGCATCCACCATGCCTTCTGACATTCATTCCACGCACTAACTACGGTTTAAAAAAAGTTGCTCCTCATCCTTTTTAAATCTTTTTCATCTTATCTTAAAAATATGCCCCCCAATCTTGGGTAATGGCCTGTGTCGAGTTTGCGTGTTCGCTCCATGTTTGTGTGCTTTCCTCCCACAGGTTAGGTGGATTGGCCGTTGTAAATTGCCCATAGTGTTCAGTTTTAAATTCTTTCCCCCTTCGCCACCTTAAGGAAAAGACCTTTGCTGTTCACCTTATCTATGCCCCTCATCATTTATAAACGTCTAAGGTCACCTGTCAACTTTCTATGCTCCACCTTTTGTTTTCTAACA
>NC_063338.1:89383514-89384451 GCF_021869965.1 Rhincodon typus | reverse complement strand
TCAAATGCAACAAGATTTGCACAATGTCCAAACTTGGGTTGGCAAGTGGCAAGTAACATTTGTGCCAAACAAATGCCAGGCAATGGCCATCTCCAATACAAGACAATCTAACCACTGTTGCTTGACATTGTGGTGTTCCAATCACTGAATCCCCCATTATCAACATTCTTGGGATTACCGTTGACCTGAAACTGAACTTGCCTCACCATGTAAGTACGGTAGCTACAAAAGCAGGTCAGAGGCTGGGAATTCTGTGGTGAACATAGAAAGTGTGAACAAAGAACAAAGAAAATTACAGCACAGGAGCAGGCCTTTCAGCCCTCCAAGCCTGCGCCGATCCAGATCCTCTATCTAAACCTGTCACCTATTTTCCAAGGATCTGTATCCCTCTGCTCCCTGCCCATTCATGTATCTGTCTAGATACATCTTAAATGACGCTATCGTGCCCGCCTCTACCACCTCTGCTGGCAACGTGTTCCAGGCACCCACCACCCTCTGCGTAAAGAACTTACCACGCATATCTCCCTTAAACTTTTCCCCTCTCACCTTGAAATTGTGACCCCTAGTAATTGAGTCCCCCACTCTGGGGGAAAAAGCTTCTTGCTATCCACCCTGTCCATACCCCTCATGATTTTGTAGACCTCAATCAGGTCCCCCCTCAACCTCCGTCTTTCAAATGTAAATAATCCTAATCTACTCAACCTCTCTTCATAACTAGCGCCCTCCATACCAGGCAACATCCTGGTGAACCTCCTCTGCACCCTCTCCAAAGCATCCACATCCTTTTGGTAATGTGGCAACCAGAACTGTACGCAGTATTCCAAATGTGGTCGAACCAAAGTCCTATACAACTGTAACATGACCTGCCAACTCTTGTACTGAATACCCTGTCCGATGAATGAAAGTATGCCGTATGCCTTCTTGACCACTCTATCGA
>NC_063338.1:89370738-89383114 GCF_021869965.1 Rhincodon typus | reverse complement strand
ATCAAACATCTATCCCTAACCTCAACATCCGTCATGTCCCTCTCCTCGGTGAATGCCGACGCAAAGTACTCATTAAGAATCTCACTCATTTTCTCTGACTCCTCGCATAACTTCCCTCCTTTGTCCTTGAGTGGACCAACCCTTTCGCTAGTTACCCTCTTGCTTAGTAAGTTTGTAGATGATGCCAAAATTGGTGATGTAGTGGACAATGAAGAAGGTTATCTTGAAGTACGATGGGAGCTTGATCTGATGGGCCAATAGGCCGAGGAGTAGCAGATGGAGTTTAATTTATGTAAATGAGATGTATTTTGGAAAGGCAAACAAGGGTAGGTCTTGTACAGTTAGTGGGAGGGCTCTGAGGAATGTTACTGAATATAGCCCTAAGGGTGCAAGTGCATAATTCAATTCCTTTGAAGTGGAGACAGGGTGGTGACAAAGGCATTTGGCATGCTTGTCTTCATTGGTCAGTGCACTGAGTATAAGAATTAGGATGTCATGTTTCAGCTATACAGGAGATTGAGGCCACTTTTAGAAGATGGTGTTCAATTCTGGTGTCTCTGCTATAGGAAAGATGCTCTTAAACTTGAGGGTGCAGAAAAGATTTACAAGGATTTTGCTAGAATTGGAAGGTTTGAGCTATAGGGCGAGGTTGTATAGGCTTGCAGCTTTTACCCCGGAGTGTCAGAGGCTGAGGGGTGACCTTTGAGGCTTATCAAATCATTGAGGGGCACTGATAGGGTGAATAGCCAAGGTTGCCTTCTCAGATAGGGTTTTAGGTGAGAGGGGAAAGATTTAAAAAGGACCTGAGGGCTAACGTTTTCATGCAGTGAATGGAATGAGCTGTCAGAGGAAGTGGGGGAGATAGGTACAATTACAACATTTAAAAGGCATCTGGATGGGTAGAGGGATAAGGGCCAAATGCTGGCGAATGGGATTAGATCTGTTTGATATCTAGTTGGTGCGGATGTGTTGGACCGAAGGGTTTGTTTCCTTGTTTAACTATGACTGTCTAACAGGCATGATGGTCCAATTGGCTACCACCTCTGTATTATCTGGTCCTCCCACTTTATAGTTGCTACGTTTTCATGTGTGATGACAGTAGCTGTTGTAACAGTATATAACAATGTATAACAGTGATCATTATTAAGCTGTTTCTTCGTGAATAATGTTTCAGATACACAACCTCCCTCTCTGCCAGGCAATCAGGTGATTTCACTCTGAAGTGATTTTTAACCAGATGTCTGTTTCTTTTGCCAGTGGGTTTATTCTGCATCTTTTTCCCATGCAAACACATTTGAATCAATTTTCTTCCAGTGTCTGAAGTTCTTTCAAATCCTCTTGAGTTGACCTTCGTACGAATTTTCCGCTTTCTTGCTTATGCCGTTGAGTTATGTCTGGAGAGTGACAGCATCTGTAATTGCTGCTTGGGTGTTTAGGTTTTTTGAAACCTGGCAAACATTGGAGGGTTCGGCCAAACCTCAATGACCTTGAGGCTGTTTGGATAGATCTCCTTCAGAAAATGATTCCATCGCATTGATCCAATTATGGATATTTTGTGTAGCATATCTGGGTTTCATGACTTCAGTTTTAACATTCATGAGATGTGAGTGCTGCTGGCTGGGTCAACATTTATTGACCACTCCATCTTGCCCTTGGCGGTCATGAGCTGCCTCCTTGAACTGCTGCAATCGATTTGCTGTAGGTAGACCCACCATGCCAATAGGGAGGGGATTCCAGATATTTGAACCAACAGCACAAAGAACGATGATCTGTTTCCAAAACCGAGTGATGAATGGCTTGAAAGGGAATTTGCAAGCGGTGACGTTCCTATGTATCTGCCCTTAATCTTCCACATGATAATTGTTGCAGGTTTGGAAGGTTGTGTGTAAGGGGGTTAACTTCTGCACTACGTGGAATGTGATGAAAGCTCACAAAAGTGATGGAAGGTGTCATCAACAGTACTATCAAGCAACACCTGCTCAGTGACGCCCAGTTTGGCTTCTGCTAGGGCCACTCTGCTCCTGATCTCATTCCAGCCTTGGTTCAAACATGGACAAAAGAGCTGAATTAGAGGTGAGGTAAGAGTGACAGCTCTTGATATCAAGGCTGCATTTGACAGTGTGGCATCGAGGGGCTCTAGTAAAAGTGAAGTCAGTGGGTATCAGCGGGCAAACTCTCCAGTGGTTGGAGTCCTACCTAACACGTAGGAAGCTGGTCATGGTTGTTGGAGGTCAGTCTTCCTGGTTCCAGGACATCTCTGCAGGAGGTCGTCAGGGTAGTGTCCTAGGCCCAACCGTCTTCAGCTGCTTCATCAATGACCTTCCTTCCTTCATAAGGTCAGAAGTGCGGATGTTTGCTGATGACTGCACAGTGTTCAGCACCATTTGCTACTTGTCAGATATTGAAGTAGTCCATGTCCAAATGCAACAAGATCTGGAAAACATCAGGGTTGGGTTGATAAGTGGCAAGTAACATACAAATGTCAGGCTATGGCCATCACCAATAAGAGACAATCTAACCACCACCCCCATTGACATTCAGTAGTGTTACCATCATTGAATCCCTGCCTATCAACATCCTGGGGTTTATCATTGACCAGAAACTCAACTAGACTCACTATGTTAACACAGTGGTTACAAGAGCACGTCAGAGGCTAGGGACACTGGTGAGTAACTCACTTCCTGAATCTCCATATTCCGTCTACCATCTTCAAGGCACAAGTCAGGAATGTGATGGAAGACTCCCCACTTGCCTGGATGAGTGCAGCCCCAGCAATGCTTGAAGCTTGGCATTATCCAGGACAAAGCCCGCTTGATTGGCCTGACATCCACAAGCATCCAGTCTCTCCTCCATTGATGCCCTGTAGCAACCGTGGGTACAATATACAAGATGCACTGCAGGAGTTCGCCAAAGATCCTCAGACAGCATCTTCCAAACCCATGACCACTTCTATCCAGAAGAACAATGGCAGCCGATACGTGGGAACCCCACCGCCTTCATGTTCTCTTCCAAGCCACTTACCATCCTGACTTGGGAATATATTGCCGTTCCTTCGTTGTCACTGGCTCAAAATCCTGGAATTCCCTCCCTGATAGCATTGTGGGTCAATCCACAGCAGGTGGACTGCAGCAGTTCAAGAAGGCAGCTCACCACCACCTTCTCAAGGGCCACTAGGGATGGGCAATAAATGCTGGCCAGCCAGCGATGCCCACATACCACATAATGAATAATAAACATTGCAGATTGTGTACACTTGCTACTGAAAAGTGGGGTATATGCTTGGCTGTGAGGCTGCAGATTTGTGTGGGAATACAGTTCTGGTAATGGCCCATGCTGCCTTGTGGTACTTGTTCTTGAGTTATTAAAAATGTTTTAAGTCTGTCCCATTTGTCACTGGTGGTGACAAACAGCAGGATGGTTGGGGGTGGGTTAATCAATGTGAAGACAGGACCTTGTCTCCAAGGGCCATGCCGTGATCACTCTTACTGATACTGTCCTGGTTAGATGCACCTGCAGCAGCAACTTGGTGAGGATGGAGACAAATGGATTTTCCCTCTTTTAATTTGTTGGTTCCTTCATACTTCAGACCCAGCCTAGGGTCTTTACTGTCTGAACTCATTAAGTCTGAGCGGATACTCCAGGTGGGGACTATGTTCTGCGCGCTTTTTGGTGCTGCCTCCACATTATGTTCAATATGAAGTACTGATTTATCAGCTGAAGGGGTGGTGGCATGTGGTAGTCAGCAGGTTTTCGTTTCTCCTTTCATGTGGTCTGGAGACAATGTTGAGATTCCCCAGAGCAACCCCTCCGACGTGTATACTATTTGTTATATTACCTGTGCAGGGGTAGTGATGGTGTTGGTTTGGCCCTTATCTTTGTCTGTAAGGTATGATTCTGTGATTGACTAGGTCAGGCTGTTGCTTGACTAGTCTGAGATAATTTTGGCAAAAGCCAAAGAAGGACTTTTGCTGGATTAATAGGGCTAAGATTTTGTCACTGCCATTTTTGGTGTGTCTCAGGTGGTCTGTCAGTTTCATTCCTCTTGAAATTTTTATGCGGTTGACACTGTTGAATTGCTTGTTGTGCCTTTTCATAGGGCAGTTAGGAGTCAACCACATTGCTGTGTCACACGTAGATCAGTCAGGTAAGGACAACAGTTTTCACTCCCTAAAGGACATTAGTATACCAGATGGATTTTTATGACTATTGAAAATGGCCATCAAGAGACTTTGTCTGTTTTTACTGAATTAAAACTAATCTGCTGTGTAGGATTTGAACCCAGATGGCAAGAACATCATCCATGTCTCTGGATTACTAGTCTAATGACAAAACCATTTCCTCCATGTGGTTTAAATCCATGGTTTTATAAAGCACTTTGCCATACCGAGGGAAATCTGCATATGGAGCCGGAGGGCATAAGTAAGGTGTTAAATCAGTATGTCACAATAGTCTTCTCTTGCGGGAGGAAGAGGATGTAGGTAGAGGGATTGAGGTTCTTGAGCAGGTTGACAGGAAGTAGGGAGATATACAGGTTTTGGCAGACTTAAAAGTGGACAGATCCCCATGTCCAAATATGTTGTCCAGTCTGCTGTGGGAAATGAGGGAGAATTTGCAGGGTCTGTGATCCAAAGTTTTATTTTCTGTGGTCACAAGGAAAGTGCTAGACAACTAGAGGACTGCTAAAGTGGTTCCATTGTACAAAAAGGGTGGTAGAGATCAAAGGAATTGCACACTAGAGTCTCACATTGGTTGTAGGGAAATTATTGGAGCAAATTTGAAGGAGAGTTAATTAGAGTCAAGGTTTGATCTGGCATAGTCAGCATATGGCTGTGTCAGAAGGAGGCCATGACTTACAAATTTGATTGAATTTCCAAGATGTGTCGATGAGAGTAGGGGACCTGATGTATTACGTGTATATTTCAGCAAGGCTTTTGAGGTTCCACCTTATCTATGGGAAATAGATAAAGTAAGTTTGAGCACATGGAATCCAGGGTAACTTGGCAAGTTGGATCCGAACTACTGTTAAAGAGTCATAGAGCTGTACAGCATGGAAACAGACCCTTGGTCCAACTCATCCATGCTGACCAGATATCCTAAATTTAAGTTAGTCCCATTTGCCAGCTTTTGGCTCATATCCCTCTTAAACACTTCCTATTCATATACCAATCCAAGATAACAAGGTGTAGAGCTGGATGAACACATCCAGCTCTACACCTTGTTATCTCAGATTCTCCAGCATCTGCGGTTCCTACTATCTCTCATGTACCAATCCAGTTGTCTTTTAAATGTTGTAATTGTACCAGCCTCATCCACCACCTCTGGTAGCTCATTCAATATGCGCACCATCTTCTGCATGAAAACATCGTCCCTTAGGTCCCTTTTCGAACCTTTACCCTCTCACCTTAAACCTACGCCCTCTAGTTTTTGACTCCCCTCCTGAGGGAAAAGATCTTTGCTATTCACACTATCCACGTCCTCCATGATTTTATAAACCTCTATAAGGTCACTCCTCAGCTTCTGACACTCCAGAGAAAATAGTCCCAGCCTAGCCTCTCCTTAGAGCTCAAACCCTCAAACCCTCCAACTCTGGCAACATCCTTGCAAATCTTTTCTGAACCCTTTCAAGTTTCACAACATCCTTCCTATAATAGGGAGACCAGAATTGCACACAGTAGGCCAAAAGTGGCCTAACCAATGTCCTGCACAGCTGCAACATTACTTCCCAACTCCTATACTCAATGCACTGACCAATTAAGGCAAGTATACCAAATGCCACCTTCACTATCCTGTCTACCGCGACTCTACCTTTAAGCAGCTATGAACCTGCAATTCAAGGTCTTTGTTCAGCAGCACTCCCCAGGACCTTACCGTTAAATGTACAAGTCTAGCCCTGATTTGCCTTTCCAAAATGCAGCACCTCACATTTATTTAAATTAAACTCCATTTGCCACTCCATGGCCCATTGGCCCATCTGATCAAGGTCCTGTTGTATTCTGAGGAAACTTCCTTTGCTGTTCGCTACACTAATTTTGGTGTCATCTACAAACTTACTAACCATTCCTCCTATGTTCACGTCCAAATCACTTATATAAATGACAAAAAGCAGTGGACCCAGCACTGATTGTTGTAGCACGCTGCTGATCAGAGGCCTTTGTTGATGCCCTTGGGAAACTGTTCATCTCATTTCTAGTGAATTCTGAATTTGATTCAGATGCCAAATATTTCTCTGTGATGACCATGACATCAATTATTGTCATTAAAAACCCGCTTAATTCACTAATGTTCTTTTGGGAAGGCCTTTTCCTTGCCAATCTGGTTGAAATGAATGTGGTTGACTTCTAACTATCCTCAGAGTTAACCTTCCAAGCCTCAAGGGCACTTAGAGGACAGGCAACAAATGCTCAGCTCTCATCTTGCGGTTTCCTCAAGCTGCAATAAATATGGAACTGCTCCTTTCTATGTGCACTCTGAAAGGATGACTGCTTATGTTAATGGTGTTTGGTCACAGTCCCAGATCTTGGAGCTTGGCACATGATTTCCTCAACAGGAATTTTTTATCTTTTTTTCGTTGTGCTGAGAGCTGAAAGCCAGCATGGCTCACCACCTGACTGGGGAGAGCTGTGAGACTGCTAAACAGAGACTAGCATGGACAGATTGTGGGACCAGGTTGGACACTTTTCATCTCTAGAGGAGATGTTGAGAGTGAGACATTTAAAACTGGGGCTGGAAAAATAAGGGAACACATTGGAAACAATGCTGTATGGAATTTAATTTTGTCTTAATTTGGTTCGTTAGGAGTGGACGGTCTGATCTGTTAGTATAGCTTTGAGGTGAATTTGTTATCGTATTACTACTGGCATTTGATCTTGGTGTGCATCTGTTGCGTAGCTTTCCTAATATGCAAGGGTCATGTATTTATTTTAGTACCATCAGTTATGATTAGTTTTAAGTAGGACAGATATGTTGTGGTTTTTCCAAAGATTATGGTCTAAGAAGCAGTCCAAAATTATTTTTCATTTGCCAGTTATCTATTAACGTTGTAGTTACATGATGGAACAGGTTTGCGTGCCCAGTCACTGGGCTCTGATCTGTGCTGTATTTCCATTTGTTTTGCATTTTGCATCCATAATACCACATCATGGTTTGTGATCTGTGTCCCACTTGGCAGGGTTACTTGTAGCAAAAATAAGTGTGGGGCATGGGTGAAGGTGCAAGAGATTTGTATGTAGCCTATAATAATCTGGACCGCTCAAACTGCTTTGTAACCAAGAAAGTGTAGTTGCCGTAGTACTGTCTTATGACTATAGACATTTTGTGCATAGCAAGCAGCCAGAAAAAACCCCTTCCAGAGAATCTTTTTTTTTGTGAAGGTTAGATATTTTCGGCACCTTTGAAACTGCCCCACTCTTTTTTATTTTGGTTAACGTTTGAAATTGTTATGGAATTTTTTTTTATTCATCTGAGGGGAAAGAATGGCCTTCTAACATTCACCATGATGGTAGGGAATTTCAAGTGTTTCATTGCAGATATCTGGAGTAGGTCAGACACTACATTGAGTTAGGGGGCAAAGCATCTCACCTATAGAGAAGGACGATGTGGGAATATAAAACGGGCAGGGGGCCTATGACATACTTGCTCAAATTAGTATTGAGAGGGAGGGGCTATTGATAGGTTAAAAGTGGATAAATCCCCAGGCCCAGATGAGATATAGCCTAGGTTTTGGTGATAGACAAGTGGGTCTGACATTAATTTTAAAATTCTCCCTAGCTACGGGAGAGTTGCCAGAGGACTAGAGGGCAATTAACTTGCCATTATGAAAGAAGAGTGGTAGTTATCCCTGTTAAGAGTGAAGGACAAGGCTGACAAGGGTAGGGAATACTGGATGATTAGCGATACTGAGGCTCTGGTCAAGAAAAGGAGGAACGTGTCAGGTATAGACAGCTGGGATCAAGTGAATCTTGAGGCGTAGGGGCATTCTTAAGAGGGAAATCGGGAGGGCAAAAAGTGAATGAGAGCTTTTGCAAATAAGGTTAGGGAGAATACAAAGAGATTCTACAATACATTAAGGGCAAAAGAGCAACTAGGGAAAGAGTAGAGCACCTTAAATGAGGCCATCCATGTATGGAATGACTGGAAATGAGTGAGATACTAATTGAATATTTCATGTCAGTGTTTACAGTGGAGAAAGACATGGAAGATGGGAAAACTTGGGAAATAAATAGTAATGTCTTGAAAACAGACCACATTACAGAAGAGGAGGTGCTGGAGATCTTAAAACGCATAAAGGTAAATAAATCCCCAGGACCTCATCAACTGTATCCCAGGACATTGGGGGAAGCTATGGAAGAGATTGCTGAGGTACTTGTATCATCTACAGCCACGGGTGAAGTGTTGGAAGACTGGAGGGTGACTAATGTGGTGCCATTATTTAAAAAAGGTTGCAAGGAAAAGCCAGGGAACTATAGACCAGTGAGCCTGATGTCAGTGGTGATTAAGTTGTTGGAGGGGATTCTGAGACAGAATCTGGAGAGGCATGGACTGATTAGGGATAGTCAGCATAGCTTTGTGACTGGGAAATGGTGTGTCTCAAACTTGTGTTTTTTCAGATGTAACCAATAGGATAGAGTGAAGGCAGAGCAGTGGATGTCAACATGGACTTTAGCAAGGCCTTTGACAAGGTTCTGCATGGTAGACTGGTTAGTAAAATTAGATCATATGAGATCCAGGGAGACCCTAGCCAGTTGGATACAAAATTAGCTTGACGGTAGGAGACAGGGTGGACTGGAAGTCTGTGACCTGCGGTGTTCTGCAAGGATTGGTGCTGGTCCACTGTTATTTTATATAAATGATTCGGATCAGAATTTCTGAAGCATGGTGAGTAAGTTTGTGGATGACACCAAAATTGGTGGTGGTATTGGACAGTGAAGAAGGCTATCTAAAAGTACAAAGGGGTCTTAATCAGTGGGGCTGGGTGGCAGAAGGTGATTAATTTAGATAAATGTGAGGTCTTTCATTTTGGTAAGACAAACCAGGACATGCACAGTAATGATAACAGTGTGGAGCTGGAAGAACACAGCAGGCCAGGCAGCGTCAGCAGAGTAAGAAAGTTAATGTTAGGGCCCTGGACAATGTTGTTAAAAAGAGAGACCGAGGGATTCAGGTACATAGTTGCTGGAAAATAGTGTCACAGGTAGACAGGGTGGTGAAAGTGTTAAGTGTGCTCGTCTTCATTGCTCAGACCATTGAGTATAGGAGTTGAGATGTCATGTTGTGGTTTTGCAGGACATTGGTGAGGCCACTTTTGGAGTACTACATACTGTTTTGTTCACCCTGCCAGAGGAAAGATGTTATTAAATTCGAAAGAGTGCAGAAAAGATTTACAAGGGTGTTACCGGAGCTGGAGGGCTTTAGTTGTAAAGACATGCTGGGTAGGCTGGGACTATTTTCCCTGGAGTATAGGAGGTTGAGGGATGACCTCTTAGTGGTTTCTGAAATCACGAGAGGCATAGATAAGGTGAGTAGCAAAAGTCTTTTCCCTAGATTGAGGAGTTCAAAACTAGAGGGTAAAGTTTTAAGCTGAGAAGAAATATTTGAAAGAGACCTGAGGGGCAACTGTTTCAGACAGAGGGTAGTGTGTATATGGAATGAACTGCTAGAGGAAGTGGTAGATGCAGATACAGTTTCAACATTTAAGACATTTGGACAGGAATAGGAAAGGTTTAGAGAGAGATGGGCCAAACACAGGCAAATGGAACAGTTCGGTTGGGGAAACTCGATCGGCATGGATGTATTGGACCAAAGTGTCTGATTCCGTACTGTATGACACTGTATTTTAAATCAGGCTAGTTTATCTAACAGACAGAATGAATCTCCATTTGGAGAGGCAAAGTCACCCAGCGTGGCTTTCAGATGACTGTGATATCGGTCAAACTTAATTGAATATCGAGGAGGTAACTAAGTATATTGGTGACAGTTTTGCATTTAGTCATACAGCACAGAAACCTACCTTTTGGTCCAATCATCCATGCTGACCATAATCCCAAACTAAACTCTTCCCATTTGCCAGTGCTTGGCCAATATGTCTCCAAATCTTTCCTATTCCTGTACAAATGTATTTTAAATATTGTAACTGTACCTGAATCTACAACGTCCTCTGGAAGCTCATTTCACACGTTAACCACTGTGTTTAAAAAAAAAAGTCATTCGTGTCCTTTTTAAGTCTTCCTCTTTTTCACCTTAAAAATATGCCCCCTGGTCTTGAAATCCCCCACCATAGAGAAAAGACAGCTGCCATTCACCTTATCTGTATCCTTTGTGATTTATGGACTTAAGGCTTTTCACAAGGTGTTGCATGGGAAACTGGGGCAAGTAAGAGTCCAGTGGATCCAGAGCAACATGGAAAATTGGAGCCAAGATTACCTTTGCAGCAGGAAGCAAAGGGTGATGGTTGAGAGTTGCTTGTGGCTGTCAGCAACTGTCCAGCTGCATACCACAGAGTTTGGTGCTGGCTCTCTTGCTGTATATAGTCTACATTAATGATCTAGACTTGGATATAGGAGGTATGATCAGTAAATTTGCAGATGACACAAATTGTTGTGAAAATAGCAAAGAGGGAAAGTCTTAGACTACGTGTCAGATGGGCAGAATAAAGAGGAACAGAATTTGATTTTGAATAGTGTGAGGTGTTGCATATTGGGAAGCCTAACAAAGTAGGGAATACATGATAAATGGTAGGACTCTGAAAACAGGATCATAGGGACCTTGGTATGCATGCCCATAAGTTCTTGAAGATAGGGCAAGGACATAAAATGGTTATGAAAGCATAAGGAATACTTTATATATAATACAAAAGCAGGAAGTTTACAGTAGAGCTGTACAAGATGTTAGTTCACAGCTAGAGTACTGTGTGCACGCTATAGGAAGGATGTGATTACCTGGAGAGGATGTATTGCTGATGTCAGGATATTTTGCAGGAGTGTTCCAACTCTGAAGAGAGATCAGATAGATTGGAGTTCTATTCCTTGGGGTAGAGAAGGCTGAGGTCTAGAAAATTGGGGAACGTAGTCGGGAAGAAACCTTTCCCCATGGCGGTAGTTAATAACCAAGGGGCGTAAGTTTAAGGTAAGGGACGAGGGGTTTTGAGGAAAACATTTTTTTACTTAGAGGTGGAGGTTAATTTGGAACTCACTTTTTGAAAAATACTATGGGTAGGAACTTGCCAACATCAGTAAGAATGTAAACAAATACTTTTAAAAACCATAATGCATAAAGCTACAGGCAAAGTGTTCGAAAATGGGAATGGAGTATATGACTAGCATAGACACAGTGGGCAGAAGGGCCTCTCTCTGTGCTGAGACTCTGACTAAATTTAAATCACACCAGCTGTCGGGGTGGAATTTTAATCGTTGTCACCAGAGCGTAGGCTGGCCCTCAGATTTACTATTTTTGATATTACTATTACGTTACGGCCGCCCTTGAAGGAATGTTTAATTTCCTGGGTCCAATTGTCTAATGAAATCAGTTTAATTTGATATATGAAACCTGACCATCTCATCAGAGGTGACTGTAATTAGTTGTACATCTTCAATTGATACAGTAACCAAGAATGAATTTTAATCTCTTCCTTCACAGATGCATGTGTGCAAGTAGAAGCTAACTAAATCAGATTACCCTGCTGTTGAAAATCCTTTTTAATCTTGCTTTGGAAAAATCATTTCCCAGAAGGCTGCAAAGGATCTATCATTTTCATATTCCAAGCAATGACTTCTGGAATTATCTAGAAACTACAACATGGGCAACTGGTCCGTGACGAGTTGTGTTTCAAGAGATGACAATGTTCCCCCCCGCCCCCCGACTCCCTCCAAAATGCCCTATTTAATACGAAAGTTATTTCTGTCTTGCATTATATTGACGTGTGGGTCTTGTGAAACTGGCTTGGAAGTCAAACACTCTAGCCTTGATTTTGGAAATGAGAAGCTGTGCTGCCATGATGCAGCAAATAATCTACCGATGTGCAGTTTGTACAACTGGGAGCTTGCCAGGTTTCAATTTTTTAAATGTATATTTGTCCTGTAGATTGTACAATGCTTGCAAGATAATTACCTATATCACTGGTTCTTACTTGTCTGAGGAAGGTGGTGCTCCAGTCTCTGGAGTCCAACTTGAACCCTCAACCTTCTGGCACAAGTTGAGTATGCCTCTCACAATGACTGGTATGAGGATGGATTCTACCATGCAGTACTGCAAATAGGAAACTTTCCTGCCTGGTTAGTTATACAAATGATTTGCTAGGCCTGCCAGCATCATGAGTAAATACTTGCTCTCTCAACAGCCACATTGTAAAAGACTGTTTTACTTTCCTGTATTTCTGGCTTTG
>NC_063338.1:89357802-89370238 GCF_021869965.1 Rhincodon typus | reverse complement strand
TTTAGAAGACGTTTGAAAATGGGGTCTTTATTCCCTAGAGTGTTCCTTTTCATGAAGAATAAAAATCTGCTTGCATAGCTTGACTGAGTGAATATAAAAAGGATGTTTCTTGTGATTGGTATGATTCAGAACTAGCGGGGGTGGGGGAGAGAGAGAGTCTTGAAAAAGAGTAGGCAATTTAGGACTGGTTAGTAATTTAACCATGAGGGTATAGAATAGAATATCCTTTATTGTCACATCTACTCCATTGTAGAAGTACAGTGAAAAGCTTTTACAATGACTGCCTCTTATGGCGCCATTTAGGTACAAGTACCTAGGTACAAATCTTGTATACAACAGACAAATAAAAAGTAGTTGCATTACTTTAGAGGTTTTAAAATAAATTTGAGAAATAAGACATCGTTAAAGGATTGATGTTACACTGAGGTGAAAGATTTCAACTAAACATTACATTGTAGCAACTCAGTGCAGGACCTCTGCACGTGGTCTGACTGCCTGCACCAATCCCCAGTCCAGCCACTGTCCCCACTCTGGTCCAAGCCTCCATTCTTCTCTGTACCAGTACTCGGCTGCTGCAAGGTAAGTTCCAGGACTTTCTCCCTGGGGCTCGCAGCCCGTGCTGCTGCTCCGTTACTTCATCTGAAAGACTGCACTTGAGATTAGGAATCTTTGGAATTTTCTGCCCAAAGGGTATGGAGTCTCAGTCGTAGAGTAAAATTTTGCAGGGGTATGGGAAAAATGCAAGATAATTACACAGGGACAGAAGATCAACTGTGATCTAGTTGGATAGCAAACCAGGCTTTTGGGGCCGAACGGCCACCACCTGTGCAGGTTTCCTATGTGTCTCTTTTAATATACAAGCCAAATCTTGCTGTTAATAAGGTTGCACAAGTTGGCTTGAAGTGTTGAAGGAGATGTACTGGGAAGGCTCAAAAGTATTTGGACTAAATGCAACATTATGTCACTGAAAACATTTGGACATTCATTAGTTTTGAGCAGTTACTTTCATACTGTCTCCTTTCCTGCATCCAGAAGATTTGCAAGAAGCAAGTCCGTCAAAGTGAAGAAAACCAGTCGCTGGTCTGCTCAAAGGTTTGGGCTGAAGATTATGGTGGTTTTAGTAGGAGTTAGCTGACTGGTGTGGATTGACTTTCTTTTCCTCCTTTTTCCTAGAATAGAAATCTTGATGGATATTTTAGGTTTGCTGTGTAATTCCTTCCAGCATTCTCTTGTGTCTGTATTAATGTAAAGTGGACGGTAGAGGGAGGGCCAGGGAAGCAGCAGTCACTTTTCAACTAGCCTGTAACGGTGTTTTAACGTTTCCCCTCAATGTCGTCCTCTCCAAGTTGATCTTGATTTTTGAGTGCTGTCCTGGAGATATGAGCACACATTCTCGGCTCATCCTCTCGTGCAGTACTGGAGACGTGCTGCCTTGTCTCAGGTGTAGTCTTTCAGATGAAATAATGGACCAAGCCCTCTTGGATGAATATAAAAGATGCCATAACTGTATTTTAAAGAAGAACGAGGATTTTTTTTCAGTGTTTCTTTGGTAATTGTTTCTCAATCAACAGAACAAAAAAAATTTATCAGGTCGTTTTTTTCATTGCGTGAGAAATTGCTGTACATGGATTGCTTGCTGTTTTCTGCATTTAAATGGCAGATGGAGTTCAATCTGGACAAATGTGAGGTGATGCATTTTGGAAGATAAAATTGAGGTGTGAATTAAACAATAAATGGCAGAATCCTTTAGCATTGACTTAGAGGGATCTGGGCGCACAGGTCCACAGATTCCTGAATATGGCAATATAGGTGGATATGGTGGTCAAGCAGGCGCACAGCATGCTTGCCTTCATCGGCCAGGGCATCGAATATAAAAGTTGGCAAGTTGTATTATAGCTGTATAAAACTTTAGTTAGTCCACATTTGAAATATTGCGTGCAGTTCTGGTCGCTACACTACAGAAGGACATGGATGGTTTGGAGAGGGTGCAGAGAAGGCTTGCCAGGATGTTGACTAGTCTGGAGGGTTTTAGTTATGAGGGGAGGTTGGATAAGTGCAATTATTTTCACTGGAAAGAAGGAGGCTGAGGGACGACCTGATAACGGTCTACAAAATTAAGATGCATATATAGTGTGGATAGACAGAGGTTATTTTGCCCCAGGGTGGAAAGGTCAGCTACAAGAGGGCACAAACTCCAGGTGAGAAGGGGGGGTAAAAGTGTGCAGAAAATTTTTGAGGATGATGAGGTGTCTGGAATGCACTGCCAATGGAGGTGGTGGAAGCAGGCACATCAGCAATGTTTAATGTCTATCTTAATAGACACATGAGCAGGAAGTGAACAGAGGGATAGAAACTGCGTATAGGCAATAAGTAGCTGGTCTAAATGAGGATTAGGAATCGGCGCAGGCTTGGTGGGCTGAAGGCTTAATTTTCTGTGCTGTATTCTATTGTATTATAACAGCAATCACACTCTTTTAGCTGTCAAACAGACTTCCTGAGGCTGCACAGTGGAATGTTACAAATTTTTTTTGTTTGTTTTCTCATTGCATAATAGGATAACAAATCAATGGTTGTTCCTGTTGTTGTCAAACCACTTTATTCTACTGCAAATGTTGACACAGACCAACTTTTTAGTAGTTCTGTGCACTAAACTTGCAGTGAACTTGTCATTGCATTCATGGAAATCCTTTTTAAGAGTACTGGGCTTTGACGAATTCTGCTTTCAAATTGGGTGTGGTCAGAAGTTGGGTTAAGAACAATTCTGGTGACTATCCACATGAGCAAGTGTGTCAACAGTTTTTATTGATTTCATTTGAGATTCATACAGCAGTTTCTTTCTAAAGAGACTGATTCAGTGCTTGTGTGCTCTTGCGCTCTCTTTGTGACTCTGCCAAGCTTGGTCCTCCTTTCAATATTTTAGTTTAGTTCGCATTCAGAAGATGTCCGTGCCAACGTTTATCCTGTAACCAACATCTTGTTTTAAATTCTTTTTATTGTTTTTGTAGGAGTTTGCCGTGTGCAAATTTGCTGTTGTTTCCTGCTTAACGATTGTGAATTTCTCCTTAAAGTGTATCAAGTAGATTTAAGATGCCTTTGAGCATCTTGATGTGAAAAGTGTTTCCTTCCACCCCAGTGCTTCAGGCCAGGATTAGAGAAGCACATATATCTGAGAGTTGTAGAATGGGATAAATTTATACATATGGCGAGGCCAGACCATGAAGGGATTTGAAAACGAGGATAAGAATTTCTAAATTGAACCACTGTATAATCAGTAAATGCAGGGATGCTGGGTGAATGGAACTTGGTAAACCAGTTTTGGATGCCCTCCAGTTTAGAGGTTAGCTGGTGAGAGTAGTGAAAGTTCTAGACAACTGAGTTTTAGTCCATTTGATTATTTCTTCCAATATCTGGTTTTTAAACCACGCTGGTACTTGTCTAGTACAAGTCCTGTGAACATTTATTAAGGATAGTGACTTGTGATGAATAGCTGTTATTTAGAAAAAAATACCTTTAATTGGGTTTAATAACTTTCTACTGCTCAGTTCAAAAGGCATTAAGTATGTTAATTTTTATTTTGGATCTTGGGTGGCTTTTAACTAGTGTTAACTGTTTAGACGACTTTAATAGTGGACCTGGTTTTTCAGGCGAATTCTTGCATCTGCTCTGAAGTGTTCTTGTAGTAGTGCAATGGCTATGGAAAGAGTCAGGGCTGCCCACATTCTAGCTCCTGTAAACTGACAACAGAATTGAAGACTCGGTTTTCTCTTCCCCCTCCTGTCCTTTACCTTCTGCAGCCCATTAATGCTCATTTTGCACACCTCCAACTCTGACCTCCTCATATATCATCAGTTTCTTATGCCTTCAAAGTAGACTGTAAAACTCTGAAATGCCTTTCATTAATCTCCCTGCCTTTCTACCTCATGTCAACTATGACTCAGTGAATAGTGTTGTTGACTCAGTGAGCTTGGGGATCTCGGGATTTCAGTATAAAATCTGGAATTACTGTGCAGCACTCCGTCAGGCCTGCACTGCTGGAGATGCTGTCTTTCAGATGAGATGTGATACTAACGCTCCCTCTAACCTTTTGGGTGCATGTAAAAGCTTTTGCAGCATTCTTTGCAGTACCTGGGGAATTCTCCTGTGCCCTGGCCAATAGTTATTTCCCATTGTACCTCACTGAAACAGATTATCCAGTTATTATCACATTGTCATTTGTTGGAGCATGGTGTGTGCAAATTGGCTGTTGTTTCCTCCAAAAAGAATTGTTGTTGAAATGTTAGGTGTCTACATTTCTCAAGATTGGTCAAAGTGGAAGATTTTTGATAATCAATTGGACATCCTTCTCCTTGGCTTTATGCCAGTTTTAGCCTTGATATTCATTCTTGTGAAGAACCTTGGTGAGATTTTTGAGATAGAAAGGCACATTGCTGTTGGATCTGGACCTTGGGTATTTCCATAGGATGTTGGAAGGAAAGAGAAGGCAGAGATGCTCAGTTTAATATCTCACTTGAAAAATGGCATATTCAACAATGCAAAACTCCATCAGTACTGCACTGGAGCATCAGCCAAGCAACTTTACTCTGAATATAAGTACATCGTAATTCTGTTTGAAAATTTTAAGCAATTGTCAGTAAGGTATGTCTCTCTTGTGTGCTTGGTTGCTTATTCTAACTTCTTGTGTGATTTGGTGTCAGATTGCGATCTCCAAGAACTGTAACAAGGTGAGGTACTGCATTAATGGTGATGTATAAATGCAAGTTATTTAATGTGGTCATTTCTACATAAGTGAGTGAATTGGTGTTCATTAGATGTCAAAGGTAATGGTACAGTCACTGTAGTTCTACTGGATCATGGGGCTGCTCTGTCAATAAAGAGAGACTTGTGGTGGTTTAACCTGAGGGTCACCAAGTCTCAAGTAAGAGAAGTTGAAAAGGAAAATCCTTTTGTGGTAATTTCAACCACTTTAGCAATTGAACCAATGCTGGTGTTACTGTGTTGCAAACGTGCCATTCAGGCAACTGAGGTAACTGACCCCAACTTCCCCTCAGAAAATGTTGTAATTGTTAATTGATCCAGTAAATAATTTGCGGAACTTCTTTACCCGAAGATGGTAAGAAATGGAACTCAGCACTGCATGGAGTAGTTGAGAGAAATAGTCTAAACATAAATATATTGATGTCCTGAAACGTTGAAAAATGTTTTTTTTTTGAGGGTGGCTTATCCTATTAAATACTTCTAAACACTAAATTATGAACTTTAATCAATTTATTCAACAATGTTAATGAGTTGTGCGTTATTCCCACAGAGCCTTAGTGAAAGTAGAGAAGTCTGCCTCACCACCAGAGTATGAGTCTCCTCCCAGCAGTCCTGTGACAAAGGATGACAATCATGTAGCTTCAACTTCTCCTGCACCACATGTCCCTTCTATACCAAAGTCACCATCCCAGGTAATGTAGTTCATCAGTTGTCTTTCTGGTAGCATGCTGTCTTGTGATCTATATTCTTCAATCAAAGAATATTGTTTATTCTTTTGCACATTTACACTGTCACCTCCTTCTACATGGACTCCCTTCCCATTGATCTGTGTATTTGCGAGGTCACCTCCCCACGCCAGTTTGATCTCTTTCCCTTATTGAGCTCCTAATGGATTGCACACAGTCTCTCAGGAGCAAGTGGATTTCTATTATAGTGCTATCCATGCTTTTATGTTACCTTTGGGACATCTGTTTCCTATACCCCCCCTGGAAAGCAAGGATTTGCTGTACACTCTGGATATATATTAGTGATTGGGAGTATTCTGGAATACTAGAGCTTGGAATGGTTTGCCTTTGAATTTTTGTAA
The DNA here is from genome assembly GCF_021869965.1 of Rhincodon typus. Classification (NCBI taxonomy): domain Eukaryota; kingdom Metazoa; phylum Chordata; class Chondrichthyes; order Orectolobiformes; family Rhincodontidae; genus Rhincodon; species Rhincodon typus. Next base: position 89,364,396 of record NC_063338.1, on the reverse strand, counting down.
CAGCTATGTGAGAACTTATCTAAACTCGGCTCACCATGGTACAAAGCGTGGAGGATTTGGTTTAAACTGGTTAGTGCATATCCAGTTACTGTCTTGCGCATTCTTCAGATGTTTGCTGACTCTGTATGCCAACAAAAATATATGCTACTTAGTTTTCTGTCATAAATGTGCTGTCATCAGAGTTAGTAGTAATCTTCTAAGCCACTTTTTGGGAATAGGGCTCATCTGATGAGATTCTGTGTAAAATTCAGGAGACGCTGACTGAAATATTTCAATGTTTGATTTTATTCCATCTTATCTAGTGTATAGCATGATGATAAACTAATGCTGCACTGAATGATGCAAGTACACTGTCAAATCAGACTACCCAAGAAACTGGTGGTGTCAGAAGAAGAACTACTTTGACTTTAAGTAATTAACCTACTTGGACAATTTACTGAGGTGCTGCAGGCATGGTGTGGCTCAAAACTAGTTAACAGGCTTTGCCACTTAAGATACAGCTCTATCCCACATTCAGAGTGGCAGACAGTGACTAGTGTGGTGCTGCAGTGTTTAGTGCTGGGACTCCAGCTGTTCACAATGTACATTAATGATTTGGACAAGGGAGTTGAATGCCATAACTCCAAATTTGCAGATGCCGCTAAGCTGGGTGGCAGTGTGTGCTGTGAGGAGGATGCTAAGAGGTTGCAGTGTGACTTGGACAGACTATGTTGCATTTGCCAAGTATTTGCACACTCAACCAATGTGGATAAATATGAGGTTATGTGAGGTATATAAATGTGAGGCTTTCAGTTATTTCAGCGGCGGGAGTCCGGGAGAAAGTGCGAGGGCAGCCTGGGAAGGTAAGCTTCCACCCACTAAATTTGGGAGTTAACTAATACCCGAGACACTACACGCATAGTGTCTCCCCCCTTTCCACCTCCTGTAACCTAATAATAACGACTAAGTGTGGTGAGCAGGTAAGCTATTTGCATTTTTGTTTCGTCATCTCTGTTATCTTTCGGGGTGGTACCCAGATGCCAAATCCTCTGGGAGCGGGTCGGAAGGCGAAGCTGGAGTCTGTTTGAGTATATAACAGAGTAAACTTACTGGTGCAGAAAACACTGCAAAACTAAAAAAAAACTAATATTAAATAATTAACTAAGTGGAGATGGCAGGCCAGGTGATGTATTGTAGTGGTATGATGTGGGAGCTAGCTGATCCCATTGAGAACGGCAGTGACCACATCTGCAGCAAGTGCTGGCTGCGTGAGGAGCTCCGGCTCAAAATTGACGAGCTGGAATCCGAACTCCAAACACTGCGGCACATCCGGGCAGGGGAGAAATACCTGGATGCTGTGTTCCAGGAGGCAGTCACACCTGGTAGATTAACTAATGTTAATTCGATCGGTGGGCAGGGACAGCAGTGTGTGACTGCGAGAGAGGCAGGTAGAGGGACCCTGCAGACAGGAACACAGGAGCCGTAGCCCTCGACATTGTCCCACAGGTATGAGGCACTTGCTCCCTGCGTGGATGAGGAACAGGGCTGCAGGAAGGATGAGTCAACTGACCATGGCACCATGGTCCAGGAGGCCATTGAAGAGGGGGAAGCAAAAAGACAGATTGTAGTTGTAGGGGATTCCATCATCGGGGGATAGACAGTATCCTTTGCGAGCAGGATAGAGAATCCCGCGTGGTGTGTTGCCTGCCCGGTGCCAGGGTGCGAGACATCTCTGACCGGCTTGAGAGGATACTAGAGAGGGAGGGGGAGGATCCAATTGTTGTGGTCCACGTAGGCGCTAACAACATAGGCAGGACTAGGAAAAAAGACCTGTTTCGGGATTATGAAAAGCTAGGAACAAAATTAAAAAACAGGTCTTCAAGGGTCATAATCTCTGGATTGCTGCCCGAGCCACGTGCAAATTGGCACAGGGAGGCGAGGATCAGGGAAGTAAACACGTGGCTAAAAGTGTGGTGTGGGAAAGAGGGTTTCCTTTTCATGGGGCACTGGCATCAGTTCTGGGACAGGAGGGATCTGTACTGCTGGACTCCACCTGAACAGGGCCGGTCCAATGTTCTGGCAAAAACGGTAAATAGGGTGGTTAATAGGACTTTAAACTAGTAAGTAGGGGGGAAGGGAGAAGTGAGTGTCGAGGGAGAATAACAATTAATGTAAGGCAAAGCAGCAGGTTAGCAGGTGACGAGGAAGCTTCAACTCCATTGAAAATTAGCAAAAAAGTTAAAGGGAAGGAGAACTCAAGAGCTGTTAGTAATGGAGGTAATAGGACCCAAAAAGAAGGTGCAAAAACTGGCATAAGGGCACTTCATCTGAATGCTCAGAGCGTTCGAAACAGGGTGAATGAGTTGACGGCGCAAATCATGGCAAATGGGTATGATTTGGTGGCCGTTACAGGATGGTCATGACTGGGAGTTAAATATCCAGGTGTGTCAAACTGTTGGGCAGGACAGACAGGAAGGTAAGGAAGGTGGTGTTGCTCTGATTTTTAAGGATGATATCAGGGCGGTAGCGAGAGATGATATAGGTCCTACTGAACAAAACGTTGAATCCATTCGGGTGGAAATTAGGAATAGCAGGGAGAAGAAGTCACTGATAGGTGTGGTCTATAGGCCACCAAATAGTGACATTGTGGTGGGGCAGGCAATAAACATAGAAATAGCTAATGCATGTAAAAATGGTACAGCAATTATCATGGGGGATTTTAATCTACATATCGATTGGTCAAACCAGATCGGTCATGGCAGCCTTGAGGGGGGGTTCATAGAATGCATCCACGATAATTTCCTTGAACAATATGTAATGGAACCTACGAGGGAGCAAGCTATTCTAGATCTAGTCCTGTGTAATGAGACAGGATTAATTAATGATCTCACAGTTAAGGATCCTCTCGGAAGGAGCGATCACAGTATGGTCGAATTTAAAATACAGATGGAGCATGAGAAGATTAAATACAGTACCTATGTCCTGTGCTTAAACAAAGGAGACTATGAAGGAATGAGGGAGGAGTTAGCTAAGGTAGAATGGGAGCAAGAACTTTATGGTGGGTCAATTGAGGAACAGTGGAGGACTTTCTAAACAACTTTTCACAGTGCTCAGCAGAAGTATATTCCAGTGATAAGAAAAAACTGTAGGAAAAGAGAGCCAGCCATGAATGTCTAAGGAAATAAAGGAAAGTATCAGATTGAAAAAAAAAACACGGAAAAGCAAAGAGTAGTGGGAAATTAGTAGACTGCAAAATCTTTAAAGGCCAAAAGAAAGCCACAAAAAAAGTAAGATAGATTATGAGAGTAAACTAGCTCAGAATATAAAAACAGGAAGCAAAAGTTTCTATAAATATGTAAATCGTAAAAGAGTGGCGAAGGTAAACATTGGTCCTTTAGAGGATGAGAAGGCCAATTTAATAACTGGGAATGAGGAAATAGCCGAGACACTAAACAGTTATTTCATGTCGGTCTTCACAGTAGAAGACACAAATAACATGCCGAAAACTAATGGCAAGAAGGTTATAGCAGGCGAGGACCTAGAAACTATCATTATCCCTAAGGAGGCAGTGCTGGGCAAGCTAATGGGGCTAAAGGTAGACAAGTCTCCTGGCCCTGATGAAATGCATCCCAGGGTACTAAAGGAGGTGATGGGGGAAATAGCAAATGGACTAGTAATTATTTACCAAAATTCACTGGACTCTGGGGTGGTTCCCGCAGATTACAAAACAGCCAATGTGACGCCACTGTTTAAAAAAGGAAGTAGACAAAAAGCAGGTAGGGTCTAGGCCCGAAACGTCAGCCTCTCTGCTCCTATGATGCTGCTTGGCCTGCTGTGTTCATCCAGCCCTGCACCTTGTTGTCTCGGATTCTCCAGCATCTGCAGTTCCTACTATCTCTAACTATAGACCAGTTAGTTTAACTTCGGTAGTGGGGAAAATGCTTGAATCTATCATTAAGGAAGAAATAGCAAGACATCTGGATATAAATTGTCTCATTGGGAACACCCAGCATGGGTTCATGAAGGGTAGGTCATGGTTAACTAATTTGGTGGAATTCTTTGAGGACACTACTTGCATGGTAGACAATGGGGAACCTGTGGATGTGGTGTATCTGGATTTCGAGAAGGCATTTGACAAGGTGCCACACCAAAGGCTGCTACATAAGATAAAGTTCCACGGTATTACAGGTAATATATTGACATGGATAGAGGATTCGTTGACCAGTAGAAAGCAAAGAGTAGGGGTAAATGAGATAACAAGGTGTAGAGCTGGATGAACACAGCAGTCCCAGCAGCATCAGAGGAGCAGGAAGGCTGAAGTTTCGGGCCTAGACCCTTCAGAAGTGGGGGTAAATGGGTGTTTTTCTGGTTGGCGGTCAGTGGCTAGTGGTGTGCCTCAGGAATCAGTGTTGGGACCGCAATTGTTTACAATTTACGTAGATGATTTGGAGTTGGGGACTAAGTGTGGTGTGTCAAAATTTGCAGATGACACTAAGATGAGTGGTAGAGCAAAGTGTGCAGAAGACAAAGTCTGCAGAGGGATATAGATAGTCTAAGTGAGTGGGCAAAGGTCTGGCAGATGGAGTGCAATGTTGATAAGTGTGAGGTCATCCATTTTGGTAGGAATGACAGCAAAATGGGCTACGTTTTAAATAGTAAAAAATTGCAGCACGCTGCTGTGCAGAGGGACTTGGGTGTCCTTGTGCATGAATCGCTAAAAGTAGGACTGCAGGTGCAGCAGGTAATTAAAAAGGCAAATGGAATTTTGTCTGCCATTGCTCGAGGGATGGAGTTTAAAAACAGGGAGGCGATGCTGCAGCTGTACAGGGTCCTGGTGGGGCCACACCTGGAGTACTGTGTGCAGTTTTGGTCTCCTTACTTGAGAAGAGAGATACTAGCACTGGAGGGGGTGCATAGGAGATTCACTCGGTTGATTCCAGAGTTGAAAGGGTTGGATTATGAGGAGAGACTGAGTAGACTGGGATTATACTCATTGGAATTCAGAAGAATGAGGGGAGATCTTATAGAAACATATAAGATTATGAAGGGAACAGATAAGGTGGATGCAGGGAGGTTGTTTTCGCTAGCAGGTGAAACTAGGACTAGAGGGCATCGCCTCAAAATAAAAGGAAGCAGATGTAGGACTGAGGTCAGGAGGAACTTCTTCACCCAAAGGGTTGTGAATCTGTGGAATTCCCTGCCCAGTGAAGCAGTTGAAGCTACCTCGCTGAATGTTTTTAAGGCAAGGCTGGATAAATTTTTGAACAGTAAAGGAATTAAGGGTTATGGTGAGTGGGCGAGAAAGTGGAGCTGAGTCTTGGAAGGATCAGCCATGATCTTATTAAATGGCAGGGCAGGCTCGAGGGACCAGGTGGCCTACTCCTCCTGATTGTTATGTTCTTATGTTCTTAACCACTTTGGTCACAAACAGGAAGGTAAATTATTATCTGAATGGTGTTAGTTCAGGAAAAGGTGAGGTGTAATGAGACTTGGGTGCCATGGTGGAACAGTCGCTGAAGGTTGGCATGCAGGTACAGCAGGCAGTGAGGAAAGCTAGTGGCAGGCTCTTCTTCGTAGCAAGAGGAGTTGACTATTGAAGTAAGGATGTTTTGCTGCAGTTATATCAGGCTGTTGGTGGGGCCACATCTTGAGTATTGTGTGCAGTTTTGGTTTTTTAGTCTGAGGAAGGACATTCTTGCTACTGAGGGAGTCCAGTGAAGGTTCACCAGACAGATTCCCAGGATGGCAGGACTGACCTATGAGGAAAGACTGGATCAACTGGGCTTGTATTCAGTGTAATTTAGAAGAATGAGGGGGATCTCATAGAATCATATAAAATCTTGATGGAACTGGACAGGCCAGATGTGGAAAGAATGTTCCTGATATTGGGGAAGTCCAGAACTAGGGATCACAGTCTAAGAATAATGGGTAAGCCATTCAGGACTGAGATGAGGAAGAATTTCTTCTGCGTTGTGAACCTGTGGAATTCCCTCCCACAGGAAGCCGTTGCAGTTAGTTCATTAGATACGTTCAAGAGGGAGCTGGACATGGCCCTTGTGGCTAAAGGGATCAAAGTTGATTGACTTATTTATTGTCACCCATGCAGAAATACAGTGGAAGGCTTTGTTTACGAGTGGTTCAGGCAGATTTTAGTAAGCAAAGGATGTACAGATCAAAAAGACTTAACCTGTATGCCTCTGTCTAAGTCTATGTTGTACAGGGCGTGCACTAGGCAAGATCAGCATTATTTGAGGCTAGAGAGTCCATTCATCAGTCTGATAATGGCCGAGAAGAAACTGTTCCTGAACCTGCTTGTGCGTGTGTTCAGGCTTCGTATCTTCTGCCTGATGGAACAGGGTGTAGGACATCATGACCAGGGTGTACATAGAATATAGAGCATGCCCTTCAGCCCACGATGTTGTGCCGACTTCTTATCCTACTAAGATCAATCTACCCTGCATATCCTACATTTTACTATCCTCCGTGTGCCTATCCAAGAGTCGCTTAAAAGTCTCTAAAGTATCTGACTCCACTACCACTGCCAACAGTGCTTTCCACACACCCACCACTCTGTGTGAAGAACCTACCTCTGACATCTCCCCTATACCTTCCTCC
>NC_063338.1:89356934-89357402 GCF_021869965.1 Rhincodon typus | reverse complement strand
TGCTGTGTTCATCCAGCTCTACACCTTGTTATCTCAGATTCTCCAGCGTCTGCAGTTCCTGCTATCTCTGAAACAATTTAATTAGATTTGGTGATCCACAGTTTCACCACTGTCTGTATAAATAGCTGAGAAATCCATTGGTTCTTCTTGACTGCATGTACAATTTGATGCGCTTTTTGATGCCTGTCTGATTCCAGTTTGTCTGTTAACTCATATTTACCTCATGTTAATTCTGGATGTTAGAGTACAAGTTATGTATATTGATTTTTAATGCATCTAACTCTGTGCAGTAAAGTTTTTTTTGTTTACTTAAAACTGTGGAACTTTGTGGCTTACCTGAGATCTCAAACTTTGCTTACTTTAAACAAACAGTGAAATAAGAACACAACAAGAACAAAGAAGGCTGTTCAGTCCATCGAGCTTGCTGCTCCAGTCAATGAACTTATGATTGTTCTCACGATGGCCTCA
>NC_063338.1:89313238-89356834 GCF_021869965.1 Rhincodon typus | reverse complement strand
TCTCCAGCGTCTGCAGTTCCTGCTATCTCTGAAACATTCTTAGGGGGCTTTGATCAGCTACATGTGGATAGGTTGTTTCTCCTTTATGGGAGAGTCTTGGATCAGAGGGAAAAATCTGAATAAAGGGTTGCCAAGTTGGGACAGAGGTGAGATGAGGCTTTTTCCTTTGGCTAGTGAATGTGTGGTATTCTTTATTACAGAGGACTGTCAAGGCTGGATCATGCAGTATATTTAAAGCTAAGATAGGCAAATCCCTAATTGTTAAGGAAATGCAGGGTTAAGGGGAGAAGACAGGAATATGTAGTTGAAGATTATCAGATCAGCCATGATCAAATGGTGGAGTAGACTTGATGGAATGAATGACATGTGCACTCCTGTGTCTTATGGTCTCGTACGCTATCATATTGTCTAACCATTGATTTTGATCATTTGATGTGCAGAACTGTTTCCTGGTCTTGTTTGAAGGTTTGCACTCTCTTGTTCTAGACTTGCCAGCCCCTTGTGCATCCCGATGCTGTGGACAATACACAATCCAAATCCCCATCTTTACACCTTCACTACACTAGTGGAAAACTCGTTCCTGAAGTTTATAAATTGTCCCTTCGCCATTTGTTTGTTTCTTCCTCTCATTCACAGTACCGACCTTTACAGACCTCTTATTTAAAAAAAAAATGAAAGAACTGCAGATGTTGTAAATCGGAAACAAAAACAGAAGTTGCTGGAAAAGCTCAGCAGGTCTGGCAGCATCTCTGAAGAAAAATCAGAGTCGGCATTTTGGGTCCAGTGACGCTTCTTCAGAACTGGCCAGTCCTATTTTGTTTTCTCTGATGTGCGTGAGCCCTTACTGTTTGGAGTTATTGAATGAGGTCAGATCAGCCTTGAGCCTTCAGTCACAGGCAACAGGCTGATCCTTAAAGTACAATACAAAACCAACCTGACTGAGGAGAAGGAGATTAGTGAGATTGATGTCCGTATGTGTTACTTAATTTTCAGAATGGAGTTTGTTCCTGCCCCTCCTATGATGATTAATCAGTTTACACTGTCTAAGTGTCTAGGATAAGCATCATGTATCTCTCGCTGTGACTAAGTGTGATGGTCATGGGACTATTGTTTTTTCCTGCCCCAAGCGATTGCCACTTTTGCCTATTAAAACAATTTAAACTTTATTTTAATGCTAACTAGTAAAATAAATACTCTGTAAATGCACCACTTTAAAAACAAATGGACTTGATTTTAATGTTTTTATGACCTGCCTATAAAGTTGATTAAACTAGACGGTTTATAAGATCCAAAGAACAAATTTTATGAACAGTGGTGTTTAAAAGGGGCTTACTGATTCTTGAGTGCCTTGTTGGTTTGATTGCTAGTCCTACCTCAGTTGTATGAATTGGCCGTTGGGTAAAATTATATTACTCAAATTCCTGCACCTATTACTGTTGCCTGATGCCATACAAGACTATGGAGCGAAACCCATATCAGTAATATACGTAGACTAATCTGGCTCTAGTTTCTGAATCTAAGGCTAGCTGCATGGGAATCTCTCTCCAAAAAGTGTTGATGCGAAAGGATCAATTGTAGTTTCAATCCATTCACTGCCTAGATCTTCACCTTGAGCTATGACTGCATTATCATATCATTAAGTCATATATTAAAGTTTGAATGTTGACTAAATATTTTTTGAAATGTTGCTGCTGTGCGGAGGGTTCTAAAGTACTTTCTGTTGTCCCTATTTAATTTGAGGCTTTGGGTAAGACTGTTCCTTTTGCAGTTAAATTGTCAGCAGGGCAGAATGGTGTTTGCTCGACTCAACATGCTCTTAAAAAGAATCATAGAAAATAGGTACGTGAGTAGGCCATTCAACCCTTTGGGCCTGCTCCACCATTCAATATGATCGTGGCTGACCATTCAACTCAGTATCCTGGATACAGTCAGGACTGCAGATGCTGGAAGCCAGAGTTAATAGATGTGAAGCTGGAAAAGCACAGCAGGTCAGACAGCATCCAAGGAGCAGGAAAGTCAACGTTTTGGGCCGAAACCCTTCGTCAGCCATGGAACGTTGACTTTCCTGCTCCTCGGATACAGTCTGACCTGCTGTGCCTTTCCCACTACACGTCTATCAACTTGGTACCCTGTTCCTGAGTGAAGAAATTTTTTCTCATCTGTTCTAAATGGCCTACTCTATTTCCTTAGGCTGTGACCCCAGGTTTTGGACTCCCCCATCATTAGGAACATCCATTCTGCATCTAGTTCTGTTAAAATTTTATAGGCTACTGAAATTCTCCTCATCCACAATCACCACACATTGTCTCTCCTTCTGCAGTAAAACTTGCATATGACACTTACAAGTCCATCATGCCTTCTAAACCTCAGAACAGTCCTCCAGTATAACCAGTACGTACATTTCCAAGTATTACTTTACTGGGTTTTCCCTGTGGATAGGTGCAGCTCCCTGACTTTCCAGAGTACTGATGCCAGTGTATCAAAAGCCAGTTGGCGTGTGACTTAGGTAATAGTCTAGAGACAATTATTCCTGGGGTTCTGCTCGACAATTTGGTGCCTAGCTCTATCTAAACACACTTAAGCAGAATTTGCTTTCCTAATCCTACCCATGTTGTTGATACCTACATGGACTGTGCCAGCTCGATCATCACCTTCCCACTAAGTTCCAGTCAAGCCCTGATCAGATGTCCTGAATCCTGCCACTGGGTAGGCAACATAACCTTGTCCCATGCTCTTGACTGCACAGAAGTGTCTATCCCACCTTATTATACACTCCGCTACATTTCCTTATACAGTCCTCCTACCCTCTACAGCTGTGACATGATGCATATCTCTCCATTGTCTCTTGTTCTAGGTGATTTATATTAATGAACTATGTTTAACTTGTCATGTAAAATTCATCATTCTCTTTAACACAATTTTATTGTTGATTAAATACTGATAACATTTAGAATGGAATTATATGTAAGCACTTGGTAGTCCATCAGCTTACCAGACCCCTATGATGTCCCTTTTTTCCGAATTGTATCTCAAACTCTGCATGAGTTGGCTCCCAGCAGCAGAAGTGGTGTGTACCAAAGAGATTGGGAACATAAAAGTACACCACCTTCACCCAATTCATCAAACTTCCACACTTGGCAAATTCCCAACCCTCCACTGTGCTGCCTGCACACTCCAGTCTCTGTATTTATACTGCTGGTGTCTTGGATGAGTCCACTCGATCTGCTATTATCCAAGAACTAGTTTTAGCTAGCTCTCTAACTGCACTGCAGCTGGCCTCAATCGAGAGCCAGAGACTTGCAGCATGGAAACAGACCCTTCGGTCCAACCAGTCCATGCCGAACATAATCCCAAACTAAACCAGTCCCACCTGCCTGCTCCTGGCCCATATCCCTACATTCAGGTATCTATCCATTTCTGATGAAGGGTCTAGGCCCGAAACGTCAGCCTTTCTGCTCCTATGATGCTGCTTGGCCTGCTGTGTTCATCCAGCTCTGCACCTTGTTGTCTCGGATTCTCCAGCATCTGCAGTTCCTACTATCTCAGGTATCTATCCAAATGTCTTTTAAATGTTGTAATTGTACCCAAATCCACCACTTCCTCTGGAAGGTCATTCTACATGCAAACCATCTGCTGTGTTTTTAAAAAAAAAAAAAAAAAATTACACTCATGTCACCTTAAAAATATGCCCCCTTGTCTTGAAATTCCCATCCTAGGGAAAAGACCACTACCATTCACCCTATCTATACCTCTCATTATTTTATAAACTTCTATCAGGTCGTCTCTCAACCTCCTACACTCCAGTGGAAAAATGTTCCGGCCTTTCTTTGGAACTCAAACCTTCCATACCTAGCAACATCATGGTAAATCTCTCCTGAACCCCCTCCAGCTTGGTAATATCCTTCCTGTAACTGGGCGATCAGAACTGGACACAGTATTCCAGAAGAGGTCTTACCAATGTCCTGTAAAATCTCAACATGACTTCTCAACTTCTATACTCAAAGGACTGAGCAATGAAGGCATGCGTGCCAAATGCCTTTTTAGCCACCCTGTGTATATATAACGCAAACTTCAAAGAATTATGTACCTGCACCCCTAGGGCGCTCTGTTCTACAGCACTACCCAAGGTCCTCCATTAAGTATATAAGCCCTACCCTATTTTTGTTGTACCAAAATGCGATATCTCTCGTAACCATATTGAACTCCATCTGTCATTTTTCAGTCCATTGATCCATTTGATCAAAATCCCTATGTAATCTTAGAAAATGTCAATGTCTACTATGCCACCAATTTTTTGGTGTTGTCTGCAAACTTACTAACCACACCTTCTATATTCTCATCCAAATCACTTGTATAAATGACAAAAGAAATTCCTTGTTTAAGCCTAAAGAAATTTTAGATTTTAGTTTTAACTCAAAACAACAAATCATATTGGCACTAATTTTAAAGCATGATTAATCCTTTAAATTCCCAAACTTACTAAACTCCCAAACCTTCCAATCTGTCAGCTGCACTCCTGTGGACAAGGTAAGAGGATTAGAAAAGTCACCTGTGTGGAATGAATACCACAGACCACTGGACCAGAGAGTCTATTTCTGTGCAGTATAATGTAAGTAACTTTGAATTTGTAACCACTGCTTAAACTTTAATGTAGCTTTCAGTCTGATTAGGTTAAAAGAAGCTCACAGAAAATGCAGTTGTTGCAGTAAAACTACATTTAACTTGAATGATCTGAGGGCTGACTGTAATGGAGTACTGTCTCACTTGGCTTATCACCAATTACTTTCTGAAGTGCTCTTCAGCTGTAACTGGGAACTTCCCTTTCCTTCCGCTCAATCTTTTTATGATGCATGTAAGAGCCTGAGCACCAGTGCTTCTGTTCTCGGAACTTGTGGGTTCCCAGTCAGACTGGGCTTTGACCTGGTGTTCTTATTTTGCACTGTGGTTGATGATTGGTGGGGCTGACGTAGCTGGGTTGTAACTTTTAACCTTTTCAATGGGTTGGTAGAATTTATCATGATTTAGGTTTTTAATGTAAAAAATACTAATTTCAATAGCTAGAGAGCTTGTAAGCAAATGGCAGATTATAAGGTGCAGCAGAAGAGCTAGATGCCGCAGGAAGAAGTATTAATTGAGGCTCAGTTAACTATTGTCAAATCTACGAGGTCTTTTGTACATCTGCACATATTAATGCATAGGAATGTTTATTCTGTACAGCAGGCTAAGAAGCAACATGTCTTTTCAAAATTCGGGGTTGGATGCATTGTAAATGAATTCTGTGCCTTTTCCAATGCTTCTGTCACGTTTTTGAAAGGCTGAACAACGTGAAAATTAATGTAAACTAATGTATCTTCAGAAAGTGGTTGCTGAGGAGAATTTAATTCCGATATAGTCAATCGAAAGGGGCCTTGTTGGTGGGTAGGAAGAACCTATCTCCATTAGCAGACAGGTCAATAACCAGGGAGAGAGATTTCAAGCAAGCAGATGGAGGAGTAGAGGTTTAGGGTTAGGGGTGTTGAAGAAAGAGGGTTTCACTTAGAGGACTGTAGGAACTTGGTGACTGAGAGCATGGTAGAGGCAGAAACCCTCATTGCATTTAGAAAATACTTGGATGCCACACTCGAAGTGTGGTAACCTACAAGTCTGTGGGTGGCTCGGAAGTCATGTCATATTGGATAATGTTTTGCTGAGTAAGGAGAACATGCTAGATTGATGATCTCCTTTTATGTTGGTTGAAATGGGACCAAACAAATGTGAAGAACAGCAAGATTTTTTTACTAATCTGCCTGCTTGATCTGAATGTTCTTCCTGCCTTTCTAGGTCCAGCCTGCTCTGCTGTCCCTACCCCTCAAATCACTTGGTCTTTAGTATGATGTTTGTTGCAGAGTTTACTACTGTCCTGTGTTGATCCTCTTTTTCCGGCTTTTTTGCCATTGATGTATTTTTGTGCATATGCAGCAAAGGAAAGGTCCTCCAGTACCCCCTCCACCAAAGATCACACCATCCAAGGACATCAAGCAAGAAAATATCCTCAATCTGTTTGACGACAGTTTCATCCCTGAGATAAGTGTGACGACACCTTCACAGGTTAGCTACTTCCCTCCCACCCATCACCACGGACTTGTGATCTGAATCACCATCATCTTAACACCCCCTTCCATCTTCACCGCTTGACTAATTTTCATCTATCCATTGTGCATGAAGCATGCTTTGTTTCTGTTGGTGGTATCTTGTGTCTGGCGCATTCCTTTAGTTATCTACCTCTACTACTCATCATGTTTTCCTTACAGCTGGATTGGGGCTGTCACCTTTTTTACCGAGTCCTAACTAAAAGAATTTTGTTTTGTCGTGTAAAATTCACAAAGCATAATTATCTCTGTGGCAGAAAATAATTTTTGTGGGGTGGGGAGGGAGAAACTTGATTTTTTTTTTTTGAACGCTTTACTTTACATTTTAGGCACTTGTGATGGCAGCCCAAGTCTAATACAATCCTGTGCTCTCTTGTCTGTGCATGCTTACATGGGTCTCCAATGGGCCATAAAATCAAAATGCTAATTGTTCCTCAGTGCTGCTCAGAGGAAACTGGTGGTCATCTGCATGATCCAGGCTGAGCAAGTATCTAATGAACTTTTGATGAGCAACTTTTGTTTTCACCTGAACTACTTGTATGCTATCAATATTTAAAACGTTTTTAGATTTCAGCACTAATGGCTGTCTGCCTAGAAATGAAAGTTTTAGTTTTTGTAAAGTAAAAAGTTTTTTAATTTACTGAGTTGCGGTATCAAGTGGGTTTTGTGTTTCTCTTTACTCCACTCAAATTTCAATGAATTATTTGTAATATTTTATAAAGAATACTTTACTTTTCAACCTGTTGATGAGTTACTCAATTTCCGATAATGGTGCTGCCTGTTTTGAGAATCTGCTGGGATCAGCTCTTAAAATAACAGTCATTATAGTCTAGTTGGTTTGGCTCCTAGATGATATGCTTTATTTAAAAATTCACAGGCGAAGAGTTGGGTTAAATACTAGGAAGCAGTTATTTTCCAAGTTTATTTGACCTCTGGAATGGATCACTGAGGACAGGTAATTTTGCAGTCATTACAAAAGGGAGGTTGTACCTGGAGATACCGAAGTATTGGATGTGGAAAGAGTGATGGGAACTTCTGACTGATTTAGGTTATCCATAACTCAAATCAAAGTTTTATGTGGTGCTTGGATGAAAGCTTTGGTGATCTGAAAGGATCTTTTGAGTATTTCCTGACCTAATAGCAGATTGCTTGCCTTTTCCAGGAGATGATACTGGGAAGTGGACGTGAGTCAGGAATGTTGAGGTAACAGTGAAGTTGACAAAATGGAGTGGGCTGTTTTTCCATTCATGCAGAAAAATGGGGCTAATTTATGAATGATTTGGACGTGAATATAGGAGGCATAATAAGTAGTAACTTTGCAGATGATACCAAAATAGGTGGTGTAGTGGATAGTGACCTTGATCAGACAGGCAAATGGCCCAACGAGTGGCAGATGGAATTTAATTTAGATAAATGAGGTGTTGTGTTTTGGTTAAGCAAACCAGGGCAGGTAGTTGGACAGTCAATGATAGGGCCATGGGGACTGTTGCTGAACAAAGAGACCAGGAGTACAGATGTATAGTTCCTTGAAAGTGGAGTCGCAGGTCGACAGGGCGATGAAGACAACATTTGGCACACTTGCTTTCATTGGTCAGTTCATTGAGTATAGGGGTTGGGATGTCATATTGCAGTTTTACAACACATTGGTTAGGCCACTTTTAAAATACTGCATACAATTCTGGTTGCCCTTCTAGGGAAGGACGTTGTTAAACTTGAGAGGGTGCAGAAAAGATGTTGCTGGCTCTGGAGGGTTTGTTATAGAGAGAAGCTGATTAGGCTGCAACTATTTTCTCTGAAGTGTTGGAGGCTGATGGGTGACCTTATCGAAGCTCATAAAATCATGAGGAATGTGGATAGGGTGAATAGCCAAGGTCTTTTTACCAGGTTAGTGGGAGTCTAATACTAGATGGCATTGGTCTAAAGTGAGAGGGGAAGGATTTAAATGGGATCTGAGGGGTAACTCTTTCATGCAGAGGGTGGTGCGTGCATGGAATGAGCTGCCAGAGGAAGTGGTGGAGGTGGGTACAATTACAACATTTAAAAGGCATCTGGATGGGTACATGTATGGGAAAGGTTTACAGGGATATAGGCTAAAGGTTGGCAAGTGGGACTAGGTCAGACTGGGATGTCTAGTTGGTGTGGATGAGTTGAACGGAGGGTCAGTTTCCCAGTGCTAGGGCTGCCAGACTTCTGGCTGGTCTGAGGGAATGGAAATACAATTGCTGTAAATTGATTAGAGGCTGAGATATTCCCAACAAAGTCTTTCATCTTCACCTCCTAACCCTTTTATATTTGTTAAATTTCTTTTAAAATGTGCAAATACTGGTTTGGAGCACCATTTGGCCATTTTATGCCTGCTGTGTCATCTAACAGATTCATAGCTGACCTGACTGTGACCTTAGCTCACTGACTTTTGGATTCTAGATTGACATGGGAGTCAATCTACCTCTATCTAAACAATATTTAATCACCTTATCTTTGCCTTATATAGAGAAAAGAATTACACACAGTTACGGCCTTCAAATTTTTCCTCATCTCAAACTTAAATCAGCAACCTTTTTTAATGTTTAAGTTGTCTCCTAGTTTGAAGGGGGCATCCTTTCAGCATCTACCCCATCAAATCACTCAATTAATTGGTCTCATTATTCTTTTGTTAATGCAGATCAATATGCAGCTCTTTCCCAAAAGCTGTAGTTTGGAGTACTGATCGTCTGGTGGGTTTGTTTCTAGTAAGGACTGTTGGATATACTTTTCATACAGTCACGTTCCTATTCAGACTCTCCCTAAAGCTCAAACCCTCCCATCCCAGCAGCATCCTTAAATGTTTCCTGAACCCTTTCAATTTAACAACATCTTTCCTATGGGAGGGAGACTAGGATTGAATCCAGTATTCCAAAAGTGGCCTAACCAATATCCCGTACAGCCACAACGTGACATCCCATCTCCTATACCTGACGCACTGACCAATGAAGGCAAGTGTGCTAAACGCCTCCTTCACTACCCCATCTATCTGCAACTCCTCTTTTGAAGGAATTATATACCTGCGCCCCTTGGTCCCTTTGGCAACTCTCCCCACACCCCTAGCTTTAAATGTACAAGTCCTGCTCTGATTGACCTTACCAAAATGCAACACCCAACATTTATCGAAATTAAACTCTCATTTTGTTTAGCATCTTCCAGATTCTCTAACAGACCATCAGTGAGGTGCAGATGATTTTTTTTATTACTTTCCCTGGCACACTGGCTCCTAATGGCCAGAGGAAGATACTGAAGAAACTCCCAAATTCCATCTAGTATGTGTGAACTTTGGGTCCAATGACAAGTGTTCACTTCCAACAAAAAAGCAGCATGTTAATCAACAGAGTCTTTCTCCTTTCTCATGGCCTTGGAGAGAGGAAAAGCGAGGGAGTAAAATGCCTGCATTTTGTTAAACTTTCTCTACTGCATTAATTCCCCTTGGCAGATGGATTTTGTTTTGCATGCTTTTTGCCGTGGTAACATGAAGTGTTGCTTCATTAGGGAACACTTGGGCTCCCTCGTGTGATATTTCACATCTTCCTAGATACTTCAGAAAATTGTTTCAACCAGATGGTAAAGAGGAGGTAAAGTGATGAAAACTTAAACCACGATTGTGACTTGAACACAGATTTGAATCAAAATGTGCAACCTTTCAGTGCCAGATTGTTTTGTTCAACACATTTCCTGTAGTTATCTGGCCAGCATTTGAAATGAAGCCAAGTAAACGCAAACTGCAAAAGAATTGCATCAAGTTTTTTGAGAGCAATGTGTGTTGTCGTGTCAATTCAGTTTGTTCAGTCTGTTTGTTAAATCAATGTTATTGCTGTGAAATTTTCAAAGAGCTCTGTTTAAACTGTTGTTTTGCTGTGGAACAGTTTCAGCTGCCATCTAATTAACTAATTCAAGGCTAATTTAATAGGATTATAAGTAACAGCTGATTCACAAGCTGCTGTATCTTGAGCCATGTCCCACTCAATAAGCAAGATGTCCACAAATGGAATGTTAAGCAGTCTATTCTGAAGTCTGATATTGCTCTGTACTGTTTTCACTGATCAGAGCTAAGTCCCGTACCTGTTCCTGTGCTCCAGCCATGCCCTTAATTTTTCCAAATGAAACGTCTTGCCTTAGATCTGCCCTGTGCCCTACCCACTCTTCTATACTAGGAGCGAACAAAAGCAAATAGATCTTATGTCAATCTTTCTGGAAAGTTAATATTTAGAAGGTTTCTGATCCAAGGCATGAATTTGTTTTCTGCTGCCAAATTATTTTATTCCTCTACCTTTTATAAAGCTACACAACAAAATTGGCATATTTTTTATTCGTTCACAGGATGTTGGTGTCGCTAGCTGAGTCTGCATCCCTAATTGCCTTGAGAAGGGTGGTAGTGAGCTGCTGCACTTTGTGGTGTAGGGATCATAGAATCCCTACAGTGTGGAAACAGGCCCTCTGGCCCAACAAATCCACACCGTTCCACAGAGCATCCCACCTAGACCCATTCCCCTATAACCCCACCTAATCTACACCTCCCTGAACACTATGGGCAATTTAGCATGGTCAATCCACCTAACCTGCACATCTTTGGACTGTGGGAGGAAACCGGAGCACCCGGAGGAAATCCACACAGACACTGGGAGAATGTGCAAACTCCGCACAGTCGCCTGAAGGTGGAATCAAATGCAGATCCCTGGCGCTGTGAGGCAGCAGTGCTAACCACTGAGCCACGGTGCCGCCTTTTAATGTAGTCGGCAGGATGTTTTGTGTCATCTAGTTGATTGCCTTCTTCAGTTGCAATGTGCTACATCAGTGTCTGATCACAAATGACTTTAGTCTTTGGCTTCATCAGAATTGTGGATGTGAATCAAGACCAACTTGCTGCAAGTGGCTTTGGTCTGGCAGCCTCTTCAATTGGTGCAGAGTTCTTTAAAATTGCTTTTGTGAAAGATTGTTATCCTTTGGTCTCCTCTAGTTTATATACCTCAACTTTTGCTGCTGTGAAACCTCCATGAGTTTCTGTCATATTCAGCTACTCGGCACTTCATGACGTACTTGCGTAACAAATAAGTAAACTTTTTTTTTCTCTGTTTCTCCTCTTTCCCCTCCCCGTGCACACTCCTGCCTAGTTTGAGGCTCCTGGGCCTCTGCAGGATGAAGGAAGCCTATTGGACTTAGACTTTGATCCTCTGAAGCCAGAGTCCAGTTCAGTAGTGAGAGCAGCTTCGCCAGTCTCTCAGGTTTGTTTAGCTCAGTCTTTTCTCCAGTTAGTGACCCAACTATTCAAGTTGTAGAAAATTGAATTGACTTCAAGGCCAAGTTGACTGATTATTGAATCAGACCATCTTGTTTTGCTGTGAGGAACCTGGGCTGTTGGCGATTATGAGGACAAAGATTCTGACCATGTTGGTTTTATGGAGAACAATGTACCTTGAAACTTTACCACCGTTACTTTGGAAGGGGAGTCTTTAGCTGCCCAAGGAACTTAGTTTTGAGCCACTGCAAACAGTGAGGTGACATAGCATCTTGGGAGCACTGGAACACAGAATGCTAAAGTTTATTTTGATTTACAAATCATGTTGTGGTGAGGCATTGCCCATTCCTGATCATCAGTGTGGCTTGTTAACCCTTTTCAGAGGAGTTTTAAGCATCAACCATAAAGATAATGCTCTTTACAATGTTGAATTCACCTAGCCAGGATTGGGAGCTGAAACAGCATTCACTAATATAGCTTGTAGATTTTATTTGCTTGATGTTTTGAAATCTGGACCAAAAGGGACAATGGAAATCAACCCTCACTGATTACAGTTAATGCATGGCCTCCTTTAGACAGCATATATTTGCAGTTCTCAATGTTTAGAGAAAATTCATTCTAATTTTTGAGCAGTCATTGGTATACCAACCCTGCAGTTCCCAGTCAAAGTGAGAAAGATATTTTGAATTTCCACCCACAGATCTTCCCTACATCTCCTGCCATTGCCTTCATAGAACGGTTGAAAGATTATTCCTGTTCCTTACCCCACTACACCTCACAGTTTTCAATGCTCTTAAATGTATTGTTTCTGGTTGCTGCTTCCTGAAGGCACTGTGTGCGATGCAGTATTTGCAGTAAATTGCCACTGCCCATGGTTGCTTACAGGAATTGGGTGGTCATTATGACATGCATGGGCTGCTGAGTTCTCTTTTTCATTCAACCCCTTCCACAAGCAAACTATGTAGTTGTGGTGTTGGCAGCCTGACCAATATTCAGTACTCTGCTCTCAAAAACCCACTGGAATGAGGTTGTGCAGGCTACTTTTCACACTGTCCAAAACGTCCCCCCTGCCCACTGAAGTTCTTCCATCCTCTGTTCTCCAACTCAGCTTTCCATTGGATGTATTGAATGGAGAGCGCTTCTAGTCACTTGCTCGAATAGCTGTTTAATCGGCATTAAGCAATTTTTAATGAAAAACCCATGGTCAGACATTTACAGCTCTTGCCCTTTCCTTTTTTATTTATACTTTAACCTTTTTTCTCCTAATTAACCTGTTCAGAGATGTTATTACAATGTTCTGGAGCAGGTGGGACTTGAACCTAGGCCAAGGGGTAGAGACACTATCAGTGCCCATGAGAGAGTGTTTTTAAAAGCCTACTGCACCTCATGTTCCCAGGCAGTCCCCCATCGAGTACTAACCAGGCCTGAGTCTGCTTAGCTTCTGAAATCAGGTGTTTTCAGACTAGAATGGCTGTAGGCGCAGGCTACCCTTTCCTCTACTTGCTAATAAACTATTTTGCAGCACTTTCTTTTTGGAGTGATTGCTAATTGGACCAAGCCATGGTGTTGTTGAGCTGGAATCATACAGCATCAAAGAAATCCATGGGCTCTTGTCTGCAGTGGTAGTGTACCTACCTCTGGGCTAAAAGGTGTGGGTTCAAGTTCCACCTGTCCCAGAGCCATGTCTTAACGTTTCTGAGCACTTTCTTTGAATTCCTTCTAATTATTTTTTAATTGAGGCCACGCTGGTTCTTTCAAAGGGCAATCTAATTGGACCCAGTCCTCCAAACCCTTGCATTTTTTTTCCCTTCCACATATCTTGAAATTGAAACAGGAGAAATTTGAGATTTGGTGCCAGCACTAGTGCAGTGGTCTCCTTGTATAATTCCATAAAAATTGAGCTGTCTTTTGCATCAATCAATATTTTAAAGCATAACTTAGTTTTGTCAACTGACACAAGATGGCTAGATTTTATTTAACTCTAATTAACTTGAGTGTTTACTGATTATCCTTAAAGTGCTCTCCCTGTCCTTGTTGAGGTGTAGTGTACTCTTAAAGACAATGTAACTAACACCTGCTCAATTCACATGTTTTGTGTATTTTATTCAACATGCTAGTCTTTACCTTGGGATTTGTGGGAGGTAAGCATTATAGATCACTATTTTTAAAACACACTTAACTTTTGGCATGTTCAACAATTCTTGCCTGTTTCACTGCCCGTCCGGTTGTGTTTATATATAGTCCATGTGCTGCTCTGAACAACTGGCAGAGTCTGGGCTTGAATGAGCGGTTAGGTGCTCTTCCTAATGTTCACCAGCATGCACTTGTTTGTTTCTTCTGTAAAATGACTTCCTATTCCTATATTCAACCTCTGACTCTCTGCAGCTTGCTCACAGTTGCTTTGCATTTAAAGCTCAGTGTTTTGCATAAGTAAATGTTACTTTGTATGTCTGTGCCTGTCTTGCCTATATCAAATGGCTTCCCAAGTTGCAGCATGTCTGTTATGTCCTGTTACTGTTGTCTTTGTACTTCTTTGTTTCAGTGTTTGTACAGTCAAATTGGACAAGAGGATGTGAATTCTTTAACTGGCTGACTAAAGAATCCTGACGCAGAATGGTTTCTTTAATACCTGCGTATCCAGTTATTTTCTTTTGCCAATTGTGTCCTGTTGCCTTGTTATAAAATTATCGTCATGGCTAATGTAATCGCATTTTAGAAAGAAAACCAGTAAATTGGAGTCTCTGGGGATCAGCTCACCACTTGTAACATGTGGTTTCACACACTGCTGGAGTTGTGTAATGCTGAGTGAACAAACTAAGTAATGAGGACCTCCACTGCAAGCAAGCTTGGATTGGATCCCCAAAGCACAATACTGCTTGCTGGAAATACTCTGATCTCAAAGCATCTATGGAAAGAAATAATTAATGTTGCAGGTCATCAGAATCCTATCATCAGTCCCATTTATGGGATGGGTGGGGTGTCCTTGCAATCAGTCTAATCAGATTGCAGAAACAAAAACAGAAATTTCTGGAAAAGCTCAGCAGGTCTGGCAGCATCTGTGGAGAGAAATCAAGGTTAAGGTCAGAATTGAGGGAGGGTCACTTGACTCGAAACATTAACTCTGATTTCTCTCCACAGATGTTGCTAGACCTGCTGAGCTGTTCCAGCAACTTCTGTTTTTGCTTCTGACTTGCAGCGTTCGCAGTTCGTTTGGTTTTTAATCAGATTGCAGTATTACAGTTTTCTTTTGTTTTCTCAAAGAAGTCTTCTGCTGTTGTGGGGATTGTATCATTCTTCTTTCACTCCCTTTTGTATAGATATCATAAGTGTATAGATATAAATTTAATATCATAGATTTCTTTAGCTAATTTGTTTAAATTAATAGAATTTCTTATAAGGAGACATGTAGGATCTGCATGTACTGGCACCGCTTGCACTTGTGCTCACAGGTTTGTCAGATTGAAGTCACCTTACTTCGACTACAGCGTGATTTATTCCTTTTAGTGGTAACCTCTCATGGCTGAAAGGATTTATTTATTTCGTTTGAAGATAATTTGGGACGTTTCTGTGCTTCATATTTCATGATGCCAACAGTAATGCACCAGTGGGATTGTGGTTGAGAGCCTTTTGGCTGCTTTAATCACTAAATTCAATTAAAAATGAACAATCTCTTTGGGCCCTGATGAAGGGTGTAAACCCGAAACATCAACTTTCCTGCTCCTTGGAGCTGGAGGAACACAGTAGGTCAGGTAGCATCAATGTTTATTGACAATCTCTTTGGGAGGTTTAAGTTAATTTGCTTGATCCAGTATTACAGTATTGATGACCCTTGCATGGGTTAAGAGCAATGAAGATCTTTTAATACCATGTAGCGCCTCCAAATGTTGTTAATTGCTGATGTGACTGTCTTGGTGTTAACCACGCATATGAACTCAGCCAATCTCAGTAAAAGTTCCCTTCTAACTGACTTCAGTTAACCCCAGCTGAAGAATACAGGAGAAGAAATCCAGCTGGAGTTTCCGCTCATTATTATACAGTGAGCCCTTGATGTCTCTCCCAGATATTTGTTTAGTGAAACAAAGTATTCTATGAAAATTAGACATAATTACATTTCCCAGTAATATCCAAACATTTCTGCTGTAGTTGTGTGGCTTTAAAACTGCACTGAACAAAACCTTTGGAAAACTGTTTGTGAATAATGTTCTCCTTTGATACTTTTGCATTGTGCATGTCAATGGCACGACCAACATTTATTGCTCATTCTTATTGTCTTTTAACTGAGAGGCTTACTAGGTCATTTCAGAGCTCAACCGTGCTGCTGTGGGACTGGAGTACAATCAGTAACACTGGATAAAGATGGCAGATGTCCATTGCCAAAAGGCAGAAGTGTGTACCAGAGGAGTTGCAACAACAATTGGATGTTTAAGATCTCTAACTGTTGCAAACTCTTTCATTTCTGATTCATTTAATTAACTGAACTTAAATTCCACAGCTACCATAGTGTGATTTGAACTTGTGTCTTGGATCATTAATCTAGGCCTCTAGATTAGTAATCCAGTAATGTAACATTACATTATCATTTGCAAGGTATAAAATAGTTGTATTCTGTAATGAGATGTTGCGAGTATTAAGTTTGTCTTTGTCGTGACTGTTGCAGGCATCCTTTTGTCATGATGACGATTCTTGATCAAATGTAGAATTTGCATATATTGAAATCTGCAGACATGAGCAAAGAGCTAAATTATCTGAAGAGTTGCAGTCTGTGGTAACTGTGGGGCTAGGGTTGACTTCACAATTGAGTTAATTTTATTGGATTGATTGTTTTTTAAGTGGGGAAGGTGGAGGTAAATTGGTGAAATCCCTAATCCATTTTTTTTCTTCAATTCAGCAAAACTTGTAGTGGAGTCATCATTAACAACTGCAAATTGTCACTGTTCGTTATTGCATTTCCTTTTAACTGAAGTGGGAAGCTATACATGCAGGGTGTGTTCTGCATCATGGTGTTCACAAAGACATTGTAAAATAGAAGGGTGTAACTGTATACTTGCCAGAAATATTTTATGATGATATTGAGCGAAAGTGAAGCAAGAGCCGATGTGATCTGAGCAAAACGTCTAACAAATATTCAGTAAGGTGCAAATTCTCTTAAAACAAAATTGATACTGAGATTCATTGGAGTGATGTTTTGACCTGATATAAACTACCAACTACTGTTGTAGAAACTAAAGCGTTTGTTTTTTGCATTCCATTCTTCTTTTATGTGGGTCTCTTCACTACTAGCCTGTCTTTCTTTTTGCTTTTCTCTATCTTTTCTCACTGAATGGTACAGCCTGAAAAAACTGCATCTAACAGCATTTCCATGGACCAGTCTCCTAGAATGGCCATGGGCGATGGTCTTAGTGAGAGCAATTTTGCAGTGGACTGGCCAGCCCAGCCCAGCCTGCTTAGCAAGAATGAAGGTGCCACTGCTCAAGTAAGTGT
Source organism: Rhincodon typus (assembly GCF_021869965.1). Taxonomy (NCBI): domain Eukaryota; kingdom Metazoa; phylum Chordata; class Chondrichthyes; order Orectolobiformes; family Rhincodontidae; genus Rhincodon; species Rhincodon typus. The sequence goes on along the minus strand of NC_063338.1, from coordinate 89,339,962 downwards.
GAATAATTGGCTATGTAATCTTAGATGATGTTGCACATTTTCTGAACTATGCACTGCAAACAGTGTCTACATTATTCATTGCCCTGCAAGAGTTTTGCACTTGTCGGGGCTCCAACTAGAACGTCGAGTACAGAGGTACCACATTGCCACTTGCTAAACTGAGTTATTTGTATGATAACGAGCTGCAGATGCTGGAATTTTTTTCCTCATTTGTGGGAGGTGGGCATCACTGGCTGGCCAGCATTTATTGCCCGTCCTTAGCTGCCCTTGAGAAGGTGGTGTTGAGCTGCCTTCTTGAGCCGCTGCAGTCTCCCTTCTGTGGGTTAACCCACAATGTCCTTAGGGAGAGAATTCCACATTTGAAACAAACGAAAACAAGTTAGTGGAGAAACTGAGCTGGTCAGGCAATGTTGCAACTTTATAGAATCTTAGTGAGGCCACATTTGGAATATTGTGTTCAATTCTGGTCCCCACACTACCAGAAGGATGTGGTGGCTTTGGAGAGGGTACAGGAAAGATTTACCTGGATGTTGCCTGGTCTGGAGGGCATTAGCTATGAGGAGAGGTTGGAGAAACTTGGGTTGTTCTCACTGGAACAACGGAGGTCGAGGGGTGACCTGATAGAGGTTTACAAGATTAAGAAGGGCATGGACAGAGTGGTCAGTCAGAAGCTTTTTCCCAGGGTGAAACAGTCAGTTACCAGGAGCCATGGGTTTAAGGTGCAAGGAGCAAGGTTTAAAGGTGATGTATGAGGCAAGTTTTTTTTTTTTTTTTAAACACAGGGTGGTGGGTGCCTGGAACTCGCTGCTGGGGGAGGTAGTGGAAGCAGATACTATAGTGACTTTTAAAGGGTGTCTTGACAAATATATGAACAGGATGGGAATAGAGGGATACGATCCCCGGAAGGGTAGGGGGTTTTAGTTGTGACGGGCAGCATGTTGGTCTAGGCTTGGAGGGCCGAAGGGCCTGTTCCTGTACTGGAAATTTCTTTGTTCTTCTTTTTTTGTTATCTGGCAGCATCTATGGAGAGAAAAGACCATTTTGAGTCAAGTGACCCTTCTTCAGAGCCCAGTTATTTTTCTTTAGTTATTTTTGGCTGTTCAGCTGCTCTGCAGTGCCACTCAGCCAGGGAGACAATTTGCAGGTCATGTTCTGGTGTTTTGTACTGGAACTGATCTTTGGAGCATTCCAGAACAGGGATAGGTTTTTGCATCATGCTTTTGGCAGGCATAAACTTGAATAATTATTTACACTGGGTAGGATTATCCCTTTCTGAGAAGTGGCCAGGAAAAGTCCTAAGAGATGCAAATATTGAGTAGCGGCACCAGGAAGATACCTGCCATCTTGGCAATTAAAGTTCTGGGCAGGAAGACACCAATTAAGGCTCTTAACTGATCTATTAATCTACCTGTCACCAGCCTTCCTTAATAGCCGCCTGGTCAGGTGAAAGGAGGGCAGCCTTTGCTTTATGGCTTGCCTGTTTGGTTGTGAGAGGAGTCTCAGTTATACCCCAATTTCCAGCAAATGTGGAGCACAGGTGAAGTTGGGGGGTGTGAAAGCCCCAGCTGGCCTGTGGCTGACAGATTCAGGTGAGGTGGGACATCTCTGCTGCTAGATCTGTTTGGATGAGTAGGCTACATCCACCCAGTCACAGTTTAGTTTCTGATTTGACATTTGATCTGGTGGGTTTTCTGGCTGGTGGGGTTGGGGTTGGGGCATGGTCTGTTGATCTTAAAAACACTGCCCCTGTTCTTAGACAAAAATTGGAAACTGTTAATCCCTCTAAAATTTGTGTACCATCTAATCTGGATGTTCAGATTGACCATGTTGGTAATGTCTTTTTTTTTTTTTAACTATTCCCATCACCTCAAACATTGCTGTAAATAAGTTTCTCATTTGGACAGTGCTATCACACTTGGAGATAACACTTTTTCAATTAGAATTGAAGCACTGTGCCTCAATTTTCACCTGTAAACTGAAAGACCTTGGCCAATCACACTATTCACACTCATGATTTTATAAACCTGTATAAGATCATCCCTCAGCCTCCAGTGAAAAAGGCCCCAGCCCATTCAGCTCAAACCCTCCAATCCTAACAGCATCCTTGTAAATTTTTTCTGAACCCTTTCAAGTTTAACAAAATCTTTCCTATCGCCGGGAGACCAGAACTGAACCCAGTATTCCAAAATTGGCCTTAACCAATGTCCTGTATGCCTGCAACATGACATCCCAACTCCTATACTCGATGCACTGACCAATGAAGGCAAGTGTGCCAAATGCTTCCGTCACCAATCTATCTGCCTGTGACTCCACTTCCAAGGAGCTATGCATCTGCACCCCAAGATTTCTTTGTTTGGCAGCACTCCCCAGGGCCCTACCATTAAGTGTAAAAGTCGTGCCCCTGATTTGCCTGACTAAAATGCAACACCTCGTATTTATCTAAATTAAACTCCATCTGCCACTCCTCGGCCCATTCACCCATCAAGATCTTGTCCATTACACCGCCTGTTTTGGTGTCATCTGCAAATTTACTAATCGCACCTCCTATATTCATATCCAAATTGTTCATATAAATAAAGAAAAGCACGGGACCTAGTATCGATCCTTGCGGCACACCGCTGGTCACAAACAAAATCTCTACCACCGCTCTGTCTCCTACCTTCAAGCCAATTTTGTATCTAATTGGCTAGCTCCCACTGGATTCTGTGAATTAACCTTGCTAACCAGTCTGTGTAGAACCTTGTTGAATGCCTTGCTGAAGTCCATATAAACAACATATGGTGCTCTGCCTTTATCAATCTTACTTGTCACCTCTTCACAAAAAGCTCAATCACATCAGTGAGACATGATTTCCCATGCACAAAGCCATTCTGACTATATCTAATCTGTCCTTTGCAAATGCATATGAATCCTGTCCCTCAGAATACCCTCCAACAGCTTACCCTCCGCTGACCTAAGGCTCACCGGTCTATGGTTCACTGGCTTTTCCTTGCCACCACATTAGCCATCCTCTATGGATGAGGTACCAGAAGACTAGTTTTTGTGAAGGCTACAAGGCATTCTTCATCTTTCTCCCAAAACTAAGCTGAAAATTTCTCTGGCCTGAAGAGTTCCTTATGACATTTCCAAAAGTGCGGATTTTAACACTATCCTTGCAAATATATTTAAGATGGCAGAGTGTGGAATATGACTACTGATGCTCTTAATATTTAAGATCTAGTGCAGACAGGCAAAAGAAGTTCTCAATTAAGGGCTTAATGGTACCTTTTTTGGGGCTGTACCTTTCTTTCCTCCCTCCTTAAGACGCTTCTTGAACCGATTTCTTCGACCAAATGTTTGGTCACTTAATTGCCTTGCATGGTTTGGTGGCGCACTTTGATAGTGTTTCTAGGGTGTTTTCCATTGTTAAAATTGGCATATAAATAAGGTCAGTGCTGTGCACAACTTGTGACTTCAGTGCATTTCTGATTTTTAAAAAATTTTGCATTTTGTTCTGTTGCAGGCAGTGGAGCAAGTGAATGCCACTGGTGAAGTTGCAGAGAAGGGAGCTGAAGATAAAGTTGCTTCTGATGTTGTAGGAACCAAGATTTTATATAACTAATACTGTATAGGTGTATTTTGGTGACTTTCATAGATCATTTGGCTTGATTTTTGTAGTATCTGAAATTTGTTTTTTTTTTTGTTTTTCTTGTGAAGATCAAATTGAAACTAATTTAAGGCCAGAAATATAGCTCGCTTCAGCAAAGAAGCATAGAGTTGCTTAGATTGCTTCACTGATCAACTTCCTTTTGATTGATGAGATGAAAATAAGAGGACAAATTCTGAGGGCCAGATGTGTTAATTATAGTGAATAAATTAGCAAGTTAATTATTCCTTCCATCTGATGGGGTACGTTTGACAAAGGCAGACTTTTGAGGGCCGAAGTTCGAAGGATCTTCCAGGTTCTCCCCCTTCCTTCCACCCATCCATGTGCACACTCCCATCGAGCAACCATTCCCAAGACTTGTGTGAGTTTAGAAAGTGGCAGTAAAGGGAAATGTAATTCTTTCCCCTCACGCACTGAAAGTAGCAATTGATGCTGTGCAGTCCACTACCTGAGTACAAGTTGGGAAGGTTCCAGCAGTCTACTTGCCTCTCCACTGTCACAGGTGAACTTGAGCAATGAATCTTGGAGCACAGATGGAGGTATGTCTGCCCATCATGCCTGCGCAGCTCTCTGAAAGTTTTATTGTCTTCACTTGTCCGTTCTATTTAATGGACCAAGTGGAAGAAAATGTTTATACTGGCACTTTTTGGGACATTGGACTGGCATGCTTTTGCATCCAATGACCCATTTCTTTAAGTATAGGCAATGTTGTAAGGAACTAGCCATTTTATGCATAGTAAACATGAGATGCATGATTAATGTTTTGGTGATTGGCTGAGGTATTACTCATGACACCAGGGTGGACTCCACTGTTGCACTTAAAAGATAATCTCAATGCTATTATTCCCACCTGAAATCTCATGGGAAAGACAGCACCGCTGACAATGTGACATTCCTCTGTACTGCCCTGGAACATTGATCTTTTTGAGCATCTCCTGAAGGGCAGGTAGACTTAAATTTAACAGAACGCATCTTTTTTCAAAAAAAAAGCTTGTTCTGGGCGCATGAGCATCAGTGGCAAGGCCAGCATTTGCTGGCCTCCCTAATTGTCCTTGATGGAGATGAGCTGCTGCACTGTGTAGGTACATAATGTTTTCTTCTATAGTGGCTTAATACCATGTGTGGCTCACTGGCGCTCAAGTGTCAGCCACATTGCTGTGTATATGGAAGGTTGAATAAGGAAAACAGATTTCCTCCCCTGAAGATTCCCGGTGAACTAGTTGGATTTTTACAACAATGTATTCATGAGACTAACATTTTATTCTAGATCAGTTGAATTTTAATTCCCCAACTGGGATTTGAACTTCTCTCGAGCATTTGGGCCTCTAGAATTTTGGACATTGACTATGCTACTATACCTTTGTAATGAAAGCATTTTGATACTGTTTGTACGATTTGTAATGTTGGATGCCAGTCTTTGATCTAATTAATATTTCCCTGAATTTCAGTTGGAGGCACAACCAGAACCAAAGAATGAAAGTTTGGAAAATGAAACTGGTACAGACCTTGCCATGGTGAGGGAAATATTGAGAGAAATTTCTACCAAAGCAACAGGAGGCACTTCAGCCTGCAGACCTCTGTTAGATTGTGGTTGATCTGTGTCACGAGACCATCTACTTATCATAGAACATAGAACATTACAGCGCAGTACAGGCCCTTCGGCCCTCGATGTTGCACCGACCTGTGAAACCAATCTGAAGCCCATCTAACCTAAACTCTTCCATTATCATCCATATGTTTATCCAATGACCATTTAAATGCCCTTAAAGTTGGCGAGTCTACTACATTTGCAGGCAGGGTCCATGCCCTTACTACTGTCTGAGTAAAGAACCTACCTCTGACATCTGTCCTATATCTATCACCCCTCAATTTAAAGCTATGTCCCCTCGTGCGAGCCATCACCATCCGAGGAAAAAGGCTCCCACTGTCCACCCTATCTAATCCTCTGATCATCTTGTATGTCTCTATTAAGTCACCTCTTAACCTTCTTGGTTCTGTACCATCTTGTAATAGTTAATCAGGGAATCTGAACTAAGATGCTGGTTAAACTATCTTACTCATCCGAGCTGGTGGTCTTCTGTCTGTCATTCTCTCATGTTCCACTGAACAGCTGGGAACAGGTCAACTAAATCTTGCCCAGAATCAGGTTCCACTCTGCTGCTGTCTTTGAGTTTTCTTCTACCCTGGGACTTGAATAATGCACAAATTGGTTGAAACAGGAAAGCAGAGTGGATCTGCTGATATCTGACTGAACTAGAGCTGTGCTCACCTTTTGGTGGGATTACACAGCAGAAGCCAAACTTAAGAGGGTGCAACATGTCCTATGTTTCGGTTCTTGGTCTCCCAATGTCTCATTTGCAAACTGCTTGTATTTAAAACCCTCCAAATCCTCTCTTTTGAGTAGTTGCCAGTGTTCTGAGAAATCGGGTGCTTCTCTGACTCCAGCCGCATCTATACTTGCCATTTCCTTTTCTGTTCTCCAGTGGTGGCTGTGCCTTTTCAGCAATCTAGCCCCCAGACTTTGGTATCGCTTTGTTCAATCTTCGTGCACCCTAAGAGCCCAATTGAATTGAGAGATGTGGAAATGGTAAACTTATAAGAACCTTTTACATTGTCCAAGGACACTGTCCCCAATATATTGCTTTATAGTACAGTTGCTATTGTTTTGTAGACAATTATGGTAGCCATTCTGCACAGGAGACTATCCAATGACTTGTGTGCAGGCTGAGTTGATCACATTTGGTTCTGGTTTGATGATTGAGCAATCAGTCTTGATCAGCATGTGCAAGGAGACTCCCCTCTGATATTCCAGGATTTGTGATGAGATTTCTATTTGGAGTAGGTGTAGGTTCAGCATCTCGCCCGAAAGGTGACACCAATTGATGCTTACCAATGAGCTGTCCCAGAAAAGTACTTAGCTGACGTGGTGGTGAAGGCTACGTTTGTCTGAAATGTCAAGAGGGCAAATGAACTTTGCCAAATGTTACTACCTGTGTGATTTCAGTTCCTATTCACTAACTCCCCTTTGCTTGCTGACTAGAGTGAGGCATTGCTGGACCAGGATCCAATTTAAAAATTCTCATCTGGTTTAGAATCCTTCACATTGCCTGTTCCTATTCTTGTAACCTTCTGGGATATCTGTTTCCCCATGGTCCGGCCTCTTCATTGTACTGATTTCCTAAGTGCTCTAGTTTTGGCCGTACCTTTAGGTAGCTAGGCCCTAAGCTCTGGAGCTCCCTCCAAAAACGTCCATAGCCCTGGACATCCATAGCCCTGGCAAACCTTGAAGCTCTTTAGTACTTTTAGACAAAGCCTTTGTCCCCTTCCAGTTGTTCAAGTAATTCCGTGTCAAATTTTATTTGATAAAACACTTCTATGGAGTGCCTTTATCAATGACCTATTTTTGCATTAAATGTAAGTTAAAATTTGCAGAATGCTAAATGCTATTCTTTTTTTTTCCCTAAATTAAGTCTAAGGATGTTTTGCCAGCTGTAGTAACAGAGACGCTTCCAGCAGCCACCAATGGAGCTGTCTATGACTCAGTCCCTGTTGAGGACATGGAAATGCCCCCTGGATTTCAGTTTAAGGTGGGTGTCAAGTTTAATTTCATACCAAAATACATTTAAGTAGCTACTGCTCCCAATGTTACTCCTATTATTCAGGTTTGACCAGAAAAAGAACCCAAATCCACCAGTTGTCGTATGTTCAGCAGGGCATTTTTTTGTTTTGAATGAGTGTGGATGGGAGAGACTGCAGTTACATATCCCTTCTACATTCTGCGCTATCCTCCTGGACAGGGATCAGTGCAGTGAATGATGCTTGTCCTCACTTGGAGCCAACAACAGTACTGTTGAGGAGAGATGTGGAGTGTAGCAACTTACAGGGTGATGAAATTTATATTGGGCAAAGCAAATAGAGAATTCAGTTGCATGTTTAAGGACTTTGGGACCCTAAAGCAAACTTGCAGTACTGTCACAGACCTGCATCTCATTGAGTATAAATACCACTGAGTGGGTGGAGTTAGAACATTATAGAACGAGACTGCAACACTATATTCGACAATACATTTGAGAGCATATAAACATATTCACAATGTAGTCAATAGCCCTTGCCTAATGTGACTACATGTCTGAGCCTGGTGTATCTATAATTACCACGTGCAGCAGTTTTTGGAATTACCGTATAAGCAGTGTTACTGTGAAGTCTTGGCCTGAAATCGGTCCTTGACTTTGTCTTTTCCTCAGCCAGTCTGTCACGAGCCCAAACGTTTTTATGCCAAAGTTGCTGTCTGAATTTGTTTCTAGGAGAGTCAAACGAGACTAGTGGTGTAACTTGAAATACCATCCACCTTGGCTGGAAGGGATGGTGTATCTACCAGCCTTGTCCTTTTTAGGTAGTAGAGGTCACAGGGCCTAAGTTTGACAGCACCTCAATTTAGTAAATCACTACATAGATCACAATGCCAGTGTCCTTGATTCCCAGTCTCCTTAGCCCTGCAATCCTCTGTGATCCCTGTGCTGCTGCAATTCTGGTGTCTTGTACATTTCCACTTCCTTCTGCTCTATTGTTAGTAGCTGTGCCTTCAGTTCAGGCCCTAAACATTGGAATTCCTTCCTTTTAAACCTTTCATGTAAAGGATTACCTTGGATGTTTTCGTTAATGTAGACAACTTGAAGCTGCTGATTCATGCCAAGGCAATATTGGCATCAGGGATCAATAAGAATTGACACTGAAGGTTTTGTAGAGTAAAATGAAAGTGTATGAATTGTGATGAATTTTGTTGTGGCAGGTTCGGGCTGTCCATGATTACAATGCAACAGACACCGACGAGCTAAACCTTAAAGCAGGCGATGTTATTTTTGTTGTTACTCATGAAAACCCAGAAGAACAGGTGAGTAGTTCATAAACTTTAACTATGGTCAGAGGTACTTCAAGACTTTAGTTAGGTGTGGAATGTTCTGTAGTGAGGGTGGAGTTGAAAAAGATGGAAAATCTTCCATTTCATGTAACTCCTTATTTTCCCTTTTACAACTTCAGTTTGTCCCAAAGTGCTTTAAAACCAATGACTTACATTTGAAAGTATAGTTACCATGGTCAGAAAGGAACCAGGACAACCAATTTGCATTTTGCAAGCTTCCATAATCAACAATGTGATAATAGATAATATGTTGATAATGCTGCTCTGGGCATCGAAAAACTTGTGTTCTTCCCCTTACAAATATAAACTTCTCAACAACCAAATGATGATGTTACAGCATCTGTGGTGGGACTGCCATCTGGCTTTGAGTGCATCAATTGGAAATGAAGTGACGGGAAATTGATATTGTTTGAGACCAAAGCAAATGTGTTCTCTGTGATATAAACTGAAATTGTTGAAAGCACTCAGCAATCCTGGCAGCATCTGTGGAGAGGAGCAGCGTCAATGTGTCTGGTCTGAGACCTTTCTTCAACCTTTCATCCAAAAATGCTGCCTGATCTGCTTCGTATTTCCAACATTTTCAGCTTCACAGATGGGAATAGGAAATTGCATCCCTTTCATTATCTTTACGATAGTGAGGACAAAGCATAAAAAGTTGTTGAATTGCTGAGATGGGTATGGAGAGGAGGAAATGGGAACTATATCTGAAGATGTGTTTAAAGCCTAAATTTTGCAACTTGATTTTAAGTTCAATGTATTTACAAACTTGAGTAAAGGAGCAGTTGGATTGGTGTTTGGCAAGGAATATGATTGTAATAGTATATGACCCCACTTGAGCGTAATCTAAGTTGACTTGCTGAACCCTGAAGAAGTGCTGCATTGCCAGATATCTCATCTGAAAGGTGATATTAAATGGATATTGTGTCTGCTCTCTGGTAAGGATCCTGAGCTGCTATGTTGAAGAGCAGTGAAGTCTTCCCTGGTGACCAAAGCAATATTTGACACTTCAACACTTAACAGTCAAATTATACATTTGATGTGGTCTTGTTGTTTGTGGGACCATCCAATGGGTAAATAAGCTGCCACACTTCTGCATTGTCGGTGACTAGATTTCAAAAAGCACTTCACATCCATTTTTAAAGTCCTGTGATTATGGAAGGATTTACAAAAATGCAAGTATTAAGTGTATCTCGTTCCTTCCAACTTCAGGTCTAGCCACAAGGCTACCCAGTGATATCTTGATATTTTCTTGAATTCCCGAGCATACTTGGCTCACCGTTTTTATCTTGGAGTTCAATGGCATTAACACTACGGAATTTCCCCTACCACTAGCAATACCCTGGGGGTACCATTGATCAGAAATTGAAAAACTGAGCCAGCCATATAAAGCAGTGAATGAAAAATGGGAAACTCTCAAAAGAGAGATGAATAGGGTACAATCTGGGTCCATACTCATGAGAAATAAATAGTGGATCCAAATGTTGGCTTTAGCTCTCTGGCTCTCACAGTTGCAATTTAACTGAGCATGAGACCCTTAACTTGACCTGGGGGGAAAAAGTACAAAAGGGCAGGGGCAGCCATTCCTGGGGTCTCAAATTACCCCTTTACCAGGACAACACTCACTGGAGAACAAAAATTGAACTCCACGCCATCTGAGATGGGAAAGCTGATTTTTTTGCTACTGTTACATCACTGTTTATTTGTAATCTTTTCCTCCACAGGATGAAGGCTGGCTCATGGGCATAAAGGAGATTGACTGGATTCAGCGCAAAGATCTGAAGACCGCTAGGAGTGTTTTCCCAGAAAACTTTACTGAGCGTGTTCAATAACCAATTGGATAGGAAAGAGCAGAGAGGTGGGAGGAGGCTCCTGGGGCTTGTAGATGGAAGACCTGCACCAGCGCAATTTCCTCGTGTTTTGTCAGCCGAAAAACAGAAGTTGCCATTGTAAATGTGAAGCATTCAGCCCATGGTTCATGTTTACCAGCTCTGGGTTATGGTGCTTTGAATGCTCAAAGGGCAGCTGGTCCTTGGAACAAGCAGTTCTACCATTAAAACAGCAATTTACTCTAGTTTCTCCATTGCATGAAGTTCTGTTGTGACAATTTGAGCATATGGGAAAGTCAAAAAACATATCTAAGGTATTATGTGATATCCAGGTTAGAAGTGGGAGAAGGTTGATTGTGTTTGTTTTAAAGCTACTGGTGTTGCTTTTTAAGGGGTCTTTGAGCTGACCTTCCAAATGCTTCAGGAGGCAATCATGTAAGCGATGCAGTTATGTATGATCCTTAAACAGCCAATGTAAAGCTTGATCATTCATTCACTTTGTGTTCATTGGATGATATTAGGGCAGTGACAGAAATGGGCAGTTGGAAACTGAATTTACATGATGCTTTTTATACCCTTGAACCGCATCTGATTTTTTCCTTTGGTGATCCTACTCTATTTTTTAATGTAATAATGTATGGAAAGGGATGTCCACTGGTTTATTTTCACTGGTTCATTATTTTTGAGAATTCCTCCTGTCTTTGGAGAGATAAAAATGAATCAATGAAACAAATGTTGGGTGACTGCTACATGAGCCTGTCTACAATAGAGAATTGCAGGAGGGTCTTGATTTTCATTGGTATGCTATCAAAAGTGACAAAGTCAGTCATCTGGGTTTTTTATGTTGTTGCTTTTGGGTTGGGGGTTTCTTTTCTCATTGTTCATAGGCTGGAACAGTGATTAGAGACTAGTCTGCGGCTAATTCTGGATAGCATTGCATTTGAGGTGAAACATCCCAGGTTACCTTCCATCCCATTCCCCGTCACAACCCTTTCCCATTGGCTGTGTGGCAATGCCTCTGACCAGTGAGAAAGCAAAAAGCCTCTTTTTTTTATTACTCTTTGGCTGATTCTTGACAGTCACTTGAACATTCTCTCTTCTTTTCCAACTCCTTTTTTCAAAATAAGAGAGCAGAAGTGTTGAACTTTTTTTTTCCCTGCGGTGTCAGGAGATGATCTTTCTAAATCCAGGGGACCCAGGACAATTCTGGAGGGTCAGCAGCCGCAGGTGATATCAGATTGGCATCATTCATTCAGCCTTGGTCAAGGTTAATTTGTCTTCCATGAATTTTGGGAAGGTGATTCTCTAAACCTGGTTGTGAGGTGTTGTTTTTGCCTGAAGCATTAATGACTCCATTCTCAAAACGTTGCACACTTCTGCATCTGTCTCTGCTCCTTTTAGGAAAAGCAAGAGATTACTGCCAACTTTGTGGAGTCTGGCCAGGAGGTCCGTTGAGCCTTGCTGGGGTCTGCAGGTATCCAGTTCATCTTATAGGTTTGCATGGTGGGAGTTAACAGATGAACGTGATGGTCAAACCAGTCCCTGACACCCCTCCATACCCCATGTGTCCTGCTGGATAATGTGTGTAACAGTCTGGATCGGTGTTTTTTTTCACGTTTTACTCCTACTCCTACTCCTACCCCTACCCCAGGGACATCTGATGCCAAATAAATCCATGAGCCCTATTCGACGACTTGTAAACCTGTCCAGACCATTGTAAGCGGACTGAATTAAGATGTTGATCATCTTTTATTTTAATTTTAAATGCTGCTGTAGCCTTGGCAGGTTTGTCTCCAATCCTGAGGGCCTGACTTACCAGTATTTTAATTATTGTAAAACCTGCAATCATGTATTTTTCTCGTGAGTGAGATATTAGTTTACCTTGCAATTATGGGTTGTTGTTTTAAGCGAGCCATCTGTATAGTTTATCTTGACTCGTGTCCATTATGTTCAATGTGAGTCATTGCCATCTGTGAGTGTGTGTAAATACAATAGTTTCCCAACAGTGTGATTTTTGAAGTGGCTTGTTTCAGTATTGTCCTATTTTTAAAAAAAAAAGTCAGTTTCCCAGTACTAGAACATCAGTTTGTTAACTGAAAAGTTTCTGTTGGTGAATTATTTCAGTGTCTTCCACAGCATTGTGTTCTGAACATCTTTTTTTTCAGATGCAAACAGCCCTGATGTTCACTTCTGTGTGGTGTTACGCCTGTGATGTCGCTCATTCCCAGTGATTTTATGCAATGCAGTTGGAATTGCTCAGTTCATAGCTAATGCACAAAGAAATAAAACTGGTCTTCTGGTTGCATGTGTTTCTTGTTTTTTTTTAAAAGAATTTATTTGTGTTCTTGCATCCTTCTCTGGGCTAAATGGCTGCACTAGCCAGCTACGAAAGAAAATAGAAGCATATTTGGTTGTAGGGGAAATAACTTTAGAGAAATTGAGATGTCAACCTAATGAAATGACAAAAAGGGATAGCTTGTATACAAAGCAGGATAAATGACAAATGGTAGAAAGAGCGAATAGATTAGATGTAAGTACTGCTACATCCAGTTATAAATGGTGGTGGACAATTAAAGCTACTCACTCGAGGTGGAGGAAGCTTCTCAGTTTCCCAAGATCCAGTGATAGGGAGCCCAGCACATCAGTGCAAAAGATAAGGCTGAGGCATTTGCAGCAATTTTCAACCACAAGTGTCAAGTGGATGATCCATCTCGGCATCCTTCAGTGGTCCCCAGCCAATTTGATTCAATCCAGTGACATCAAGTGTTTGGAGGCACTGGGTCCCTGAGGGCCAAGGGCCCTGAACACCTGCCAACACTACTGAAGACTTGTGCTCCAGAACTTGCTGCTCCCATAGCCAAATTATTTCCAGTACAGGTATTTACCTGACAATGTGGAGAATTGTTCATGGTATGTCCTATACATTTTTTTAAGAAAAGAAAAAATCTGTCCTGATTAATTACTGCCCCATCTGGGTATCAGTTTGCTGAACAGCTGGTTTGTGATGCAGAGTGATGTCAATGACATGGGCTCAGTTGCCACCTCGGGCTGTGATTACCATTGCAGGTCCTGTCTTCTCAACTTAAACCCTCACCTGAGCTGTGGTGACCCTCTGGTTTTAATCACCGTCAGTCATTTCACGGTCCTCTGGGATTATCGTGACTTTACTGTTGAAGGACAATAAATGTGAAATGATTCAAGGTGTCATCAACAGTGCTATCCAGCAGCACCTCATCAGTAATAACCTACTCAATGATGCCCAGTTCGGGTTCAAATCCTGAGTCTCGTTGTAGCCTTGGTTCAAACACAGACAAGAGAGCTGAATACCAGATGTGAGTGACTGTTATCGAGGCAGCATTTGTGAGTGTGACAGCAAGGAACCGTAGAAAATCTGGAATCATTGGAAATCGGGGAGCAAACTCTTCTGGTCAGAGTCGTACCTGGCACATAAGAAGATGGTTGTGGCTCTTGGAGATCAGTCATCTCTGCTTCAGGTAATCACTATAGGAGGTGCCTTGGTATTTTTTTTTTGTCCTGTCAGTCATTTCTAGTAAATCGCCCATGTTTCCATTTGAGAGTTCCTTGGGGTTGTGTTCTAAGCCAAGCTATCTCCAGCTGCTTCATCACTGCCTTCCTCATAAGCCCAGCAATGGACGTGTTCATTGTGTAATCAATATTCAGGATGACTCAGATTCTGAAGCAATCCAGCTTCAACAAGATCCTTGCTTGGGCTGACAAGGGGCAAGTAACATTTGCACTACATAATGCTGGCAATGACCATCTTCAATAAGAATCTAATCATCTCTTGATGTTCAGGAATATTCTAAACACTTTCAGTATGCTAGGGCTACCATTGAACAGAACTAGCTGTATAAATATAGTGGCTGCCAGATCAGATCAGGTCAGGAACTGGAAATCCTGCAACAAGCAGCCTTGCTGCTGACTCCCCAAATCCTGTCCGCTATTTACAAGACACAAGTCAACGTGTGATGGGGTACACCTGTTGGAAGGTAAAGTGAGAGTGATCAAAGGTGACACCGTGTGCAGCTGGAGGATCACGACAGGCCAGGTAGCATCAGAGGAGCAGGGTGCCCTGGCTCCCACATCTGTGGGAGCTTAGATCTTTCCTTGAGCTGGTGAACTATTATGGAAAGTTTGTACATAACCCTAGCCTCCATCCTGGTGCCTTTGCATCAACTCTTAAAAGAAATGGTCACACAGCCATGCCATAACCTTCAGGGAAGTGAATAAACAGCTATCATCCTCTAAAATATTGGCACACTATGATCCCGAGCAAGATCTGGTGTTGACATGCAATGATTCCCTGTATGGCATTAGCTCCTAGATGGCCCAATGAAGAGGAACGCCCAATAGCATATGCATCTGGAACTTTGGCAAATGCAGAGCATAAATATGCCCAGATAGAGCCGGAAGGTTTGAAGATCATATTTGGTTTCAGGAAGTTCAACCAATATCTTTGTGGACATAAATTTGTAATAATAACGGACCACAAACCCCTGCTAGCTCAACACCTAGAGGACAAGACTATGCCACCCCTAGCATCAAGCCAAATTCAGCGATGGGGTCTAATACTAAGTACATGTAATTACAAGTTGGAACACAGTCTGGGCGGTCAACTAGCCAATGCATTGACCCATATCCTGCTGGCAGATACACCACCGGTGGTACTGCTACTTGAAGAGTCTGTAACGGTTTTAAATTTTTTGGATGCACTTCCAGTCACAGCTGATAATTTCAGACTTTGGACACAGAATGATCTAGTCCTGACAAAACTGAAACAGCTGGTCGTCGTGGGGGAAACCAAAGGAACATCACAACCAGGAAAACCTTTTTGGACCTGGAGAGACCAGATCACAGTAGAGGACAGCATATTGTTATGAGGAGCAAGAATGGTTGTCCTGAGCAAAGGGCTCTGCCAGATACTGGTCGAACTCCACCAGGCTGATCCAGAGGTTTCCAAAATGAAGTTGTTGGTGAGAAGTTATGTCTGGTGGCCAGAATTGGGAGCAGACCTAGCTGTACCGGTGGGGCAGTGCCCATACTGCCATAAAGCACACAATTTCCTGCCAGCAGCTTCCCCCATATTTGTGGGGATGGCTATGTAAACCCTGGACTTGGTTACACATTGGCTATGCCAGCCCTTTCATGAGCTTAATGCTTTTAGACATTGTGGATGCCCACTGAAAGTAGCTGGACGTGCATAGAGTTCATTCATCAAACACGGGGACAACAATAGAAAAACTGCACATCTTTTGCAATATACAGACTCCTGAAAGAGTTGGTCACAGCTAACGGGCCATTGTTTACCAGCAGGGAAGTTGACTATTTCCTGAAATCGAATGGAATTCGTCATATAAGGGCAGCTCTATACCATCTATCATCCAAAAGTCTGGCAGAAAGAGCAGTCCAAGCTTTGAAGGCAGGCTTAATGTAACAGCCTACAGTTTCACTGGATACTAAACTGTCCCGGTTTCTATTTTATTTTCGGACCACCACTCGCGCAACGACAGGTACAGCTCCAGCAGTGTTGCTAATGGGGAGAAGTCTCTGCACCAGGTTAGATTTGATCTTCCTCGTCTGGGGTGGGTGGTGAAATTGCAACAGGAACGCCAATACTGAGCACATAACTCCACGAAGCGAGAGAGACAGTTTACTTCAGTGCATAAAGTTTAGTGTAGGAGCTGCAGGAATGGCCCTGCATGGGTATGAGGCATAGTCAACGGGAAGTTAGGTCCAGTGACACATAAAGTTCGGGGAGGTGCAACGGCCCTGAACAGCACGTGGACCGTATAGCGTCATAGAGATGTACAGCACAGAAACAGACCCTTTGGTCAACGTGTCCATACCGACCAGATATCCTAAATAAATCTAGTCCCATTTGGCCGTGTCCCTCTCAACTCTTCCTATTTTGCTGCATGTTGGAAAGGCATACCAGGGCAGGACTTGTACGCTTAATGGTATAGTCCTGGGGTGTGTTGTTGAACAGAGAGACCTTGGAGTGCAGGTTCATAGTTCCTTGAAAGTGGAGTCGCAGGTAGATTGGATAGTGAAGAAGGTGTTTGGTATGCTTGCCTTTACTGGTCAGTACATTGAGTATAGGAGTTGGGACGTCATGTTGCAGTTGTACAGGACATTGGTTAGGCTACTTTTGGAATACTGTATGCAATTCAAGTCTCCCTGCTATAGGACGGATGTTGTGAAACTTGAAAGGGTTCAGAAAAGATTTACGAGGATGTTGCCAAGGTTGCAGGGTTTAAGCTACATGGAGAGGCTGAATAGGCTGGGGCTATTTTCCCTGGAGAGTTGGAGGCCAAGGGGTGACGTTATAGAGGTTTATAAAATCATGAGGGGCGTGATAGGGTAAATAGACAAGTCTTCTCCCTGGGGTGAGAGAATTCTGGAAGTAGAGGGCATAGGTTTAAGAGAGGAAGGATTTAAAAAGGACCGAAGGGGCAACTTTTTCATCCAGAGGGTGGTGTGTGTATGGATTGAGCTGCTAGAGGAAGTGGTGGAGGCTGGTACAATTACAACATTTAAAAGGCATTTGGATGGGTTAATGAAGAGGAAGGGTTTAGAGGGATATGGGCCAAATGCTGGCGAATGGAACTAGGTTTATCTGGGATATCTGGTCGGTATGGACGAGTTGGACCGCAGAGTCTGTTTCTATGCTGCACATCTCTATGATTCCATGACTATGACTCTATTCATATACCCATTCAAATGCTTTTTAAATGTTGTAACTGTACCAGCCTCCACCACTTCCTCTGGCAGCTGATTCCATACATGCACCACACTCTGCGTGAAATAGTTGCCCCTTAGGTCCCTTTTAAATCTTTTCCCCTCTCCCTTTATACCTATGCTGTCTAGTTTTGGACTCCCCCACCCCAAAGAAAAGACCTTGCCTATTTGCCCTATCCTTGCCCCTCATGATTTTATAAACTTTTATAATGCCACCCCTTGGCCTCCAACTCTCCAGGGAAAATAGCCCCAGCCCATTCAGTCTCTCCCTATAGCTCAAACTCTCTCCAACCCTGGCAACAGCCTTATAAGTCTTTTCTGAACCCTTTCAAGTTTCACAGCATCCTCCTTGTAGCAGGGAGATCAGAATTACGGACATTATTCCAGTTGTGGCTTAACTAATGTACAGATGCAACAAGACCTCCCAACTCCTATATTCAGTTCACAGACCAACAAACGCAAGCGTACTAAACGCCTTCTTCACTATCCTCTCTTTCCACTTTCGAGGAACTATGAGCCTTCCCTCCAAGGTCTCTTTGTTCAGGAACGCTCCCCAGGACCTTACGATTAAGTGTATAAGTCCTGCCCTGATTTGCCTTTCCGAAATGCAGCACCTCACATTTATCTAAATTAAACTCCGTCTGCCACTCCTCAGCCCATTGGCCCATCTGATCAAGATCCCATTGTACTCTGAGGTAACCTTCTTCATTGTCCACTACATCTCTAATTTTGGTGTCATCTGCAAACTTACTAACAATACCTGTTATGTTCACATCCAAATCATTTATATAAATGACAAAAAGCAGTGGACCCAGCACCGACCCTTGTGGCATACCACTGGTCACAGGCCTCCAGTCTGAAAAGCAGCCCTCCACCACCACCCTCTGTCTCCTACCTATGAGCGAGTTCTGTATCCAAATGGCTAGTTCGCCCTCTATTCCATGTGATCTAACCTTGCTAACCAGCCTACTATGAGGAACCTTGTCAAATGCCTTACTGAAGTCCATATAGATCATGTCCACCATTCTACCCTCATCAATCCTCTTTGTTAATTCTTCCAAAAACTCAATCGAGTAAGTGAGACATGATTTCCGATACACAAAGCTATGTTGACTGTCCCTAATTAGTCCTTAGCTTTCCAAGTATATATAAATCCTGTCACTCAGGATTCCCTCCAACAACTTGCCCACCACTGATGTCAGGCTCACCAGTCTATAGTTCCTTGGCTTTTCCTTATCACCTTTCTCAAATAGTGGCACCACATTAGCCAACCTCCAGTGTCTGGCACCACAACTGTGGCTATTGATGATACAGATATCTCAGCAAGGGGCCCAGCAATCACTTCCCTAGCTTCCCACTGAGTTCTAGGGTACACCTGAACAGGTCCTGGGGATTTATTCACTTCTGTGCATTTTTAGACGTCAGCACTTCCTCCTCCATAATATGGACATTTTTCAAGATGTCCCAATTTATTTCCCCACATTCTCTATCTTCCATATCATTCTCCATAGTAAACACTGATGCAAAATACTTGTTTCATATCTCTCCCATCTCCTGCGGTTCCACACATAGGCAGCCTCGCTGATCTTTAATGGAGCCCTATTCTTTCTCTAGTTACCCTTTTGTCCTTAATGTATTTGTAGAATACCTTTGGATTTTCCTCAACCCTATTTGCCAAAGCTATCTCATGTCCCCTTTTTGACCTGCTGATTTCTCTCTTAAGCACAGTCCTACTGAAAGCTGCAAACTGACAAACAGTGCAGGAGTAAAACGTGCCCAGCTCCTCAACTGCCTTTCTGACTATTTTCCTCTCTGTCAAGCGTTGAAGATACCTTGGAGTCTGAGTTTGACACAGCCGTTGTCACCGCTTCAATGCCTTTACTGCCTGAAGAGGAGAATGAATTTCTTCCGAGACACTCTGGGCAGAAAAGTTGAGCTACTGTGCGTTACACACCAGCCATATCACAGCCAGAGTTGGAGGACCCTGACCTGGTGCTAAAACGCCCCAGGAGGAGTTACAAAATGAAGAGACAGCCTACATCCTCACACTCAGAGGGGAGGGAGGTAATGATAGTAATGAGGTCAGCCAGATGCTCCTCACAGATATGAGTTCCCTGAAAGGACCAGATTAACAGCCCCAATCAGGGACCCCTGGCTGACAGGTATAAACAGGAGTGTCAGAGGTTCCACTCACTCTGAGAGATGGCTCTGAGGAAACTGGATCAATGTCAATCACTCCCCACGTGTAAATAAAGGGCGACTTGATGGTGGCGTACTGGCCTCTGTGGAGTTGTTTCAAAGCTCCTTTGAGGTAGGTGAGAAGGAATTTCTTCTGAGGGTAGTGAATCAGTGGAATCCTCTTCGTTACTTCTTCAAAAAACTCAGTCGACTTAGTGAGACACGATTTCCGATACACAAAGCCATGTTGAGCATCCCTAATCAGTCCTTGCCTTTCCATGTTGAGGCTGGTTCATTAAGAATGTTAAAGGCTGAAATAGACTTTTAATCAGTAATTATTAGAAGGAAAGGACATGAATGTGGGGATTGTCAGATCAGCTATGATCTCACTGAATGTTGAAGCAGACTTGATGGGCTGAATGGCCTATTTCTGCTCCTATGTCTTATGGTCATTGTTTATTTTCTGATCATAGTTGAGAGCTTAGAATGTAAGATTTAATATGTTTACTGGTGGACTATGCCACAGTTGTCTGGCAAAATAATTTGACTTTCAACATTGTGAAAGTAAAAACTTGTCAGCGATCAGATAGGAACA
Source organism: Rhincodon typus (assembly GCF_021869965.1). Lineage (NCBI taxonomy): Eukaryota > Metazoa > Chordata > Chondrichthyes > Orectolobiformes > Rhincodontidae > Rhincodon > Rhincodon typus. The sequence goes on along the minus strand of NC_063338.1, from coordinate 89,320,040 downwards.
TCGGGAACTGGAGCAAGTTGTTTGATCCAGCAAGCTTGCTCCACCATTCAAATAGGCCATGGCTGATCCCGAGGAACAGTTACTGGACCCAAAACATTAACTCTGACTTTTTTCTTCACAGATGCTGCCAGACCTGCTGAGCTTTTCCAGCAACTTGGTTTTGTTCATGGCTGATGCTTCAATTTAATGCCATTTCCCCGCACTATCCCAATATCACTTGACACCTTTAATGTTCGGAGTTTTCAAGAAAGTATTTGGCCCTGTCCTGTAACTTCATATAGAAGCTGGCTGCAAGATTAATGCCCCGAGTCAGTGTTTCAGGATGGAAGTGACTACAACAAGAGCTGGTGCTGTAATGGTGATGTCCTTGGGGGCTAGATTTCATAGCCTTTGGCTAATGTTCTCAGGATATGAGTTCAAATGGTGAAATTTGAATTTGATCAAATCTGGAAGTAAAAGCCAGTTTGATGGCAACTATGCCAATCTTTTTGTAAAAACCCACTTGGCTCACTGGTAAGGAAACTGCTTACACGTGACTCCAGACCAGTAGCAAAGTGGTTGACTCTTTAACTGCCCTCCAAAATAGCTGTGCAAGCCAATCAGTTCAAGGGCAATTATAGGCTAAAAATTGCCAGTTTATTCAGTGATGCCCAGAACCCATTCAAGAATGAGAAAGAGGACAAATCATAGAGTCATACTGCACGGAGACAAACCCTTCGATCCAAATCTCTTTTCCCAAATTAAGCTCGTTCCATTTGCCTGCTTTTGGCCCATATTCCTCTAAACCTTTCCTATTTGTGTCCAAATGTTTTTTAAATGTTGTAAATGCACCTGCATCCACCAATTCCTCTGGCAGTTCAGTCCACGTGTGCACCACCCTCTGTGTAAAAAAGTTGCCCCTCAGGTCCTTTTTAAATCTTTCACCTCTCACCTTAAACCTGTGCCCTTTAGTTTTGAACTCCCTTACCCTGGGGAAAAGAACTTTGCTATTCACCTTATCTATGCACCTCATGATTTTATAGACTTCTATTTGGTCATCCATCAATCTCTTACGCTCCATGTAAAATAGCCCCAGCCTATTCAGCCTCTCCTTACAATTCAAACCCTCCAATCCCGGCAACATCCTTGTAAATCCTTTCTGCACTCTTTCCAATTTAGTAATATCTTCATTTCTGCAAGTGTTACCTTTCTGTTATCCTAGGCACCACAATGCATGTTTCTGTAAGTGCAGAGGCACGGGTTGGGAGTAGGCTGGGGGTAGCTTCCGTGTCCTTCCCAGCAACCCCTAGCTCTATGTCCCAGTGAATGGTCACAGAGGACAAACTGCCAAAGGACTGGGAGGAAATTGCTATGCTTTTTCTTGAAAATGCTCGTGTGAAATGAGCCTAACAAAATAACGCAACAACAAATCAGATCAACAACTTTAGATTGTCTTTTATTTGTTTTTCAGCGTGACATTTGCCCATTCTTCATGTAGAAGAGGAAACACTGTTATTGGCTATAACGAAAGGATCATTGATTTCCCCTAAGGCTATAACTTGCCTGTGCGTAGCAACACCTTAGAGTTATGAATGACTAATGAATTCATTGTCCAAACAACAAATAAAATTTAATCACTTTGGACTGTGAGGCTCCCAGGGCAGGAGGATGTTGGTGTTAACTTGATTTTCAACAGGGCTTTTGCTCAGGTTTTCATCCTGTGAACACTGCGCTGTGATAACCAGAAGGAGCAGTTATCTGAACACAGTCACCAAAGTGCAAAAGCATCCTGACTGATACTCCCAGTGGAGCACTGAGGGAATGCTGCACTGTTAGAAGTGTGACTTTCTAGATGAGACAGTAAACTGATGCTCTGTCTGCCCTCTCAGGTGGGTCTAGACTATTTTATTATGCAATTTCAAAAAAAATGAGCAAGGAAGACCGTGGGCCAGTTATTGATCTCCAATGTCAATGAAGAAAAGGTATTTTCCTGTCCTCCAGTCTGTATCAAATTATTGTTTGTGTGAGCTTGCTGAGTACAGGATGGCTTTAAATTTTAAAAATGATCATGCATCAAAAGAACCTCATTTGCTGTAAATGCTTCAAAAAGTTCTCTAGCTAGGAATAGTGCTATGTAAATACAAGTCTGTCTTTATTTATTTAATGGTTCAGCTTCTAGAGTCATAGCCATAGAGACATACAGCACAGAAACAGACCCTTTGGCTCAACTTATCCTAAATAAATCTAGTCCCATTTACCAGCATTTGGCCCATATCCCTCTAAACCCTTCCTTATCATGTACCATGCAGATGCCTTTTAAATTTTCTAGTTGTACCAGCTTCCACAACTTCCTCTGGCAGCTCATTTCATACACGCACCACCTCTGCATGAAAAGTTGCCCCTTAGGTCCCTTTTAAAACTTTCCCCTCTCACCTTAAACCCATGCCCTCTAGCTTTGTAGTCCCCTACCCTAGGGAAAAGACCTTGACTATTTACTCTATCCATGCCCCTCATGATTTTATAAACTTCTATAAGGTCACCCATCAGCCTCCGATGCTCCAGGTAAAATCGCCCCAGCCTATTCAACCTCTCCCTGTAGCTCAAACCCTCCAACCCTGGCAACATCCTTGTAAATCTTTTGTGAATGCTTTCAAGTTTCACAACATCTTTTCTTTAACAGGGAGACCAGAATTGGACGCAGTATTCCAAAAGTGGACTAACCAAAGTCTAGCGTGAATGCAAAGTTCAAATAGCTACCAATCATCTCTTAGTGACTGTGAAATGCTACTTAGACTTTACGTTTCTATGGATGTGTCTTTCACGTGGCTCATATGCCCCCATTAGGCTTGGTATCTGTGGCTCAATGGTAGCACTTTCACCTGAGAGAAGGGTTCATTAGGTTCAGGTCTGTCTCCAGGTGCTCGGGTACAAAGTCCCACCTTAAATTCCAGCACAGTACTGCATAAGGACTTCTGGTCTACAATGCACTGTCTGAACTTACATTTGGACTTCCTGTGGCGCTACTTGGAAGATGAAAAGTTGGAGTTTGTACTGATGTCCTGGCCAATCTTGATTGGTCAACCAACTAAACACAAAAAAAATGTCTGAATGCTATCACACAGCTGTGTGTGTGGGGGCTGCTTTAAGCAAATTGTCTATTGGGACACCCTGGTCCACTCCTTCTCCACTCCCAACGTCTCCCCAAACCCCATGGAATCTTCCCATGCCACTGCAGTAAACCTGCTGTTTACTTCCTCCCTCCTCACTATCTGAGGCACCAAACACACCTTCCAAGTGAAGCAGTAAGTGCACGCAATCTAGTCTACTGCATTCACTGCTCACAATGTAATCTCCTCTACGCTGGGGAAACGAAGCGTAGACTGGGTGACCATTTCGCACAACACTTACATTCTGTCTGCAAAAATGACCCTGAGCGTCCTGTTCCCTGCCACTTCAACACAATGCTGTGTTCCCTGGTCAGCATCTGTGTCTCAGGCTTGCTGCAATGTTCCAGTGAAGCTCTGCACAAGCACCTCATTTTCTATTTGGGGATCCTGCAGCCTACAGGACGCAATATCGAGTTGAATAATATTAGGGCATAATCACCTTCTTCCCTGTCCTTACCTCAACCCCCATGCACAATGTTATGGCATGGGCCGCTACCACAAACAATCCATTGTCAGGTACTAATGGTCCCCAATAGCAGCACCAGGCTGATTTTTACCCATTCCTTTGTCTTCTCTCTCTCTGGGCTCTATCTCCACCTATCCTTTTACTCATCCTCCCACTCCTTCTCTAGCATATACACCAACCTTTTCCAGCTACAATCAGTTCTGAAGAAGACTCACAGGACCCGAAATGTTAGTTGTTCTGGCAATTTCTGAGCTTGTTTCTGATTTTACACCTGCCTTCCCCGATAACCTTTTACCCCCCAGCCCCCTTGCTCAACATCCCAAAATGCTTTGCAGTGAATGATGTACTTTTTGAAGTGCAGTCAATGTTATAAAGTGTAGCTGTTAATTTGCAGAGATTAAGAATTCACTGACAGCAATGTGACAATGATCAGTAAATTTGTTATAAGATAACAAGGTGTAGAGCTGGATGAACACAGCAGGCTAAGCAACATCAGAGGAGCAGGAAAGCTGACATTTCGGGCCTCGACCCTTCTTCAGAAATCTCTGAAATGATCAGTAAATTTGTTGTTGGTTTCACTGACTGAGGTATAAACATTGGCCAAGAAAGTGGAAACTACTCCTTCAAAGTTTTAAAAATTTGCTGCACATGCCACCTAGCGTTTTACGCTGAGCAAATCTGGATAAGTTGATTCTGGTACCTTCATCTAGGTCAGTAAATGTGGATTATAAATAGCTGAGGGTCCCACGTTGAATCCTGCAGGGATAGCCTTTGAACTTGATAATGCCTTGTCGAGGCTGTTCCCGTTAACTCTGATTTCTCTGTGCAGATGCTGCCAGACCGGCTGAGCTGTTCCAGCAGTTTCTATTTTTCTTTCTGATATCAGACAGACTGGCCTGAGGCTCACTGTTTACTCCATTCTTCAGCAAATATATTCAAGAAAGAGATGATTTAATTGTTTGTTTTCAATATATTTCCTAATCCCTGTTCAGAGATGTTATCATGCACCTCTGGAACAGGTGGGACTTGAACCTCCTGGCTCACAGGTAGGGACACTGTCCCTCAACCATGAAATATCCTTCTATCTGTTTGGAATAAAGGTACCGAATATCATAACATTCAAGGATAGGAGACAGGAAATTGGGATTAGTGCAACTTTAGTGGTAGTTATGTCAGTGGAGACTTGACAGGCAGAAGAGCTTTTCCTGTACTGTATGAATCTATGACTCTAAGAGATACAGGGAGAAAGGAGGAATGTGGCTTTGAGATAGAGGATCAGCCATGATCCTACTGAATGGCAAAGCAGGCTCGAAGGGCTGAACGGCCTACTCTTGTACTGAATTTCCTTGTTTCTTGATTGGCAGTTACATTTGCTAGCTTTTAATCTGCAGGATCCACACTTAAACCCAGCGAGTTTTGGAAAATTGCAGACACTGTTTTCCATATTCTCTTCAGTCACTTCTTTTTCTCTGACGTACACTATTAAATTCTGGGATTTGCTGTGCCAATCATTACCCACGTAAAACCAAACGCTGACTTTCATTAGAGTTCAGAAGAATATGTGGGGCTGGATCGCCAACTCCTGCTCCTGTTTCTCCTGCTTTTGTGCCTTGGCTAGTAGCTCAGTGCATGAAATCAGGTAATGAATGTAGAAGGAAATGTGGTGCATTTAAAAAAAAACAGGTTCCCATTTTCTCACACATTTGTAACCAGATCACTGACTAATCCCGATGAAAAGATTTGATTTGCTTTATTGATAAATCAACATGGCAACATCTCCTAAATTGTGATGATGATTCCAATAAAACAAGTAATTGTAATTCATGATGTAGTTATAGACAACCGTTAAATTCAATATGAAGCGTAAAATAATAATATTTTGTATAAACCTGAGCATATAAGTTGTTATTAGGTGCAATATGTTGCAAATTGCAGGTCTGCTGAATCTACAAAGTAAAAATAAAAATTTTGTTTTTAAGTAAGTTCATTAAATTCTCAAATGTTTACATATTATTCAATTGTGTTTACATAAGCTACGCAGAACACCAGCAAGGATATTGTGTAGGAATTGGTTTTATCTAATCGAGGTAAGAAAATTGAATACATTTTATTGAAAAGTTCCAATTTTGAATGGTATGGTAAAAGAACAGCAGCAATGGGACTAATTCAGTAGCTCTTTCGAAGTTCCAGTAGACAGAGTGCAGAGTGGCCTTCTTTTATAGAATCTTAGAGTCACGCAGCACAGAAACAGACCCTTAGGTTCAAACAGTCCATGCCGAACATAATCCCAAAGTAAACTAGCCCCACCTGCCTGCTCCTGGTCCATATCCATCCAAACCTTTCCTAATCATGTACCTATCTAAATGTCTTCCCTTTTACATTCATTCACAGGATGAGGGTGTTGCTGGCCAGGCAGCATTTATTGCCCATCCCTATTTGCCCAGAGGGCATGTAAGAGTCAACCACATTGCTGTGGGTCTGGCATCACATGTAGGCCAGACCAGGTGAGGATGGCAGCTTTCCTTCCCTAAAGGGCATTAGTGAACCACTTGGGCTTTTCCAACAATCAACAATGGGTTCATGGTCATCATTACATTCTTAATTCCAGATTGTTATTGAATTCAAATTCCACCATCTGCCGCGTGCAGGATTCGAACCCGGGTCCCCAGAACGTTACCTGGATCTCTGGATTGACAGTCCGGTGATAATACCACTAGGCCATTGCCTCCATTTTAGCGTTGTAATTGTGTCTGCCTCTGCCACTTCTTCAGGAATTTCACTTTGTACTGTATTATTCTGTCATTTAAATGCTGGACAATGGGGCGCCTCGCATTTTCATCTCCCATTTTTAGTTGAGGCTCTGAAAACATTTACAAGTATTGTACGAATTTAAACTCTTTGCTATGGGTGTTTTCCCTGAAAATACCCGTGTCAGCCACTTGATGGTGCCAGATAACTTTGTATCTCATTAAATCACAAATTGCACATCAGAAAAAGTCTGATCAACACAATCTTTATAGAGGTCAGTGGAAGCTATGCGCAGAAATGCTGCAATACCTTGCTCCTCATTGATGCTGTACCTTAGATGTATATGCCCTAAACTTTGGTATTTTCTCCAAAACCTCCCTGTCTCCCCTTTCCCTACCCTCCTTTAAGATGCTCCTCAAAACCGACTTCTTCAAGAAAACAT
>NC_063338.1:89300858-89312738 GCF_021869965.1 Rhincodon typus | reverse complement strand
GGAGGGGTCACTGTGCTCAGGTCGGGGGGAGGGGTCACTGTGCTCAGGTCGGGGGGAGGGGTCACTGTGTTCAGGTCTGGTGGAATGGGTCACTGTGCTCAGGTCTGGTGGAATGGGTCACTGCTCGGGTTAGGCCATTATTTGAATATCTGTTGGCACATTTAAATGTGACTCTCCAGGGTTCCTCTCCAGAAAACCACTGAATTTAATGCTCTTGAGTTGGTGGTGGTGAGTTGCCGTTATTGAGTACCTTATATTTATAGCAGATCTTTGACTTTATCAGTTGGGTATGGCAGTCAACATTTGGCTGCATATACATAAAAAAGTCAATTAATTAACTGTTTAATATGTCCATAATTACCTCAGGATTCCGATCCAGCATCATGACAATCCTTAATTGCTTTGGTGAGAGGTCAGGGCAGCACCATTGAAAATGAGAAACATCTATTAAAAATTGGCAACTTAATGACTATCACAGGATCACAGAAATATTACAACACAGAAGGCGGTCCTTCGGCCCATTGTGTCTGTGCTGGGGCTTCAAATAGGCATCTTTACCTAAAGTCTAGCTCCTGCTTTTTTCCCATTCCCTTTCACACCATTTCTATCCAAATTGTCATCCGATGGTCTCTCGACTGCGACCTATTGAATGTAATATTCTTGGTCTTGTTGAGCTGCTATCTTCAGAGCCTGCTGAGGCAAGGGAAACATTAAAACATTTTTTTTTCAAAATTGGCTTCATCTCACCATGAGACTGCGAAGGGGTACAAGATCAACACTCTCTGTGATTGGGCATGCTGTGTCTCATTAGCATAACACACAGCCAGGCTCAACGTCTTAGATTATAATGAACACTGTTGAAAACATCTGCAGAAGGGCCAGTGAGAATTATTTACTGCAGAGATTTAATTAACTCAGGAAATTAGGAGACTGAATTTTAATTGTATTACAGGCAGGATCAGCAGGCTAAGTTCATCTGTTTTACTTATAATGAGTAGTACACAATGAATGATCAAACTTCCATCCTGGATGTGATTTCCATTTACAGGCATCTTTGCTCAGTGCTCTCAAATTTGTGAATTACACATTGATTTTCCCTGTCATTTTTTTTCTTTTAACTGGCTTTGATTCACTGGGACAGAAGAGAAAGCAAAATACAGAGTGTTAGTGAAACAAAAAGTGGGATACCAAGAAATGGTGAATAAAATGAGACTATGAGTAATTCTCCCTGTGAATTGGAGTTCTACTATTTGCTTAGTGAATGCAAATCACCTGAGCTGAGTGATAGTCTGCTCCTGTGCTGAGTTTAAGGTAATTTGACTGCAGTCTGCAGAGAAGACAGTCCTCAGTAATCTCAGCACTGTGTTTGTCTTTCCTGAAGTACAGAAGAAGTGGCAGGCACGGTGGCTCAGTAGTTAGTCCTGCTGCTTCACAGCGCTAGGGCTCTGGTTTGATTTTAATTGATGTACCTAGGTCATTGTTCCAAATGATAATTTCACCTGTTTTTCACCAGAATTGTCACAGATCCATCTGCCGCTTTTTTATTTTCAAATCCCCAAAATGGTAATCGCATATGATACACATATCGCACAACCTACCCTTCAGGTTACATATTGACATTTTCAGGTTATGTATTTCATATTCTGAACTCTTAACCATCACCATAAAAAAAGTTTAAATTTTTCAATCTTTGATTACATATGGAATGTAGTGTTCAATTCTGATCATAATATTGCAAAAAAAGGGATATTTGGGCAATGCAAATAGTGCAAAAAGAAATTGACAAGAATGAAAGGGTTCGGAAAAAATTTACAAGGATGTTGCCAGAGCTGGAGGGTTTGAGCTATAGGGAGAGGCTGGATAGACTGGGATTGTTTTCTCTGGAGCATCGGAGGCTGAGGGGTGACCTTAAAAGAAGTTTGTAAAATCATGAGGGGTGTGGCAATGATGAATGGTCAAGATCTTTTTCCTAGGGTAGGGGAGTCCAAAACTAGAGGTCATAGGTTTAAGGTGAGAGGGGAAAGATTTAAAAGGGACCTAAGGAGCAACTTTTTCATGAAGAGTGTAGTTTGTGTGTATGGAATGAACTACCTGAGGAAGTGCTGGAGGCAGGTGCAATTTCAACATCTAAGAGGCAGCTGGATGCAAATATGAAGAGGAGGGGTTTAGAGGAACTGGGCCAAATAATGGCAACTGAGACTAGATTAATTTAGGATATCTGGTCTGCATGGACGAGTTGGACAGAAGGGTCTGTTTTCATACTGTTGAGAGGTGATAACTATCAGAAAAGATGAAATAGGCTGGGGCTTTTTCCAACAAGGAGAGGACGAAGAGGTCATCTGCAAGAACTCTTTATATTGTGGAAGGATTCAATAGGGTTGCTGTGGGTAGAGGTAGTATTTCAATTTGTGTGGGAAGCTAAAACTGGGAGGCATAAATGGCGAATGGTGGCAAAGTGATCATGTGACTGGACTACTAAGCCAGAGGTCAAGGTTAATGTTCTGGGTGCAGACCCTACCAAGGCAGCTGGTGGAATTTGAATTCAACTAAAATAATCTCATTCTGATGAATAATGACCAGGACAAAGCAACTCACTTGATTAACACCACATCCACTTCCTCTAACTTCGACACTCAGTAGCAGCAGCATGTACCCTCCTCAGGATGCACTGTAGAAATTCACCAAGGCCCCTCAGACAGCACCTTTCAAACCCATGACCTCTACTGTCTAGAAGGATAACAGCAGCAAATACTTGGGAACGCCACCACCTTCAAGAACCCCTTCAAATCATTCACCATCCTGACTTGGAAATATATCGCCGATCCTTCAGTGTTGCTGGGTCAAAAACCTGAAACTCCCTCCCTAATGGCATTGTGGGTCAACCTACAGTGCATGGAGTGCAGCGGTTCATTGAGGTAGCTCACCACCACCTTCTCAAGGGCAATTAGGGATAGGGAATAACTGCTAGCTCAGCCAATGATACTCACATCCCACGATTGACTAAAACAATTACAACTGTTTGTTGAGAAAACCTACCTGGTTTACTGATACTGTTCAGGGAAGGTAGTCAGGCATCCTTACTTGGCCTGGCAATCATGTGACTCCAGATCTACAGCAATGTGCTTGATGATTAACTGCACCCTGAAATGGCCCAGCAAGCTTCTCAGTTCAAGTGGCAGTTAGGGATGACAACAAATTCTGGGCTTGCCAGTGACACCTACATTCCATGGAAACAAAATAAGTGTAAAATACTCTAAATGAATCCAGTAGGAAATCCAGAAATAACAAACCTCTTTACTCAGAAACGAGTGAGCATGTGGAATTTGTTAGCATAAAGAGTTGTTGAAGACGCATGCAGAAAGACATTTAAGGCAAAGCTTGATGAGCTAATGGTGGCATAGTTGTAACATCTTTGAGCTAGAAATCCAGAGCTCCAGGACTTGAATCCCGCTATGGCTGATAGTGAAACTTGAATTCAGTTTAAACAAACAATTGAAATGAAAAATGACCAGTCCATGCACCCATTGTCCACTCTTTGTTATTGTAAAAACCAATCTGTTTCACAAATATCCTTTATAGAAGGAAATCTGACTTCCCTTCTTGGTCTGGTCTCCATGTGATCATGCGCGTCAATGTGACTGATTCTTAACTGCCCTTCAGGAAGTTATGGATGAGTAGTAATAGCTGGCCTTACCAATAACATCAATATCCTATGAATGACTAAAAAAGTTAGAGGCTGTACTGATGGGTTCAGATGAAGTGGGGTAGGAGCAGGCTCATTTGGAGTGGAATGACCAGTTTCCGTTTTGTTCATTGTTTGTGATTTCATTTAATTTTTTTTTGTAAGCTGTGATAGAAGTGCCATGATTAGTGCTTTTAACATTATAGCAAGTCAGACGTAAACAAAATGTTTCCACTTTCTGAGCAATTCAAAGCTAGGGATCATAAATGATTCACGAATAAATCCAACAGAGAATTCAATAGAAACATCTTCACCCGACAGTAGTTAGAATGTTGAAAGTGTGATTACATGGAGTTAAAATAAGAGGGAGGCTCATATTGAGCATAGCCCAGCTTAGACCTATTGGGCTGAAAGGCCTGTTTCTGTGCTTTAATTCTATGTATTATAATTTGTTTGTGGGATCTGCCTGTGCACAAAATAACTGCATGCTTGCCCATGAAATGGCAGACACGCTTCTTCCAGATAGTTAATTGCAGATTATATGGTTCTGAGAAACCTGAGAGTGTGTTGTATAAACTGGAGCCTGTCCAATTTGCAGGAGCATTAAATTTGAGCACCATCCTTGCCCATTTCTCTAGTCCTGCTCACAGTTAGTCAATATATCTGCTCAAAGACATGCCACCTCAAATTGAAGATGAAGCCTAAATGTGACATTGGACCATTTGCAATATGAAGTTTTGGGAGGTTAAAATGAGCCTGACCTGTCTTATAATTGAACATTCCCGGAAGACCCATTTACACTGATTAACCTTGGGAACAATAACCTGACACAAGGACTTTCAAGAATAAATATGCGTGTTTGCTCATTTAAACTTGCTACTTTGGCTAACAGAACCCCTAAGGACTGTGCACACATGCTTCATATCTTCTGTTTCAGTTTGTATTGTTTTAATTGTACTCCAACATTAAGTCTCCATCTGCTCCTTTCTTTGCATCTAATTAATCAGTCCTGGTTTCTTCAAATGCAACATTTCTCTTCCAACCACTCTCCTGACCACCTCATTTGGCATTGCTTGTTGACTTGTGTCATGAAGGCATGAAGACCTGTGTGCATGTGTTGTAAAAGTATATTCCCCTGGCTAGGCTAGCACTTCCTCTGTTCTGAGGAAGGGTCACCGGACCTGAAACATTAACTCTGTTTTCCCTTCACAGGTGCTGCCAGATCTGCTGAGCTTTTCCAGCAACTTCGTTTTTGTTCCTGATTTACAGCATCTGCAGTTCTTTCAGTTTTTATTATAATAGATTGTACGATAGAGATGAGTGTACAAAAGGTAGAATTAACTGATGGATTCTCAAGCTGTCTAAGCCCAGGACAGTGCAGGGGGTAGTGAGGAAAACACAACAAAAATTAACTAGTGAAGCAAGAAGTCTGGAGCCACTCCAAATACCTTGCAAGTATTTGGTCCTCAGTTCATCGTTGGAACAGAAAGAAGGGGTCAAAACTTAAAATTGTTGAGTTTAATTTTGTTTTATTGTGGTCATATATGCCGAGACTCAGTGAAAAGTGTTGTTTTGCATGTTATACAGGCAGATCGCACCATACAAAGTGCATCAGGGTAGCAGAACAGAGTAGAGAATACAGTATAACAGCTGCAGAGAAGGTGCGGAGGGAGATATCTAACCAGGTGAATTACCATAATTACTACATGGCCGACAGAGCCGAAAATAAGGAGATTAGAGACAGTGCTTCAAGAAAGAAAGGGAGAATGTAGGAGGGGGAGAGAGAGAGAGAGAGGGGGTCATTGTGAGATAGAGAGGAAGTGGTGAAAAAGAGAGGGAAAGAGAAGAAAGAGAGGGACAGTGAAGACGGAGAGAGAAAGAAAGAGGGGATATTGAAAGTGAAAGGGGATCATGAAAGACACAGTGGCAGAAAGAGAAGGGGGAGAAAGAAAGGAGAATGAAAGAGAGGGAAGTGAAGAAGGGTAGAGAAAGGAAAATGGGATGGTAAAAGTGAGAAGGAGTAATGAAAGAAAAGGGAAGAGACAGAGAAAGGGGGAGAAAGAGAGGGCGAGTGAAGAAAGAGAGGAGAGAGAAACAGAAAGGAGTAAAAGAGAGAGGAGTGAGTGAAAGAGAGAGGGGGGAGAAAGTGGGTGAGAGAGGGAACATGTCTTCTGGCAATAATTGTTGGAAATGACATTAAAACTTCAAATGAGCTGTACAGGACCTGTCTTAGCGTTAAGTTTATTGCCACACTTACTGAAGTAAAGGGATACACGAATACAGGGAAAATTGTACACAGTCACCATTTCTGCCATCAACTTAGGTACAAAGGTATGAAGGTACAAAATCTTAGGTATAAATTAGAAAAATAAAGAAATAATGGAGTTAGGGTGGGTGGGGATTGTGAGAAAATAATGCACACCAGCCCCCATGATGCCCACCTCCCTTGGAAGCTGAATCTGAAACTTAATGCTCAAATAGTATTCTCTCCCCTACCCCCAGTGTGAGAGGATTAACTTTAAAGAAATTCACAGAGAGCAGCTTTGCTGTACCCCACTGACAATCCATGACAATTGTGTGTGAGAAGCTCTATCCTACTAGATGATCCCCACAGGCTAGCACAGGCAGCGCGGAGCTCCGTGGGTGCTCTGGTCCTGCAGACAGCCAGATCTGGGTGGCTCTACGTTTATCATTGGGAGGTAGAGGCTGTGATCAGAGCAGGCTCCATTCCCAGTTACCCTGCTGAGGGTTGGACAGCCAAGGTGCTCCATTCAATCTTCACACTACCCTCAATCTTCCCTCCCACCCCGTAACAAAACTGACCTTTTCAAAGGAACACAGGACCCCTCGGGAATGGGAAACTTCACTATTTGCACCTCAGGGAAATGGATATCAGTGTGGGATCATGTACTTCAGTAGGAAATAGGCTGCAGTAAACCTTTGGAGGCCGATGGCTCATATAGTAGCAGAATCCAGTCACTGTTCAGTTTACCTGAATCCAATCACTGTGCAGTTTACCTGGATCCAGTCACTGTGCAGTTTACCTGGATCCAATCACTGTGCAGTTTACCTGGATCCAGTCACTGTGCAGTTTACCTGGATCCAGTCACTGTGCAGTTCACCTGAACGTTTGATAACCTACAGCACCAAAAGAATAAGGAAATCACTGTTGTATGGGCCGAGATGAGCCAAGTTTGTTTTACAGAAACTGAAAGCCCACCCACCTACATTCAGACAGATATAATGTTATTCGTTCCTTATTCGCAGAGATCTTGTGGCATAGTGGGTGAAATCCTTGTCTCTGAGACAGACGCTCCAGGATCAACATAGATTTGTCAATAAACACGAGTGTGAAAGTTTACAGAGGGTAGGCAGGAATGTAGAGTAATCTGAAACAACCAGATTCTACAAGTTCTTCACTCAGGTTTGTGAATTTTAGGTGTTGTCTAACCAGAGCTTTGTCGATGCTGTAATGTTCAATGCATTCAAGGCTGACATGGGTGTTTTGGTCTCTCAGGGAAATATGAGATTTGGAGAGCAGGTGGGAAAGGGAAGTTGAGACAGATGATCAGCTCGGATCATATTGAAAGGCAGAGCAGACTTGAGGGACTGTTATGATCTAATTCTAGCCTCTGTTTCTTATGTTCCTAAGTTCTATCTTATGAAGGAATTAATCAAATGGTGTTAAAGCTTTTGCCGTAGGCAACCCCATACTTTAGGTTATTACCATCATCAGTAATTTAGTGACCCTTTCAATTAATTGCATCAGATTGATGATGCAGTGTAATTCTGACTCTGCTTATTGCATTCACGTCTCTTTCAATCTAATCGATCGTACTCAAATGGTCATTTGGTCATATAGAACTCGGGTATTTTCTGGAAAAGGACACATTTTGTTGAAGCTTTCAGTCTAGCTCTCATCAGGACAGTTTGCAAGACTACCAATTCAAGGAGAAAGCCAACATTTATACTGCTTGTGATTGATTGTCATGTAGAATGCACCAGTTAATGATGATTGACATTTAACTGCTAGGCTGTCCTTTGCAGACAAAAAGAATATGTATATATACCATGGCAGTTTTACCTCAACAAAATTGGTTGAGAGCCATTCGCCTGTTTATTTCTCAGGGCAATACCCTAACCAATCAAAGTCAACCTGCCTGATTTAATGATGGTAGCTGGTGGCATTTGAATTCAATTAAGTTAAAGAGAACCAGAATCATAAAGCTAGTCTCAGTATTGGTGACCATGAAATTATCAATTGTTGTAAAAGCTCACTAGTGTGCATTAAGGAAAGTAGGCCACCATCCTAGCCTGGTCTGGCCCTCATGGGACTCCAGAGACACAGTAATTAACTCTTAAAAGCCTCCTGAAATACTCTAGGGCAATGAGGGAGAGGTACAAATGCAACTCCACATCCCACAAAATGAATAAAAAGAAAGGCTCCAAAGAGGTCCTCTCTCGTGGTTCTTTGAGGGTAAACAGAAGGTGAAACTCTCTGTAGACTAAGTTGTGGCCAAGATCATGTAGAAAAGAGAACTATGTCTTTGGCAGGTATGAACATATTAGCCCTCCCTCAGTACCTTGGTTAACTAGTTGTTAGGCAGCTTTCTACCTTCTTGCTGGAAGAGAGTTCCTCTTGAGTCCTCTTGATCTCCAGACTGACTTGCCTCTTGCTAGTCCATGCAATTATGTGTTATCACTATTGAGTTTCAGTAATTGGCCACATGATCAGTACTTCCTTTATCAACACCCACGACATGATGTTAGTAGGCATTGCCACACAGTGGGAGGGGGGTGGATGGAAGCTGTATGTTCACCCATGGTGTGATAGTGAGACCTGGGTGTCCCTGAATATCAGTTGCTGAAAGTAGGAAAGCAGGTGCATCAGGCAGTGAAGAAGGCAAATGGTATGTTGGCTTTCATAGTGAGAGGATTCGATTAGAGGAGAAGGGATGTCTTGTGCAATTTTATCAGAGCAGCTGGAGTTTTGTGTGCAGTTTTGTACTTATCTGAGGAACTGTTTAGTTATAGAGAGAATGCCACAAAGGCATATCAGACTGATTCTGGGGATAGCAGAACTGACGTCTGTAGAGACATTGGATCTGTTAGGACTATATTCACAGGAGTTTCCACATATATCTGAACAATAGAATCATAGAATCTCTACAGTATGGAAGCAATTTGGCCCATCAAGTTCTCGACATCCCTCTGATGAACATCACACCCAGATCCACACCACTCCTGTGACCCTGCATTTCCCATGGCTATTCCACCTAGCCTTCATATCCTTGGACACTATGGGAAATTTCCCATGGCCAGTCCATCTAACTTGCACATCTTTGGATTGTGGGAGGAAACCAGAGTATCTGGAGGATGTACAATAGGAGCTGTAAATTCACAAATGGTTTTGTATCCTAAATGCTTTCACAGGGCAGGATGAAAATGGCTATCCACCTACAGATATTTGCATTTTAATGACTTTCCAAAGATATTTTTGAAAATTAATTTACGGGATGTAGGCATTGCTGGTTAAGCAGCATTAATTACTGACACCTAGATGCCCTGGAGAAGGTGATGATAAGCTGCCTTCTTATGCCAGTGCAGAGCAGAAGCATCCACATCTTAAAGAAGGGGTTTCAGGATTCTGAGCCAGCAATAATGAACGAATTGTGATACAGTTCCAAGTCAGGATGGATTAGTTCGGACCAACCATCATGAGTGGGTCCTTTCTCTGTGCCAAAATGACAAAGTCACCTGACCTGCTGGACTCTATCCTGGTGTCATTATAAACAGGTGTTAAACCACATTTCTTTCAACAGTAAAAATGTCTTATATCTTTATATGCACATGGGCATTACAGGCACGAGTGTGACATGTGACGGAAACAAGAATGAAGAGCAACAGGACACAGCAAGATCAACGCAGAGAAGGAGATTCCAACAGTTAGATAAATTAGGTCACATGCTGCAAAAACTTAACAAATCACACTTTGTGAATTCAGCAATAACAAGGAATGGTCAGGATAACACACTTGGAAATTCCATCAGAAAAGATAACAGTAACTTAGAGATTGTTATAGTATTTATGGGCACTGTCCCAGGCTCTCATGCCTTTGTGGAATGATAATAATAAACGATTGTAATTTGATTGTGCAATGTTCTCCATTATTCCTTGTCCCTTCTTATAATCACCATGACCACTGTCCTGCATCTTGCGCTGCTGTTCCTTGTGCCTGCTCTGGGTTCAAAGTTGAGCCTTGTTGCTCACCTTCCCTTCAATCACAATCATTCTCTTGGAAGTGGGGTCTGACAGGAGGTTCTATCGAGACCTAACTTCCCTGTTGTATCGGGAGGCTGTGGTTTCAATTCATGCTTCGGAGATTTGAACACAATGCCCAGCCTGATACTCTGGAGTGGTAAGTATTGTGGGAGAATGACATTGTCCGAGGTACTGTTTTATGAAAAATAGATAGAAATTTATTGTTACTTGTATTTGTGAAAATACAGTAAAATCTGTATAAGTCGCCACAGAAATAGCGCCATTTAATTACATAAATTATACTTTAAAAAGTGATGAAGTTAAGACGAATATCATATTTTGTTCATACCACAGCCTCTTGGTTTCATGAAACAGCCACTGCCAAAGATGGGGCCTGTCCAACTGCTGAGGAACCAGGGCCTCGCAAAACTGCCAAGAATGGGGCTGGTCGAAACTGTTGAGGACCAGGGGGCCCTGTTGAAATTGCCAAGGACTGGATGCCTAAATATTGTTGACTCGACATCCTTGACTTCTCAATCATGAAATCTTAGATGCACAAGAGAACGATTAACATAGAAACATAGAAAACAGGCGCAGGAGTAGACCATTTAGCCCTCCAACCTGCACCACCATTCAATATGACCATGGCCGATTATGCTATCTCTGTATCCCATTCCCACTTTCTCTCCATACCCCTCGATCCCTTTAGTCGCAAGGGCCACGTCCAGTTCCCTCTTGAATATATCTAACACACTGGCCCCAACATTGGGAACATTCTTCCCGCATCAAGCCTGTTCTGACCCATCAGGATTTTATCTGTCTCTATGAAATCCCTCCTCATTCTCCTAAATTCCAGTGAATACAAGCCCAGTCAATCCATATGTTAAGACAGACATATGAATGTACAAGCACACACAATAACATTCGATAACATTGTGGGCTGATCTGATTACTCCACATCCCCACCTCTGTCTGGTAACATTTCAACCCCTTGCTTGTCAAAACTCTATCAACTTCTGCCTATTCAAGAACTCTCCTTCCACCATACTTAAGGGAGAGAGTTCCAAATGCTTATGATCCTTTGTGAGAAGAGACTTCTCTTCATCTCTGTCTTAAATGGCTGACCCTTTTTTTTAAGATAATGACCCCAAGTTCTAGATTCCATCATAACAATAAATATCCTCTCCATATCTACCCTGTCTAGACCCATCAGGATCTGATATGTTTCAAGCAAGTTGTCTCTTACCCTTCTAAACTCCAGTAGATGCAAGCGTAGCCTTTCTTCATTAGATAACCTGCCCAATTCCTGGTATTAGTTTCTTAAACTTCCTCTGAACTGCTGTCAACATGATTACACTCTTCTTTAAATAAGGAAACCAATACTTTTTTAAAATTCATGTGCACAAAACTGGTGGGACATAACTTTTTGCTCATCCCTACTTGCCCTTGAGAAGGTGTTGGTGAGCTACATGCTTGAACTACTACAGTCCATGTGGTGTAGGGACACCCACAATGCTGTTAGAGAGGGAGTTCCAGGTTTTTGACCCACCAACAGTGAAGGAACGGCGATATATTTCCAAGTTAGAATGGTGAGTGGCTTGAAGAAGAATTGAAGAAGTTGGTGTTCCCATGTATCTGCTGCCCTGGTCCTTCAAGATGGAAGTGGTCGTGGGTTTGGAATGTGGTTTCTAAGAAGCCTTGGTGAATTTCTGCATTGCATCTCGTAGATGATACACACTGCTGCCCCTGAGCATTGGTGGTGGAGGGAGTAAATGTTTGTTGGTGTGTCACCAATCAAATGGACTGCTTTGTCCTGGGTGGTGTCAAACTTCTTGAGTGTTGTTGGGGCTGCACCCATCCAGGCAAGCGGGAAATATTCCATCACTCTCCTGACTTGTGCCTTGAGGATAGTGGACAGGCTTTGGGGAGGCAGGAGA
>NC_063338.1:89290096-89300358 GCF_021869965.1 Rhincodon typus | reverse complement strand
AAGATTCAGGAGACGGATTCCTGAGATTCTCAAGTTGAGTAGGTTAACCTTGCATTACCTTGCAATTCAGAAATAGTGATGTAATTTCCTGAACGTATTTTTAAAGGAGTTGACTGAGTAGACAGACAATATTTCCACTGACTGTGGAGTCTTGAACATGGTCTCAGAATAAAGTTTGTGTTATTTAAAACCAGTCAACTTTGTCATTCTGAAGAATTCTGTAGCCCAGAAAGAGACAGATATGTACATTCAAGACACGTTTCTAGGTGCTTAAAGGGAAGGTGATATTGGCGGGGGGAAGAGTTCAGCTCTGAAACACTGTCAGATTCCTCGTCTCTGACCTGGTCTTGTAGCCATTGTATTTGTATGGCTAGTCCAGTTCAATTCTGATCAGTAGCCACTCCCAGAATGTTGATAGTGGGGGATTCAGTCATGGTAACATCATTGAACATCAAGTGGTGAATATTGTGCCGAACTTGCTGCATTTGTAGATGGACTATTTTTGTATCTGAGGAATCCACAAGAGGTACTGAACATCATGCAATCATCAGCAAATGTCCCTACTTCTGACGTTATGATGGAGGGAAGGTCATTGATGAAGCGACTGAAGATGTCTGGGCCAAGGACTCTACCCTGGGGAACTCCTGCAGAGATGTCCTGGATCTGAGATGATTGACCTCCAACAACCATAACCATTTTCCTTTGAGCTAGGTGTGACTCCAGAGTTACTTTCAGTTGAATGCAGCCTTGTTTCAAGAGCTGCCAATCTCACCTCACCTCTCAAATTCAACTCTTTTGTCCATGTTGTGCTGAGGTCAGGAGCTGGGTAGCCCTGGCAGAATGCAAACTAAATATTTGTCAGCCGTTTATTGTTAAGCAAGAATTGTTTGATCGCACTATTGATGACCCTTTCCATTATTTTACTGACATTCGAGAATAGACTGATGTGGTGGTAATTGGCCAGGTTGGATTTGTCATGCTTTTTATGTACAGGACATAGCTGGACAATTTCTACATAGGCGAGTAGATGCCAGTTTCATAGCTGGACTGAAACAGCTTGGCTAGGTTCACCGCAAGCTCTAGAGCCCAAGCCTTCAGTACTATTTCCAGAATATTTTCAGGGCCACCTAGTTTTTGAAGTTTCCAATGCCTTTAGCTGTTTCTTGATAATACATGAAGTGAATTAAATTGGCTGAAAAGTGGCATCTGTAATGCTAGAGACCACTGGAGGAGGCCAAGATGGGTCATCCTTTTGGCACTTCTGGCTGAAGATTGCTGCAAATAATTCAGCCTTAGTTTTTGTATTCATGTGCTAGACTCCCCCATCATTGAGTATGGGGATATTTGTGGAGCCATCTCTTTCAATGAATTGTTTAAATGTTTACCACAGGATGTGACATGATTGTAGAACTTAGATCTGAAGCCTTGGCTGTGGAATGACTGAGCCCTGTTTAACACTTACTCCTTCTGGTGCTTGCCCTGCAAATGATCTTGTTTTGTGTGATAGCTTCACCAGGTTGACACATCATTTTCAGGTTTGCCTGGTGCTGCTCCTGGCATGCCCTCCTGCACTCTCCATTGAGCCAGTGTTGATCCTTTGGCTTGAGAGCAATAGTAGCATGGCGATGATGCTGGGTCATGAGGTTGTTGAATGTATTGGAGTACAACTCTACTGTTGTTGATGGCCCACAGTGCCTCGTGGATACCCAATCTTAAGCTGCTCGATCTGTTCAAAATATGTTCCATTTCATGTGGTGCTGGTGCCACGTGACACGATGGAGTGTATCCTCATTATAAAGTTAGGATTTATCTCCACAAACACTGCGATGGTCACTCTTACTGACACTGTCATTGGACAAATGAATCTGCAGCAGACAGGTTGGTGAAGATTAGGTCAAGTATATATTTCCCTCACTACCTGCCACAGACCCAAACCTGCAGACTTGAAGGCTCCAGCCATTACTGCTGAAGTCTGACCTATCCACTTTTCTGTTCAAGTCCCCTTCTAATAAACACTAACATTCTAAAAGTTTTCCTAATTACTTACTGCACCTGCATACTAATGGTTTTTGATTCATGGACGAGGACACCCAGATCCATCTGCATCTCAGAACTCTGCAATCTCTCATCATTTAGATAATATGATTCTTTTTACATTCTTCCTGCCAACAAGGAAAATTTCACCACATTATACTCTATTTGTCAGATTTTTACCCATACACTTAACCTATCCCTTTGCAGCCTTCTTCTGTTCTTCTCACAACTTAACTTCCTTTTTGAAAAATAAATCATTCAAGAGGTGTGAGCATAGCGGCCAAGGTCTATCCCCAATGTCTGAAGCCACGTATAGGTCAGATCTGGTAAGGATGGCTGATTTCCTTTCCTAAAGGACATGAGAGAACCAGAGGGTTTGCTTGGGCTTCTGGATTGCTTGTCTGGTGTCTGTACCACTAGACCACTACTACCCAGTCTAGATTTGTGTCATCATCAAATTTAGCCCCCATACCTTGGTCCTTACATCAAGTCATTTATATAACTTGCAAAAAGTTTAGGCTTCAATGCTTGTTGAATCTGCCAACCAGAAAATGACCCATTTATGCCTCTTCTCTGTTTTCTGTTATCTAGCCAATCTTCTTATATATATAACCTGCAAAGACTTATGATATGGAGCAGTGAATGAAGGCTAGTTGAGCAGAAAGCTTGATTGATAGGAAAACAGGAGGACAAAGAACGAAAGCCTTTGTAACGAAGGGTGAACATAGTGCACAGAAGGGCATACTATAGGATACAGGCCTAGAAAGAATGAATTGGTGCGGGCAGATGATAACAATAGCATTGAATGTCAGATGGAGCAGGGGAGCTAATGTGAGGAAACTAAACATCTTCAATAGGGCAATTTTGAAAATGAAAAGGAAAGTGAGAGGATGCGGTCATTGTATTTGTAATAAAGAAGCAAATTAACACCAAGTTGAGGATGTAAGTAGATTAACTAGAAGGAAACAATTCACCAGTAAAATTAATTTACCTGCAGCAATCATCTATTAGGTAGCCACAAGATGGGCCTATTTATATTTAATAAATTATCATCTTGCAACTGGAGAGCAAGGTTACAATTGACGTTCAAGTATTTATTAACTTTACACCACAGGGGTAAAACTAATTATTCACTGTGTTAAGCCAAGCAGGAATCCTTTATCCAGTACCTGATTGTTAGGAGTACTCTAGAACTAAACTAAAATAACAGGCACGAGTACAGCAAGAGGAGAGGGAGCTGCGTTTACTGGAAAGAATCTGGGAAGACGTTAGGGAATATTTTAAATTTTATTTCATCAAGTTGGGGAAGAGAATAAACATTTCTTAGAGTTTTACCTGATCACTCACAGACAGATTGAGGGAGTTGCATGACAGATCATTTTAAAAGCAGCTTGGTTGCAAATTTATTAAGCTGTGTTTAGCAGTAAGTTGCCTGAATGACTGCAGCTCCAACGCTCATAAAGTTCAGCACTATCAAGAACAACTGGATCAGCATCAGAGGTACACTCCCTCCATCATGCACACATGCTGGTAGCAGTGTGTAACATCTACAAGGCACACAGCAACAGATTGCAAAAACTGATAAAACCACGACATCTATCCCCTGGAGGAACACGGGCAATGGATGCAGGGGGGCTACTACCAACTGTTCTTCACTGACCCACTCACCATCCAAACCTGGAAGCATCTCTCCATTCCTTCACTATTGCCGGGTCAAAATCCTGGAACACCCTCCCTATTGGCATTATGGATGTCCTTACACCACATGAACTTGTAGTGGTTCAAGAAGTCACCTCTACCTTTTCAAAAGCAATTAGGGATGGACAATAAATGCCGGCCTAGCCAGCGACATCCACGTTCCCGGACAAATAAATTAAAACAAGAAGATTGAGAATCTTGGGAGGAATGGACTGACATTGTTTATTCATTATATTACAAAAGAAATGTGCCAGGTAAACGATAGCTTCTTGGATATGATACAGGAATAAAGCTATTGTCTGATAACAAAATGTCCTTTGACATTAACCTTCAAATTTGCAGTATTTTTCCATATGTTCATGCCTGGCACACCATGTATTTGCCACCTCTACTGGTCTGTGGTGCTGAAAGGAGTGGTTTGATGTTGTTCACTGGCACCAATTCTCCTTTCTCTTTGCCTTGTTTCGGGTATATCAAGTGATTGTTAGTAGACAATACACCATTGTAGACTATCTACAAAAGAGGCACAGTCATTAACAATGTAGCTACATTTGATCAGTCATAATTACTAGGACTTTAAGGAGTTGTACAGATATATCTGCTCCCTCTGAAAGCTAGAGATGAACTCCTTGTATCCACCTATCAGTAGAATGAGGGAAGCCATTTTCAATTACTGTTACCTGACCCAAGTCTTGGACTTCATAAATACAGTGTCTGGATGTTTCACACTTTCTCAGAATGCACTCTCTGCAGACTTGATAGCCATTGTGGACTGTGGTCCCTGGTTTTGATCTGTGGATCAATTCTCCAAAGGAGGATCTTTTACCTCCCAGATAGAGTCATCGAGTCATTGAGCCATAGAGCCACAGAGACGTATAGTCATGCAACACAGAAACAGACCTTTTGATCCAACTCATCCACGCCAACCAAATTTCCCAAACTAAACCAGTCCCACTTGCCTGCATTTGGCCTGTATTCCTCTAAACTTTTCCTATTCATGTACCTATCCAAATGTCTTTTAAATGTTGTAACTGTACATGCACCTGCCACTTCTTCTGGCAGTTCATTCCACATGTGCACCACTCTCTGTGTGAAAAGCTTGCCTGTTAGGGTCCCTTTTAAATCTTTCTCCTCTGACCTTAAACCTGCGCCTTCTCGTTTTGAACTTGCGCACCCTAGGGAAAAGACCTTTGCTATTCACCTTATCTATGCCCCTCATGATATTATAAACCTCTATAAGATTACCCCTCAAACTCCTACACTCCAGTAAAAAAAAATCCCAGCCTATCCAGCCTCTCCTCATAACTCAAACTCTCCAGTCCCAGCAACATCCTGGTAAATATTTTCTGAACTCTCTCCAATTTAATAATATCCATCCTATAACAGGGTGACCAGAACTGTCCACAGTACTCCAAACATGGCCTCACCAGTGTCCTGTACAACATCAACATGACGTCCCAACTCCTATACTCAAAGGTCTGAGAAGGATATCATACTTTGTAGACCTTGTCGTTGGTCTGTTACATAATCTGGAAGACCCTTCATCTCCTGAATTTTCTTCTGCTCTGTTGAAATAAATTCTTTTCTTCTTTGTAGTATCCTGGATATCTGGATCAGTTGTGTTTTGCTTGGAAGAAATTGTCTCTTTTTTGCAGCATGCTGGTTGCTTAGACCAAACAGTTTCCTCCTGTTGACCGTGTCTTGGATCTGGAGACTTTGGCCTGGCTGTCATCGTGTCATGTGCAGCTTATTTCCCTTGAGTTGTTTACTGGACTGACCATTTTCACTCATCCGTTGTGGGTGTTTGACTGGTGAACTTTTTTTGTTTATTCTTTCACAGGATGTGAGTGTCATTGGCTAGGCCATCATTTATTGCCCATGTCAATAAAACATGGAGCTGGAGAAACACAGCAGGTCAGACAGCATCGGAGGAGCAGGAAAGTCAACGTTTTGGGTCTGGACCTTTCATTATTCTACCCCTAATTGCCCAGAGCACAGTTATGAGTCAACCACATTGCTGTGGGTCTGTAGTCACATGTAGGCCAGACCAGATAAGGATGGCAGTTTCCTTCCCTAATGGACATTAATGAACCAAATGGATTTTTCTGACAATCAGCAATGGTTTCAAGATCATCGTTAGACTCTTAATTCCATGGTGGATTCAAACTCGGGTGCCCGAAACATTACCTGGGTCACTGCATTAAAAACTTAATAACAATACCATTAGGCCATTGCCTCCCTTCATTAGATTCTTTATTATGCGACTCAGAGAGTGCAGCTCAATCAGCATTACCACTGTCACTGGAATTGACTGTTCTGCCTTTTCCATTTGTTAACCTGAACTGTATTGTGGCCCGAACAACATTAGTGAAAGAGACCCGAATGAGATCAAATCAATTGTACTGCTCACCCTTATTCTCTGTACTTGCTTTTCCTTGCAAACTTAACTGTATTTTACCTTCTGATCTGAAGACAGCAGTGTTTTCCAGATGAACCAGTCCTGTACAATTGAAGGTTAATGATGAGTTATGAGTCTTCAAACGTTTTTGAGGTTTCTGGTCACCTCACTGCTGACCCTGACTCTGCCTGTCAATGCCAAAATGTTCCTGGGGTATTCCTTCTGGTACAGCTTCCTAAAGGAAAACTGGAATCAGATGTCTTCTGTCATAAGTCATTCCTGATCTCTCAGTCTGGTTGGACTCAAAGTGTGGTGTGAGGTAAGATGTTTGATTAATGCATATTTTGATGTAATTTAGTTTGGATTTTGAAATTTGAACCATCGTGTCTGCATTTTCTTTGTGCCTATGAAGGTCTTCAATGATTAACTTATAGGTATTTCTGTAGCCATTATGATTTCTTTTAAAATACAAATTAAAGAGCGATTTCCTGACAGTAATGGGTTTTTATTTTGCTTGGCTGAACTTTACAAGCTGATAGAGTAAGCAGCTATGTATTAGACCAAAAGATGTAGGCGCAGAAGTCAGCCATTTGCCCCCTCATGTCTGTTCTGTCAGTCTCTGAGATCATAGATGATTTGATAATCCTCAACTTCACTTTACTGAATTTTCCCCATGATCCTGATTCCCTCCAGATTAAAATTCTATCTGTCTTAACCTTGAATATACCCAACCCAACCCAACCCAACCTCTGTAGCAGCCTGCAGTAAAGAATTCTACAGATTAACTACCCTCCGATTTTCCTCATCCCTCTCTTAACTGGGCAAACCCTAACTGAGATTATGTCCCTCTGGTCCTAGACTCTCCCACAAGGAGAAACAACCTTTCCACCTCTAGCCTGTCAGGTCCCTTAAGAACTTTGTATGTTTCATTAAGTTCACTTCTCATCCTCCCAAACTCCAATGTATACAGATCCAAACTACTCAACCTTACCTCATAAGAAAATCCATCCACATCCCTGATCAACCTAATGGACCTTCTCAGGACTGCCTCCAATGCCAATATATCTTTCCTCAGATAAGTGCCTGGAAACTTCTCCCACTATTCCAGCTATCACCTGACTCATGCCTTATAGAATTTTAGCAATACTTCCTTATTTTTATCAGAAACAGAAATTGATGGCAAATCTCAGCAGATCCGGCAGCATCTGTGGAGAGAAATCAAAGTTAACGTTTCAGGTCCAGTGTCCCTTCTTCAGAACGGATGGTAGCTAGGAAAAGGATGGCTTTTATGCAGAAGATAGGGTGGGGGAAGGTTTGAAGAGTAAAAGACAGGTGGATATAGAGCCCATAGAGAGAGAAAAATGGTTGGACAGACGAAGGAGTGGTGAAAGGTCAGGCTGGGGAATGAATAACTGCTAATACAGACTATTAGTGGCTGACAACAGGTAGTATGTCGTAGCAGCCCGTGTGATGCCAAGTCCTGGTGTATGAGGGAGGGGGAAAGCATTGGGAAAGGTGCTTAAGCCCTAAAATTGTTGAATTCAATATTAAGTCCAGAAGGCTTTAGGGTTTTCAAGTGGAAAATGATATGCTGTTCTTCCAGCTTTTGCTGAGCTTCACTGGAACACTACAGCAAGCCTGAGACAGAGATGTTGGCCAGGGAACAGGGTGGTGTGTTGAAGTGGCAGGCGACAGATAGCTCACGGTCTTTTCACAAGCAGAACGTAGCTGTTCTGTGAAGCGATCGCCCAGTCTACACTTCGTCTCCCCAGTAGAGAGGAGACCACAATGGGAGCAGCGGATGTAGTAGACTAGATTGTGAAAAGTGCAAGTAAAGTGTTGCCTCACCTGGAAGGTGTCTTTGGGCTCTTGGATACTGGGGACGGAGGAAGTGAATGACCAGGTGTTACACCTTCTACGATGGCAGGGGAAGGTGCTGTGGGGCTGCAGGGACTTTGGGAGCGATAAAGGAGTAGACCAGGTTGTCCCAAGGATACAGTCCTTGCAGAAAGCTGAAAAGGAGGACAGTGGAATATGTGAGACAACAAGGTGCAGGGCTGGATGAACACAGCAGGCCAAGCAGCATCATAGGAGCAGAGAGGCTGATGTTTCGGGCCAAGACCCTTCATCAGAAAAGAGGGAGGGGAAGGGGGTTCTGAAATAAATAGGGAGAGAGTGGGAGGCGGATAGAAGAGGGATAGAGGAGAGGAAACAAACAGGTTGAAGAGGCGGGGATGGAGCCAGTAAAGGTGAGTGTAGGTAGAGAGTTAGGAAGGGGATAGGTCAGTCCAGGGAGGACGGACAGGTCAAGGGGGCGGGATGAGGTTGGTCGGTAGGAGATGGAGGTGCGGCTTGAGGTGGGAGGAGGGGATAGGTGGGAAGAAGAACAGTTAGGGAGGCAGGGACGAGCTGGACTGGTTTTGGGATGCGGTAGGGGGAGGGGAGATTTTGAAACTTGTGAAATCCAGATCATCCCCAATGGACTACAATCCACATTCAAGCCTTCCCAATTTGGCCCCAACCGTGACAATATCTACACTCATGGTATTGAGATCCTTCAGAAGCGTTTCTCCCTGCGACTTCTGAAACACACACTTGCAGCAATGCGCCAGCATCTCCAGGCACTACAATCAAACCTACCCCAGCTCACAGCCTCCCTCTCCCAGACCTGCAAAGGACCTCTCCTGTTTTTTATTCTTCGTAGGATCCACAACCTGAACTCACAATTCTACTCAGCTTTATTGGACACTAAAAACCATAAGTACAGTAAACTTACTGGTGCCTACCACCCAAAACGGGCTTCCTCCACCCCCCCAAATCCCCAGCCGTACCCAGGACCTTCCCCACAATGCGTCCGCCGCCATTGGCCATGAGGCCACTATCGGAGAACCCACAGATGACGTCACATCTGCCACCGCCGGGTTCCCCACTTCCGGGACAGCAAACACCATCGCTGCCGTTGCCACCGACACTGAAGTCGCGACTACCCTCACCGCTACTGCCGCCGCCTACCCCGCTCCTCCTACCTCCGACGCCGCTCCGCCCATCACCGACGCGGACGCAATTCCACCCACCGCCGGCACAACTCCGCCCACCGCCGACGCAACTCCGCCCACAGCCGACGCCGACGTCACTCCGCCCACTGCCTCCACAGCCAGCAGCTCCAGAGGAGACAGCAGCACCCAGCCCTGCCGAGTCTTCACCATCCCCCCAGACCTACCCCTTACTGAGGACGAACGGTCAGTCCTCAGTAAAGGGCTCACCTTTGTCCCCCTCCACCCACAGATCAACGAATACCGCTCACGCTTGGACATAGAGCAGTTTTTCCGCCGCCTCCGCCTCCACGCTTACTTCTTTAACCGTGAACCTAACCCTCCCTCTACTGACCTCTTCTCCCGCTTCCAACACACCTCCTCCTCCTGGACACCACCCCAAGGCCTCCTACCCTCCCTCGACCTCTTCATCTCCAACTGCCGTCGAGACATCAATCGCCTCAACCTCTCCACCCCTCTCACCCACTCCAACCTCTCCCCCGCAGAAAGTGCAGCCCTCCGCTCCCTCCGCTCCAATCCCAACCTCACCATAAAACCCGCGGACAAGGGAGGCGCAGTTGTAGTATGGCGCACTGACCTCTACATCACCGAGGCCAGACGCCAGCTCTCTGACACCTCCTCCTACCGCCCCCTTGATCATGACCCCACCCCTGAGCACCAAACCATCATCTCCCAAACCATCCACAACCTCATCACCTCAGGTGATCTCCGAGCCACGGCCTCCACCCTCATCGTTCCCCAACCTCGCACTCAGCTTCTATCTCCTTTCCAAAATCCACAAACCTGACTGCCCTGGTCGACCCATTGTCTCCGCCTGCTCCTGCCCCACCGAACTGATCTCCAACTATCTCGACTCCATTTTCTCCCCCTTGGTCCAGGAACTCCCTACCTATGTCCGTGACATCACCCACGCCCTCCACCTCCTCCAGAATTTCCAATTCCCCGGTCCCCAACACCTCATCTTTACCATGGACGTCCAGTCCCTCTACACCTGCATTCCCCATGCAGATGGCCTTAAGGCCCTCCGCTTCTTCCTGTCCCGCAGGCCCGACCAGTCCCCCTCCACTGATACCCTCATC
>NC_063338.1:89276360-89289596 GCF_021869965.1 Rhincodon typus | reverse complement strand
CCTTGCTTGGGGTTTTTAACCCCAGATCAATTAGGAAGCTCTGGCCGACCAACATAAACAAGGCATTTAGAATCTCCTCAGTTTAAGGGACTGACTCCAAGCTGGCTGGCTACAGCTGGTGTATTGTATAAATATAGGGTGACTTGGTAACGTGATACTGACCTCTGTCTACTACCACCATTTAGTATTTAATAAACTCAGCCTTTTTTGGTAATTCAAGAAAGCCTGGCTAAATTTGTGCCTTTTGGTTTGCCCATTTCCCATGAATGAATAAAATAGGCTCAGAATATATTCTTTAGCAGCACATTGAGACTAACAATATTAAAGTACAGACAAAAAGGATTTATTACTAGTGGACTGTTTTTTCTCTGTGCTTAATCTGTGACCACCTGCCCTTGACCAACATGTGTTGAGTGTGAGCAACTTTACCTCCTTCTTAGGCAGTCCCTTGGGTTTGAAGATGACTTTCTCTCACTGTGGTGTTGTGGGTCACGAGAAGACTGAATAATCCAATGCCGGATTTGCAAAACCCACCACGGGTTTGGATCTGGGCCGATAGAAGACAATCAAAACTTTTGACACCTCTGGAGATGCTTTTTCTGAACTTTGGTGAGCCTTGAATTAGAGATCCCCCAAGAGTTAGTGGGGATATTGTGTTTTTTTTACAAGAGAGGCTTCAAGATCTTTTTGAAGAATTTCCTCTTCTTTCCTGGTAAAGGCTTGTGGTCATCAGCATGGAAAAAGACCCTTTGGTTCAATCAGTCCATGCCGAATGTAATCCCATACTAAACTAATCCCACCTGCCTGCTCCTGGCCCACATCCCTCCAAACCCTTACCTATTCACATACTTATCCAAATGTCTTTTAAATATTGTAATTGTACCCGCATCCTCAGGAAGTTGAATCCACATGCGAACTGCTCTCTGTGTAAAACATATGCCTCTCATGTCTTTTTGAATCTCTTTCCTCACCTTAAAAATGCGCCCCATGGTCTTGAAATCCCCCATCATAGGCAAAAGACAGCTGCCATTAACTTTATCAATACGTCTCATTATTTTACAAACTTCTATCAGGTCACCTCTCAACCCCCTATGCTCCACTGAAAGAAGACCCAGTCTATCCAGTTTTTCTTTATAACACAAACCTGCCATGCCCGGCAACATCCTGGTAAATCTCTTCTGAACCCTCTCCAGCTTGGTAATATCCTTCCTATAACAGGGTGACCAGAACTGAACACAGAATTCCAGAAGAGGCCTCGCCAATGTCCTGTACAATTTCAACATGACTTCCCAACTTCTATACTCAAAGCTGGAGTAGAAAGCTTGTTTTGGAAGTCTTGTATCAGTCAAGTGGACAAAGTTATTGACAGTAACCAGGCCTTCAATGCTAGTGATGTTGGTCTGATAGAGGACACTGATATGATAGTGAGGGCCAAATGCTGGCAAATGGGACTAGATTAATTTACAATGTCTGATTGGCATGGACCAGTTGGACCGAGGGGTCTGTTTCCATGTTGTGCAACTCTACGATTCTATCCTACAGTGGATTAGCAGGATTTTGCAGAGGCATCACTGATGATACGTCTCGAGGGATTTCTGGAGTCTGCAGTACATTGCAGCTTATACCAGGACGATGGATCCAGCTTTCTTGGCTCCTTATTGGCTCAACCTGAAGACAGACTGGATCAGTTAGGACTATATTCATTGGAGTTTAGAAGAATAAAGGGGATTTCATAGAAACCTATAAAATTCGAAGAGGTCTAAACAGGATAAACATAGGACGGATGTTTCCAATGATGGGGGAGTCCAGAACCGGCGGCTGGGGTGGGATGGGGGGGCGGGTCATAGTCTAAGAATACAGGGTAAGCCATTTAGTACTGAGATGAGGAGAAATTTCTTCACCTACAGAGTGGTAAGCCTGCTGAATTCTCTACTACAGCAAATGGTTGAGCCAAAACATTGAATATTTCAAGAAGGGCTTAGATATAACTCTTAGGGCTAAAGAGATCAAACATATGGGGAGAAACCAGGAACAAGGTACTGCGTTGGATGATCGTCCATGATTACATGAAATGGCAGAGCAGGCTGGAAAGACTGAATAGTCTACTCCTTCTCCTATTTTCTATGCTTCTCTGTTTTGATTTGTTAACTTTGGGTGTACCAGAGAAATACAAATTATTTGGAACCGAGGTCTTCTGTAGTTCAGAGACAAAGATGCTTATCTGACACTGCATCCCCCCCCCGGAAGACTGAAACCAACCTATGAGCGGTGAAGCATCGCAGATGAAAGATCCAATAATGGATTGTTTTCAATGCGGAGACATTGATCAAACACTGTGCTCTGTCATTGCACATGGAAAGGAACTGCACTCAATGAAAACATTGTTGCCAAGTTGTCCTGAGGGTCTTCTGTATTTAGTTTCAAACATTCTGCTTGATCTGCTTGTAAGCCCAGAAAAGCCCTCGCTTCTCCATTTTCGCAGCAGAGCTAATTGCACATTTTGCTGAGTATTTAGTTGGTTCACTGACCATATCAAAGTAACCAATTTCACGGCACTATCCTGGATTTGGTGACAGCTCGACAAGTTTAAGCAAAAAGATTCCACTGAGGTGCAGATTGGAACTTATATTCTCAATAAAATAGTATTTTTCTCTTCAGGCCTCTTGCACTGTCATTGACTGAAAGAGTTGTAGATGCAGATTTGGTCGTAATTTTTCAATGGAATTAGAAAAACACTACTTTTAAATTTAGTCTTTCGTGGGATATGGGCGTTGCTGGGAGGGACAGTATTGTGGAACAGACCAGACCCCCACAAAATATTTTAAGAAGGTAGCCTAGATCCTACCTTTCTTTTATTTTAGAAGTAGATGTGAAATGCTGTGTTCCAGATGCAATGCCACTGGTCAAACTACCCGATGGTAAGCAAAACACAATTTATTCAAACACTGTAGTTGAAACACAACAAAAGGAAAAGGAATTTAGAATAACTTAACTATTGGAACACTTAACTGAATAATAGATACAGTATCTATTATTAATTAACTGTTCTGATGTAGTAATACCCCTTGGGAAAAAAAGGCAAATTCAGACAGAGACTGTCACATGTCACATGGGGGCGACACAGTGGCTCAGTGGGGGGGCACGGCACGGTGGTTCAGTGGGGGGGGGGGGGGGGGGGAGCGGGATGGTGGGGCAGTGGGGGGGCGGCACGGTGGGACGGTGGGGGGGGGGCGGGGGCAGCACGGTGGCTCAGTGGTTAGCACTGCTGCCTCACAGCGCCACGGACCCGGATTCAATTCCACCCTTGGGCAACTGTCTGCGTGGAGCTTGCATGTTCTCCCTGTGCCTGCATGGGTTTCCTCCAGGTGCTCTGGTTTCCTCCCAGGTCAAGTGGATTGGCCATGCTAAATTGCCTGTAGTGTTCAGGGATGTGTAGATTAGGTGGGTTATAAGGGGATGGGCTGGGTGAGATCCTCTGAGATTTAGTGTGACTTGTTGGGCCAAAGGGCCTGTTTCCACACTGTAGAGATTCTATGATTCTACAACGTAGTTCTCCAATCTAGGAATCATTTCTGAAGAAGGGTCTAGACCCGAAACGTCACCTTTCCTGCTCCTCTGATGCTGCTTGGCCTGTTGTGTTCATCCAGCTCTACACCTTGTTATATAAAAGAAAGTAGCAGCCAGGAGACATTCACTGAAGCTCCCAACTCTTTGGAGATCCCAAAGGTTTCTGCTTAAAACTAAAATAAAACACTAAAAAGCCCAGTCTGTGAGAGCTGGCCACACCCAGGATGCATCCATTGTTCCAACTTTTAAAAAAATACCTAAGGCCTCACAAACTGTTTACTTTCTCAGAGACAGCTCGACAACTCTGTCTTACAACCTCTCTTTAAAGAAAGGGACCAAATAACCTCTTAAAGTGACGACATCAACACAACAGCATTTATTTCCTATCCCTAAATGCCCTTGAGAAGGTGGTGGTGAGCTGCCCTCTTGAACTGGCACAACTCATGGAAGAAAACTGCGGTTGTTGGAGACAAACCATCTTAATCCCAGGACAATTCTGCAGGAGTTCCTCAGGGCAGACATTTCCCTCGTCAACCTGTTCAGGGATTTTATGGCACACCACTGGAGCAGGTGGGACCTGAACCTGGGTATCACAAGAGCCATCAGCTCCTAAGGGTATGGCCCAGAGCTTGAGTTTAAATGCAGCATCAAGGGGAAGCAATGACATGCAGTGATGTTGCTGGATTAGTAATCCAGGCTAATGTTATGGGTCAGAGATAGTAGGAACTGCAGATGCTGGAGAATCCGAGACAACAAGGTGTAGGGCTGGATGAACACAGCAGGCCAAGCAACATCATAGGAGCAGAAAGGCTGACGTTTCGGGCCTAGACCCTTCACCACATGGGTTCGAGTCCCACTCTAGCAGATGATGACATTTGAATTCAATTAAAAAAAGCTAGTCTAATAGTAACCACATAACCATCGTTGATTTGTATAAAATCCCCTCCGGTTCACTTCTACCCTTTTGGAGAAAGAAATCTTCCAACCTTTCCTGTTCTGATCTACGCATGACCTCAGATTCACAGCAATATGGTTAACTCTTAGTTACCCTTTGGGCAATTAGGGATGGGCAATAGTTGCTGGTCTAGCACCATTCATGTTTTGTGAACAAATAAAAGTGACAATCACCCTCGTGCTGATAGGTGGCAAGTCAGATATGCCCCCAGTGAATAACCAAGAAGGATCAATGCCATTGCCATCACTGGGGGTAATTGAATTACCCTCTCAGTAGCTAGACTAGACCAGCCATATCAGTGCAGCGGTACTAGGACAGGTCAGTGGAAATTCTGGGAGTTCAGAACTGAGTAATTCATCTCCTGCCTCCCCAAAGCCTGTCCACCATTTGCAAACTCCATCAGTGTTTACTGTGAAGAAAGACATGGAAGCTAGGGAACTCGGGGAAATATGCATTGATGTCTTGAAAACAGTCCACATTACAGAAGAGGAAGTGC
Organism: Rhincodon typus; assembly: GCF_021869965.1. NCBI lineage: Eukaryota > Metazoa > Chordata > Chondrichthyes > Orectolobiformes > Rhincodontidae > Rhincodon > Rhincodon typus. The sequence continues at coordinate 89,284,578 of NC_063338.1, read as the reverse complement.
TGGACCTCTTAAAGAACATAAAGTTGGATAAATCTCCGGGACCTGATCAAGTCTATCCCAGGGTGTGGTGGGAAACTGGGGAGGAAATTGCGGAGCCCCAGCCAGAGATGTTTGTAACATCTACAACCACGAGTAAGGTACCAGAAGACTGGAGGGTGGCTAATGTTGTGCCTTTATTTAGGAAAGGCTGTAAGGAGAAGCCTGGGAATTATAGACTGGTGAGTCTGACATCAGCGATGGTAAGTTGTTGGAGGGGATTCTGAGAGATAGGATTTACATGCATTTGGCGGGGTAAGGACAGATTAGGGATAGTCAACATGGCTTTGTATGTAGGAAATCATGCCTTACAAACTTGATTGAATTTTTTGAGGATGTGACCAAGAAGATAGATGAACGCAGAGCAGTAAGTGCTGCCTACATGGACATTAATAAAGCCTTTGATAAGTTTCCGCATAGTAAACTGGTTAGTAAAGTTAGATCACATAGTATTCAAGGAGAGTTTGCCAATTAGATACAAAATTGACTGGACAGTAGGAAATAAAGGGTACAAAAACAGAAGTTGCTGGAAAAGCTCAGCAGGTCTGGCAGCATCTGTGAATTAAAAAAAATCAGAGATCTTTCCTCAGATCTGATGGTAGCTCGGAAAACATTGGTTTATATGCAGAAAATAGGGAGGGGTTTGGGGTAGGGAGTAAACGATAGGATAAAGGATCAAACACCAGGAGTGACAGTGAAATTACTGTCATGGACAAGAAGAAAGAATGGAACAGAAATCCCGTCGAAGAGAGGAACAGAACTTCCTTGAGATGGGCATGCCTAGAAGAGATGTGGCAGTGAGTTGAATACTAAATAAAAATTGAAAGAACTGTGGATGCTGTAAATTAGGAACAAAAACAGAAGTTTCTGGAAAAGATCAGCAGGTCTGGCAGTATCTGTGAAGAAAACAATCAGAGTTGCCTACCCCACCCTCCCTTCCTATTTTCTGCAAATTTCTGTTCCAATCTCAAAAAAAATTTCCCTAAAATTATTGAACTCGATATTGAACCTGGAGGGCTGCAGGGTCCCCAAGTGGAAAATGAGGCGTTGTTCTTCCAGTTTGCGTTGAGTTTCGCTGGAACACTACAGCAAGCCAGCGACAGATATTGGCCAGGGAATAGGGTGGTGCATTAAAGTGGCAGGCAACAGGGTCTTTTTTGTGAGCAGAACGTAGATGTTCTGCGAAGCAGTTATCCAGTCTACGTTTCGTTTCCCATATGTAGACACTACTTGCTACATCCTTCCAAAAGGACTATGCATCCTGTCATTCTGAACCCTGAAGCCCAGCTATTTTCATAACCAGGATAATAATTTACCCTTGAATTCTTTAGCTTTGCTTTTTGTCAACTGTCCTTTAAACTGCATCATCAAAAAGAAAACCCTCCTAATGCAGCAAAATTGATTCGTGCGGATGAATTAGGAAATCTGGAGCTGATTATCTTAAAGGCAGTGACCAGAAACGAGCCGTGAATGTCAGTCTTGTCCACAATGCTTACATCTTGTAAAAATATGAAGAAAAACTCATTGCTTTCTTTGAAGTGAATGACAGCTTCTTTGCCAAATTTCCCAGATGAAGGCAGCACTATCCCAGCAGACAGGCAAGTGTGTTATTAATTAATTTTCCCTTTTGGGTTCAGAGAGTGTGAAGCGAAGTTTCTCAGTTCTCTGTTTCTTTTCGATACCTGAGTGACATATCAAATGAGAACTAACCTAGAGTGCACAACAGGTATCTGGCAACTTTGGCAAGCATTTAAAATTTCAAAGACATGAGGGCATTTCTGATACAGCTTATTCAATGGTGCTTGTAATGAGGCTTCTTTGAGGAACATGATAATACTGCTGGAAACTACCAGCTACCTTGGGACAGATTTGTATATCGCCTCGTTTCATTGCACACAAACAAAAAGATTTCTTTTTATTATGTGGATTCAGGTTCAAAGATCATTCGGAATATATTCGGTTGACTTCAATATTCTGGGAAGCGGGATGTGTTGATTTGGCAAACTCAAATTTCGACATGGCAATCCTGTTTCCTGAAAGGAGAGCATCAGAGCAAGAATTCTTCAGTTCGTTATGTATTTCCCTGAAGCTCTATTTTTCCGCAATCTTGAATTTTTAAACATTTGTTCTTATAATTACTTTTATCAGTCTTCCATTCACCCTCTCACCCAAGTCTCTACCTTGACAAGTTCCAAGTCAGAAGTCACATGACACCAGGTTCTGGTGTCCCCTAGCTCCCCTTCCAGCCCCAACTCCTCCCTTCCATTCCACCTTCTGACCGTCTCTTCCAGCTACCAACTGGATTTATCCATCCCATCGACCAACCAGGTCGTACCTACTGCCAGTGTCCACCTATCACCACCATCCTGCTACCCTCCCCTTCGCCTCTCTTTATCTGCAGCTCCCCCTATCCCCACATCCAGTCCTGAAAAAGGGTAATACCCGAAACGTTAACTACTCCTTTCCTCCAGATGCTGCCTGGCCTGCTGTGTTCTTCCAGCCTCCTGTTTGTCTACCTGTGGTGTGTGGGCCTGATACTGTTTCCAAATCTAACAGTTCCGTTCAAATCTGTGTTGATCTCATTCAGGTCATCAAAACAGAGGCAAAAGAAATCTGTCCTGTGTCTATGGTTGATGAGGATTTAACTAAATCCCACAAAAGTAGTGATTTTACAAAACTTGATGCAAACAGTGGGTCTGGCAGGTGCCATCAGATGAACAATCAAGTTGCTTACCACTTTTATTTCTCTGTTTCACTTGTTCTGCTTCAACAAACTGCCAATGGATAGCTTCAAGTGAGTATGTCCAATATTTGACGAGGTATTTAAAAAATCATGTGCTACATGGATGATATGCTGATACACAGGAAAATGCTTGAGAAGCATGATCAGAGACTGCATGCAGTTTTGAATGTCGACAGAACCAACATCTACCTTCAATGAAAATTGTGAATTTTCCAAGGAATCTATATAACGGCAGGTCCAAACAACACATTAAGGAGTTTCCCACTCCAAAACTGGTCATAACCTGCAGAGTTTTTTAGGGATGATAAACCTACTGGTCAAATATTTGCCTCATTTGGTAATTACAACAAGATCTTTGAGAATTCAGCATGTGACACTATCGATACATTTGGATCAAGGGCAACAGATATGGGTACAGGATTTTGCGAGGAATGGTATATTTAAGGAGTATAGATTATCCACAATCATATCTTTCCTACTGCTGAAGGAGCTATACGAAGAAACCACAGTAACACTATCCCTTTATGGATCAGTCATTCACCTCTGCTTGATTAGGATGAACTCAATGATGAATGGCATGCTATAAATTAGAAACAGAACTCACGCAGCCAGATACATGACCAACTTCAACCCAGAGACCAAACAATCTTACAGGTCCAAAGAGAATGTGTCTGCAAGAATAGCAAACTTTGCCTGAACTTGTCAAGATGTGGAGGTGCCGGTGTTGGACTGGGGTGGACAAAGGCAGAAGACACATGACACCGGGTTATAGTCCAACAGATTTATTTAATATCACAAGCTTTCAGAGCAGCACTCCGAAACCTATAGCACAGAATATGGAGGCTGGTGGGGTGGAAAGTGAGGACAAGGGGGACCCCATCTTTATAATATTTGGGAGAGGGTGGTTAAGAGCTGTGCAGCAGGGAATGGAGGAGGTGCAGTGGAGGGCTGTCTGGATGACGGGGTGGGGGGTGGGGGCGGGTGGTGGAAATGAGCATTGTTTGAAAAAGGCGGAGATCCGGGATGCTTGGGAGTGGAACATCTCCTCATCAGAGCAGATGCGACTGAAATAGTGGAATTGGAAAAACAGGATGGAGATTTTGTAGGATACAGTGTGGGAGGAGGTATAGTCTAGGTAGCTAGATCCTTCTGTCATCCACCACCATTATTAACCACCACCCTCCCCAAAATATATAAGGATAGGAAGCCCTTGTCCTCACTTTCTATCCCAACAGCCTCAGCATCCAACTTATCATCCTCAAACACTTCTGCCAACTCCAATTAGACCCCACCACCCAGAACATCTTCTACTCCCCACCCCTCTCTGCCTTCCCCGAGGACCATTCCCTTTGCCACTCCTTAGTTCGTGCCACACTCCCCACCAACTGCTCCAACCTGCCCGGTACCTTCCCCTGTAACCGTAAGAGATGCAACACCTGCCCACACACCACCTCCCTCACCTCCATCCAGGGCCCTAAACAGTCCTTCCAGGTGAGACAGAGCTTCACCTGCATCTCCTCCAACCTCGTCTATTGTACCCGGCGTTCCCAATGTGGTCTTCTCTATGTCGGTGAGACCAAATGTAGACTGGGTGATCGTTTCGCTGAGCACCTTCACCTGGCCCCTAAAAGCCAACCTAACCTCCCGGTCACTGCCCATTTCAACTTCTTTCCCAGGATCGCGCCCACCACCCCCCCTATTCCCCCACCCCCTATGATATGTCCATCTTCTGCCTTCTCGAGTGTTGCAGTGACTTGGAGCACAAGTTTGAGGAAAAACACTTTATCTTCCACCTGGGCACCCTACAGCCCGGAGGACTCAACACTGAGTCCTCTAATTGCAAATAACCTTCCCATCCAGCCCCCAGCTTCCTTTCCAGCCCCATCTCCTCCCTTCCATTCCACCTGCTGACCCTTCCTTCCAGCTACCAACCGGATTTATCCCTCCCATCGACCAACCAGGTCATACGTACCACCAGTGTCCACCTATCAGCACCATCCCGCTACCCTCCTCCCTGCCTCTCTTTATCTGCAGCTCCCCCTACCCTCACATCCAGTCCTGAAGAAAGGTAATACCCGAAACTTTGACTGCTCCTTTCCTCCAGATGCTGCCTGGTCTGCTGTGTTCTTCCAGCCTCCTGTTTGTCTACCTTGGATTCCAGTATCTGCAGATTTTTTGTCTCTAACCCGACCACCACAGACAAGGCTTTGTCATGAGGAATATTTCACCCATTCCAGTGACTTCCTTAAATTTTTTCTTAACTTATTATCGAAGGATATGGAATGTTCCCAGTGTGTTGAAGCACACTGGTTTAAAGTCATTCTTTAGTGTGATGATGTGATCAATATTGTGCATTCCTATCCATTCAATATTTTAGGATAATCCTACTCAGATGAGCTCTTTATCCTTTGCTAGTTAAACCTAGTTGCTGTTTTGAAGAAGGTTAAGGGCACCACACATATTACTGCTAAAAAGTGAGAATTCTGCATAGATAAGTGTGTATACGTTCAGTGCTATCTGACCTTCCTTGTGTTGGAGAGTTTCTTGTAGCTAACCTTTCACCTTAAGCACTACACCTCCTGGATCATGAAGTTGCACTGTAGTTCACTGTAGACTATATTTCTTCAACCATGACAGGCTAATGGATAATATAGGAGCTGTGACCCACTATCAAGGTTGAAATTAATGAGATGTTCATTTGTGTAAATATCATCTTGACATCTAGTTCTGGTTCAACTATTTTTCCCAGGAATACCTGTGCCTTTCGATCTGTTGTAGCCTGTTCCACCTCAGGAACTTCTTGTTGTTCTGTGACTGTCCTACTTCAGCACATCTTTTGAAAATGACCTACAGTATTACAGATAAATATTCTTTCTCATTAGCTAGGCACAGCTTTTGACTGTGAGGTTTCTGTGCTCCACAGTGCTGGAAATAACAATATGTTTTTGATTTTTGTCCTGTTTGCTGTTCAGGTTTCTAATGTTTTCAAGGGTTTTATACTTTTCCTGTGCTTCTGCGTTCAAAATGAATTTAGAGATTTCAAAAGTAGGAACAAGAGTAAGCCATTCAGCCCTTCGAGCCTGCTCTGCTATTCAATAAAATCATCCAACTTATTATCCTGTTCCCGCTTTCTCCGCATGGCCTTTGATCACTTTAGCTCTAAGAACTATTTCAAATTACTTCTTGAAAACATTCACTAAGTGGATTCGGCCCCATTACCTTTCTGTGGCAGGGAATTCCAAGGGCTACACACTCTGTGTGAAGGAATATTTTCCCCATCTCAGACCTTCCCTGCATCCTTAGACTATGACCCCTGTTTCTAGACTGCCCAGGTCATCATGAACATCCTTCCTGTGTTTACCATGTCTGGTCCTCTTCAAACTTTCTAGCTTTCTATGAGGCCCGACTCATTCTTCTCAATATCAGTAACTATTGTCCTAAACGATCCAGTCTCTCTCCATACATCAGTCATGCCATCTCAGGAATCAAACTAGTGGGACAATTCCTGCCTTCAACAAGTAAATGCGAGGATTCCCATCTTTTTTTTGAGTAAAACACAGGATTTATGTCATTTTGTGATAATTCTGGATCAATCCAACCAATCACTATCTTAATATATGATTCCCATTTCCCTGATGGGCTTTGTGAATGGATTCTATCGCCAGCAGCTTTAATAAATGACTCCCAATCTAATCATGGTTTTAGTCAATGACCGCAGCTATTTACAGCTATATAGGATAAAACCTGTATCATTAACATTTCTTTCCATGCGATTCACCCTGTCTCTGATCGAATAAATGGTTGCCACCTTCACCCTGGTTTTGATAATGGAGGTCCTGCCTTTTCTACACCTCAATGATCTCATAACCTTCTCCTTCCATCATACCGTAGGCTTCAAAATTGTCCCTTTTTCTGGCTTCACGATGTTCTGGGATCTGTGATCTAATTTCCGTTTTTACTTGTAGCCCTTAATTCCTTTTACTGTAGCTGTACCTCGCTCACAATGGTGGTAACCCTTAATACAGGCAGTAAGAACTTCTCATGCTATCCTGGAGATAATAAGAACTGCCAATGTTGGAGTCAGAGATAACACAATGTGGAGCTGGAGGAACACAGCAGGCCAGGCAGCATCAGAGGAACAGGAAGGTTGATGTTTCGGGTCTGGAACCTTCTTCAGAAAGAAGTGTCCTGACCCGAAACATCGGCTTTCCTGCTCGTCTGATGCTGCCTGGCCTGCTGTATTCCTCCAGTTCCACACTGTGTTATCTCATGCTATCCTAACTTCCAAACTGTGCCATTTTAGAAAGATTTCCCCTTGCCCAGCAGGAATTAATTTCCCTCATGCAGCCTCCAATTTCCATTCATTCTTTTGCTGAACCATAACCGAAGACCACTCCTACAGACTACTGGTGACCAATACAATTCGCTAGCTGCCTTGGAGCAAGCCTTTTGCAGCTGCACCTCTCCTACCAGGCCTGAACTGCCTTTTGTCATTGACTGTAGATTTGGACCTGTTGACTCTTGAAATGAGTTTCTTTTCTGTAGGATTCCTGAATGTTCAGCTCTTGCAGCTGTTACTTTCTGAACAGACAGTCTTCCTGAAGATGTGTCTAAAGAAATCTTAAGGCCTCCATTGCCCGTGTTGTCGGAAGCATCTAAATGGAATGCACTGCATTTGTTACTAGGTTCTATGGACCATCTGTAACACTGCTCATACCTTGTTGAGCGCTCTGCACAATCGCTCACTGTAAAGTTTAATTCCACTATCCTCTTTCAAGTAGGATCTGTTTAGCATGATCCTCTCTGTGCATGTGGTCAAGATGGCAGCAGAGTAGAATGTGCTGGTTGGACATCCATTGCTTGCCAATCCCTTTACCTTTTCTCTCTCTTTTATTTTGCTCTCCTCTTGTGGTTTTTCCTTTCTCCCCACCGCCTCCCCCAACCCCATTCCTCTGGAGAGTGGAGTTGTGGAGCGAGCAGCCTGAGTCCCATGGCAGACACGAGCAAGCGGGTCGAGTCCCACGGCAGACTGGAGAGAGTACGGGCTGAGTGCCACGGTGGAACCAGCAAGGGCAGTATGGCCTTGTGCTCTGGAGCTTGCAAGCTTGCCCCATGAGCTCCAGAACACTGAAAGCAGTGAGCCCTGGTGCAGCTCGTGGGCTGTGAACCCTGGAGCAGCGCGTGGTCAGTGAGCCCTGGAACAGCGTGTGGGCTGTGAGCCCTGGAGCAGTGCATGGGCTGTGAGCCTGGAGCAGCGAGTGGGCTGTGAGCCCTGGAGCAGCGAGTGGACTGTGAGCCCCGGAGCAGCATGTGGGCTGAGAGCCTGAAGGAGCATGTGGGCTGTGAGCCCCGGAGCAGCGAGTGGGCTGTGACCCCCGGAGCAGCGAGTGGTCTGTGAGCCCTGGAGCAGCGAGTGGGCTGTGAGCCTGGAGCCACACG
>NC_063338.1:89254746-89276350 GCF_021869965.1 Rhincodon typus | reverse complement strand
GCTGTGAGCCCTGGAACAGCACATGGGCTGTGAGCCCTGGAGCAGCACATGGGCTGTGACCCCTAGAGCAGCGAGTGGGCTGTGAGCCTGGAGCAGCAAGTGGGCTGTGAGCCCTGGAACAGCGAGTGGGCTGTGAGCCCTGGAACAGCACGTGGGCTGTGAGCCCTGGGGCAGCACGTGGGCTGTGAGCCCTGGAACAGCGAGTGGGCTGTGAGCCCTGGAACAGCACGTGGGCTGTGAGCCCTGGGGCAGCACGTGGGCTGTGAGCCCTGGAACAGCGCGTGGACTGTGAGCCCCGGAGCAGCGAGTGGGCTGTGAGCCTGGAACAGCATGTGGGCTGTGAGCCCTGGAACAGCGAGTGGGCTGTAAGCCCTGGAGCAGCGAGTGGAAGAAGCCTCGCAGCAGCATATGGTAAATAGTCCCTGGAGCAGTGTGCAGGCAGCGAGTCCTGGATGGAGACTGGTGTGAGGGGGCAATCCTTACCATAGAACACTGTAATGTTAACCCCTTAACATATTCCTATTTTTAACTTATTTTCAACTCTGTAATTAAGCAACTACTTCTATTCCTCTGCTGTATCCAAGAATTGTACCGAGGTACTTGTACCTAAGATGTCGCCATAAGAAGGCAGGCATTGTACAAGTGTTTCCCTGTACTCCGACAATGGAGGACATGTGACAATAAAAGGATAATGTATTGTAAAAAGAAGAATTTGCATAATGGTAACTAAATACAAGTTGTACTGCTGTCATAGACATAATTACACAGACTGTGAGGAAGACCCAAATATAGTGGGTGGTGCGTAAGACCGTCTTCAGTGTTAACCCTTTCAGACCCTCGCACATTTATGCAACAGTGCTCTCAACACAACCATTTTCAATAAACTTCCTTTCATCATTAGTTCAGAAGTGCGGGTGTTCACTGATGATTGTACAATGTTCAGAATCATTTACAACTCCTGAGATACTAGAGAAGTCTATGATCACATGCAGCAAAACATGGACAATATTCGGGTTTGGGCAGCTAGCAGGTAACACTTAGACCATGCAAGTGCCAGGCATTTAAAGGCACAATTTAAATACAAGTTGTGGCTATTGTTATTGTTACATCCCATAATTCTCTGGAATTACAAGGTATTGTTTGATTCACCAATTCTGTAATCTAGATAAGTATTTGAGGCAGAGATAGTAGGAACTGCAGATGCTGGAGAATCTGAGATAACAAGGTGTAGAGCTGGATGAACACAGCAGGCCAAGCAGCATCAGAGGAGCAGGAAGGCTGACGTTTCGGGTCTAGACCCTTCTGAAGCCCCTTCTGAAGAAGGGTCTAGGCCCGAAACGTCAGCCTTCCTGCTCCTCTGATGCTGCTTGGCCTGCTGTGTTCATCCAGCTCTACACCTTGTTGTCTAAGTGTTTGAGGCAAATAGTTTGCCTGGATAAATATCAGCAGCGCCCTTCTTACTGTTAAGAATAAAGTCACATCAAAGATATCACCTTTCTTCATGACTTAATTTGCCCACTAGAGTCATAAAATTTTAGAACTAGGAAGGAGGTCATTCAGCTTATTGTGTCTACACCAGACAAAAAGGCCAAGCTCACTTGCAAGCTGCTCTTTATGATGCTTCAAGTGTATGCCCAAATAATCTTTAAATGTTACGAGGTTTCTGTCATTTCCCAAAAAAGGCATGTGAGTGATGTTGACAACGTCAGCTCTTGTTGCTCATCCCTAATTGCCCTTGAGCGGAATGGCTGAGAGACCATTTCAGAGGGCAATTAAGAATCAATTGAAGGCCAGACCAAATGAATACTTGGCCCTTTGAGTTTGCTCCTCCATTCAATAAGATCATGGCTGATCCGATTTTAACCTCAACTCTGCATTCCTACATATCCCTGAGAATCTTTCACCCTCTTAAAAGTCAAGCATCTATCTGCCTCTGTTTTAGAAATATTTAAAGATTCTGCATCCCCTGCCAATTGAGGAATAGAGTTCCAAAGACTCACAAACCTGTGGGAAAACTGTTTTCCCCTCGTCTCTCTTAAATGGTGGTCCTGGTAAGGAATCATAGAACCCCTACAGTGTGGAAAAGGCCTTTCAGCCCATCGAGTCCACACAAATTCTCCAAAATGTATCCCACTCATACTCAAGTTATTCCTGTAATCCTGCATTCCCCATGGCTAACCCACTTAACCTGCACACCTTTGGACTGTGGGAGGAAACCAGAGTGCACCCACATAAATACAGGGAGAATGTGCAAACTTCACACAGACAGTCACCTGAGAGTGGAATCGAACCAAGGGCCCTGGTGCTGTAAGGCAGCAGTGCTAACCACCGTGCCACCCCTTTAAAGGAGAAGTTAAGAATTTCCTTCCCTGAAAGACAACGATGAACCTGATGGGCTTTCACAAGAATCAACGACAGTTTCACATTCATGAGCGCTGAGTCCAGCTTTCAATTCCAGATGATTTTTTTTTAAAAAGAGTTCAATTTCACTACTTACCACAGCAGGATTTGATGTTCTGCCCCTACAGCAGGAGTTAACTGAGTTTCCCAATTGCTAGCTTGGTGACATTACCATGATGTCACCTAAGCAGTGGATTCCAGGTTCTCACTGTCCTTTGTGTGAAAGGCATTCACTTTGAATTTACCTGTAAACCTCCTATCGCTTACCCTCATTCCATGCCCCTTGGCTATGGAACCCTCAGCCAAGGGGAATGGGGCATTTTTATTGACTTCCTTAGCATCCTCCTGTTTTGGTCAATACTGTTTGCCAGTTCTGGACATTAATTTGGTTTTTGGGATTAGGCTGGAGTTGCCAATGAAAAACCATCATATTCTCGGAGGTGGGAGAGTGAGGAGGACCTCATCACGTCTCAAGCCATTCTGCTCAAGGGCAATTAAGGATGAGCAACAGAAGCAGACATTGTCAACCACACTCACATTCCTTTCTTTTCTTGGGAAAGGACAGTAAGTGACAGAAACCTCGTAACACTTAAAAAGGGATCTCAACACAATGGTTACATGGTCGAGGTCCAACGAACACATTTTACAGTTGCAGAGTTTTGAATTTACCTTGCCTGAGCTCAGCAGAATTGTAGAATTGAACTGATGTAATTCCAGAATATCCCTGCTTGGCTAACTATGCAGAAAATTAAGAGGTAAGTGGAACATGAAGAAATTTGCGATAAGTTAATCACAATAAGTTAATCAGCTGAATAATGATCTGCAATGTCGACAATTCTTATTTTTCATCAGCTCCTGCACAGAGACAGTAAATCCTATGTTGAATCTTGAAGGGATATAAAACTGAATGATTTTTTTCTTGGTTCACAGTTTGAGAAAGAAGGAGCATTTATAAATAAGAGTTAGTTAAGAATTTTGCTAAAAGTATTTTTTAGATCAAAATGGAAGAATTTATATTAACCTCACAAGGAGATTTGATATTAAAACTAACACATTCTTTTATTACATCTCTTGAGGTAAGTCTGCCTCATTTGGTGGTATACATTTAAATCACTGTATCTAGATTGAACACCCACCTGATTATGCTGTATCAATCAATCATTGATATTTCCTGATAGCCAACAGGCATTGTTCAGTGTTGCACATACCCTTATTTTGCCTTCACAGTTTAATGGGTTCTTCCTTCCTTGGAATAATTGGGTATATGCAGCCCAGAGAGAAAATAACGGTTAAAAAAAACTGTAATCTTTCGAAATGTACATACTGTTCCTGCTGGAACTCCATTTCAAAGTATACAGGACAAATCAGGCCAGTATGTCTCATGTGCCAGTTTTAATGATTGTTCTCCATTCAAATCAGTTGAAACTTTGTGCCTGTGTTATCCCCAATGCCATGTATATTGTGATTCACCATTCACCTTCAACTTCTCCCTCCTTCAAACCAAAGTCCCCACCTGCTTCAAGAAGACCACCATCAGCCCCCTATCCAAGAAAACACATGCAGTGCGCCTTAATGATGACCACACAATAGCTCTGACCTCAATAATCATGAAATTCTTCAAGAGGCTGGTCATGGCCCGCACCAACTCCAGTCTCCCAACCTGCCTTGATCCTCTACAGTTTGCCTACTGACATAACAGATCCACAGAGGATGCCATATCCCTAGCCCTGCACTCATCCTTGGAACATCTGGACATCAAAGATACCTACGTCAGACTCCTGCTCGTTGACTACAGCTCTGTCTACAACATCAATAACTGCAATTGGATCCTCAGCTTTCTGACCCATAGACTGCAGTCAGTGAGGATAGGTGACTGCAGTCAGTGAGGATAGGTAACTGCACCTCCTCCACAATAACACTCAACACTGGAATCCCCCAAGGATGTGTCCTCAGGACCCTACTGTACTCCCTGTACACCTACAACTGTGTTGTCAAATTCTGAATGAATGCCATCCACAAGTTCGCTGACAACACCACCATAGTGGGACTGATATCTAACAATGACGAGTCAAAATATAGAAGGGAGATAGACGGCTCAGTGATATGGTGCAATGAAAACAACTTGTCTCTCAATGTCAGCAAAACTAAAGAACTGATCATCAACTTCCAAAAGAAAGGAGGAGAACATGCCACATTTACATCAACGGAACTGAGGTTGAGAGAGTGAAGAGCGTCAAGTTCCTCGGAGTGTAGGTAACCGATGACTTGTCCTGGACTTTCCACATAAATATAACAGCCAAGAAAGCACAACAGCAGCTCTTCTTCCTCAGGCAGCTCAGGAAATTTGGCAAGTCCATAAGGCCCCTCACCAACTTCTACAGATGCACCATTGAAAGCATACTGTCCGGGTGCATAACGGCAATGGCTCTGCCCGGGACTGTAAGAAACTACAGAAGGTGGTATGCACAGCCCAGACCATCACAGAAGCCAACCTTCCATCCATGGACTCTATTTACACGGCTTGCTGCCGTAGAAAGGCGGCCAACGTCATCAAAGACCCATTGCACCCTGGTAATGACCTCCTGCAACCTCTTCAGTCAGGCAGAAGATACAGAAGCCTAAACACACACACAAGCAGGTTCAAGAACAGCTTCTTTCTGGCTGTTATCAGACTGTTGAATGGACCCTAGCCTCCAATAATGTAACCCAATGTAACCTGTATGTCTCCATGTCTTTTTGATGTGTACATCCTTTGCTTGCTGTGATCTGCCTGTACCACTTGTAAACAAAACTTTTCACTGTATTTCAGTACATGTGATAATAAAAGTCAATCAATCAATCGATTGATCAATCTTTGGAGCAAAGCAAATCACAATATTCACTGTTGCTAGGTCAAACCCCCCTCCCAATGGCACTATAGGAATACTTAACCTAACATAACCCCTTTGGGGGGTTACCATTGATGAGAACCTTAACTGGATTTGCAATAAACACAATAGCAGGTCAGAGGCTTAGAGATATTGTAGTGAGTGACTCACTGCCTGACTCTCTCGAGCCTGTCCACAAGGTACAAGTCAACAGCGTGATGGAATACTCCCCATTTGCCTGGATGAAAGCACTTGGAAATCAGTGACAGATTGGACAGAGTTAGCATGGATTTACAAAAAATAATATCAGGCTTGACAAAACCGTTGGTATTTTTTGAGGATGTAGCCCTTGGAGTTGATTGGGGAGGCCAATGGATGCGGTTTACCTGGACTTTCAGATGGCTTTTGATAAGGTCCCAGGTATAAGGGCTGTAAAATTAAAGTGCATGAGTTTAGGGAAGTCCGCTGACATGGATCGAGAACTGGTTGGTAATCAGGAAACAAAGAGTTGGAATAAACGGGTCTGAATGGCAGCCAATGGGCACTGGGGTACAAAAGGAGTCAGTGCCTGGAGACTACTCATAATGCATATCAATGATCTGAATAAGGGAACTATGTAAGATCTCCACGTTGCAGATGACACAAAGCTGGATGGGAGGGTAAAGATACAGAGCTGCTTCAGTATGATTTATGATATGGGGGAGGCAATGGCCTGGTGGTATTATCGCTGGACTGTTAATCCACTGACCCAGATAACATTCTGGGGACTTGGGTTCAAAACCTCTCATGGCAGATGGTGGAATTTGAATTCAATAACATATCTGGAATTAATAATCTAATGATGACCATGAATCGATTGTTGGAAAACCCATCTGGTTCATTAATGTCCTTTAGGGAAGGAAACTGCCATCCTTACCAGGTCTGGCCTACATGTGACTCCAGACCCACAGCAATGTGGTTGACTCTTAACTGCCCTCTGGGCAATTAGGGATGGGCAATAAATGCTGCCTGGTCAATGACATGCTCATCTTGTGTTTGAATAAAAAAAATTGGATGAATTGATTGAGTGGGCCAATGCATGGCAGATGAAACATAACACAGATATATGTGAGGTTATTCAGTATACTAAGAAAAACAAGAAGGCAGTATGTTATCTGAATGATGATAGATTTAGAAAAGGGGAAGTGTAATGACAGTATCATTGTACACCAGTCGCTATAAGTAATAATGCAAGAACAGCAGGCAGTGAATAATGCAAATGTATGTTGGCCTGCATAGCGAGGGAATTAGAATACAGCAGCAGGAATATCTTACTGCAATTGTATCAGGCTTGGTGAGACCACACCTGAAGTATTGTACGCAGTTTTGGCCTCTTTATCTGAGAAAGGGTGTTCCAGCTATGGAGGGAATGTGATGAAGACTGATTCCTGGGATGGCAGGACTAATGTATGAAGAGAGATTGGATCAGCTAAGACTATTTTCACTGGAGCTTAGAAGAATGACGGGTGATCTCAGAGAAGCCTATAAAATTTGAACAAGACTAGACAGGGTAAATGCAGGAAGAATATTCCCAATGGTGGGGGAGTCCAGAAGCAGGGGTCACCATCAAAGGATGCAAGGAATGCCATTTAGGTCTGAGATGAGGAGAAATTTCTTCACCCGGAGAGCGGTGAGCCTGTGGAATTTTATGCCATTGGAAGAAGTTGAGGGCAAAACATTGAATATTATCAAGAACGAGTTGCAAATACTTCTTAGGGCTAACAGGATCGAAGGGTATGGGGACAAAGCAAGAATAGGAGACTGAGTGGGATGGTCAGTCATGATGCTGCTGATTGGTAGAGCAGATCTGAATGGTCTTATCCTGTTCCTATTTTCTATGTTTCTATGAGTGCAGCTCCATTTACAACTTGACACCATCAAGGCCAAAGCAGCCTGCTTGATTGGCACCGTACCCACAAGTATTCAGTTACTGCACTGCCCAGGCTCAGTGGCAGCTGTGTGTACTAACAAGATACACTACAGAAATTCTTCAAAGATCCTCAAAACAGTACCTTCCAAACTTATGACCACTTTCATCTAGAAGGACAAGGGCAGCAGATACATGAGAACACCACCACCTGCAAGTTCCCCTCCAAGCCACTCACCCTCCTGACTTGGAAATATATCACCAATCCCCTCCCCAAGGGCATTGTGCGTCTACCTACAGCACATGGACAGCAACGGTTCAAGAAGGCAGCTCACCACCACCTTCTCACAGGGTACAAGGGATGGGCAATAAATGCTGACCCAGCCAACGATGCCCACATCTCATGAGTGAATAAGAAATAGCAAAAATCATGGAGACTCAGTGGTTAGCAATGCTGCCTCACAGCACCAAGGATCCGGGTTCGATTCCACCCTCGGACAACTGTCTGCGTGGAGTTTGCACGTTCTCCCTGTGTCTGCGTGGGTTTCCTCTGGGAGCTCCGGTTTCCTCCCACAGTCCGAAGATGTGCAGGTTAGGTGGATTGGCCATGCTAAATTGCTTCATAGTGTTCAGGGATGTGTAGATTGGGGGGATAGGTCTGGGTGGGATGCTCTGTGTGTCAGTGTGGTCTTGTTGGGCCAAAGGGCTTGTTTCCACTCTGTAGGGATTCTATAAAAAATCTGCAGGTGTTCAAGATGGCAACCTACTATCTCCATCACCAGAGCGATTAGGGACAGACAATAGGTGCTAGCAATGCACCAAATTCCATGACAAAATAAAGAGTGTCTTACCTAGTGTTGATGTGGCTGCATAAACTTGGCTTTCATGTGAGAGTTGGAAGGACGATTAATCGATCATTATATTCATAATGTTAAAGAATTTGGTGGGCCACATACAGAGCTTATTTTGTCTGGTGGGAAAATTATGAATATAATTTTATAATCCTACAATTAGCATTAGGCCAGTCAGAAATGAAACAAGCAATCACTGTGTCACACAAGAGATAACAGAAAGACCATGATACGATATCGGTGTAGAATTAAGGCCATTCAGTCTATCAAGTCTGCTCTGCCATTCCATCATGGCTGATATGGAAAGTCAAAACACTGTCTGCCAATGGAAAGTAGATGCTTTTATTTAATTTTTCCACAGGATGTGAGCATTGCTGTAATGATTGGCTAGATGGATCCATTGACTATGAGATCCTTGATTGGGGTTATTAATCTGGGCCAATCAGGGAGCCCTGGCTGACCGATATGAACAGGAGATTCAGCGATTCTTCTCATTCTAAGTACTGGTTTTGAGTTGGCTGTTCACAGCCCATGTACAGTGCACATGTAAATAAAGGGTGATTTGGTGACAGTGCAGTTATTTCAGATATCCACCCTGAATCTTTCTTGAACTGAGTGGTTTGCTGGGCCGTTTCAGAGGGTTTGAAAGTCAATTAGATTGCTGTGGATCTACAGTCACATGTAGGCCAGACTAGCTAAGGATGACAGACCTCCCTCCCTGAAAGCCAGCAGTGAACCAATGGGTTCTTACAACAACTAATGGTAGTATCAGGCCATGGTTCCAAAGATGAGCTTTTGAACTTACATTTTGGAGTTGCTGTGGTTTGGATAATTGAAACTTTCAAGATGGATAGATTTTCATGGGTGAGAGCTGTATAGGTTATCCAGCTAGCTGGAGTTTAAGTGCAGATTAACCATGATGTATGAAATGACAGAACAAAGCTGAGGGACTAATGACACACTCTAGTTCCTGATGTTCAGACTTCAGTAATGACCAAACGTTTCTCAGCCTCTCGAGGTTAAAGAGCCAGTTCATCTTGAGCATCATTTTTTTTTTCTGGACATCATTGCTTTCTACTGCCTTTCTCTCCTTCCCCATTCCTCTCCCCCATTCCCCTTCCCAGTTTCTCATGTGATTTCCATTTTACTTTATTCACAGCTCACAGTTAATAGTTTGGCCTGTCATCTTAGATCTTCTTTGACAGATTACAATCGGCCTTTCTCACTTTCTTTGCTAAACCATTTATCACGAGGCTCCCAGAAAGAGCATTGCACTTAGGTAACAATGCCTCATAAAAGATCCTGCTTTCATATGAAGTTCTCTTTTTTTTACAATGTGGTTGATTTGCAGAAGTTTCCTTTTCATTTTCTGTAACATCCCTTTGATAGCATGTTATCACAAGGCTTTCATGATTCTTTTTATATCTAAGACATTAATTTAATGTGCTAGTTTCCATACCAGGTGACACATAAATTCAACACTTTTGTGTCAATTGTGCTTCTACGAGCTATGCATCACTGCCAAAAGATGTCCCTTTTGAATACATTCCTCTAGATAAAGCTTCAGTTTGAGATTGTGTAATGGAAGATATTGGTTTAGTATGATAAAATGCAGAACATTTGAATATATCATCATGTCTTATAAAACTGAAAGATGTTATTCAGGCAATCAGACTTTTCACAGCTCTTTGAGAAACCTGTCTGATTAGTTTCTGTCCCCCCCGTTTCCCTATAGCCTTACAAGTTTGCCTTTGCAAATATTTATCTGATTTCCATTTGAAAAATCTACTTCCACTACCCTTTTTATCCAGGGCATTCCAGA
The DNA here is from genome assembly GCF_021869965.1 of Rhincodon typus. Taxonomy (NCBI): domain Eukaryota; kingdom Metazoa; phylum Chordata; class Chondrichthyes; order Orectolobiformes; family Rhincodontidae; genus Rhincodon; species Rhincodon typus. Next base: position 89,266,504 of record NC_063338.1, on the reverse strand, counting down.
TCGTAACAGCACACTGCATGAAAAAGAAATTCCCCTCTGGTCCTTTTACCAATGGTCACCTCTGCCTCTAAAGGTGAGCGCTGGTAATATCTTTGCCCCAGTTAACCTGTTTGTCTGTAAGCAAGAAAGGTCAAGACAGAATGGACAGATTTAAAACAAAGCATGGTACACAGTGTTTGCACTGGTGTGGATGCAAAGGAGATTCACCAGGATGTTGCCCAGGAGAGACTCATAGAGGTCTACTGCATGGAAACAGGCCCTTTGGCCGAACTTGCCCATGCTGCCCAGTTTTCACAATTGGAGCATTTCAGCTGTGAAGAGAGGATGGATAAGCTTGAGTTGTTTTCTTTGAAGCAGAGAAGGTTAAGGAGTGGGGTGGCTGCTGATAGATGTATATAAGATGATGAGGTGCATGGACAGGATGAATAGAAAGCAACTGTTCCCCTTAGGCAAAAGTTCGATAACAAGGGTGCTTAATGTTAAAGTGAAAAGCAGGAGGTTTCGAGGGTAATTCAGGGAAAATGTTTTCACCCAGAGCGTGGTGAGGGTCCAGAATGCACTGTTTAGGAGAGTAGAGGCAGGAAACCTCACAACCTCTGATAAAGTACTTGAATGAGCATTTGAAGTATCATAACATTTAAGGCTATAGGCCTGGTATAGTAAGTGGGATCAATGTAGGTAGTTGTATATTTTTGGTGGTACAGACTTGTTGGGCCAAACGGCCTCTTCTCTACTATGATCCTATCATTCAAAATAGGGAATTTGCCTAAGGATAAACTGATTCATTTGCGGTGAATTTGTGAATCCAGGTTCAGATCTTAGAATTTTTTAAAGGATCCTTTAACAGTGGGAGACAGGGTGAATTAAAGAATATTGAGGTCTAAGATGTCATTAATTGGTTCGGAGTGATTGTCTCATCTGCTGTGGTGTAAATGTTAATTGTGAACAGAGTTTTGAGAGCAGTTTGTTGGCTGTGGATTGGCCTGAAGTTTCTACAGTGAGTTGAAAGATCATTAAAAAAAAAACTTTTTTTTTCCAGCTTTGTAGTAACGGGGCATCAACCATGCATGGAAAAGGCTCAAAGGAAAACAATACAATTCCCTTTCTAATGAGTTAACGCAGTGTCACAGAGACAACGTGCTCAAATGAATGCCCTTTTCACTTATTTTAAACCCATGTCCCTTGATTACAAACTCACTTACCAGTGAAACAATTTGTATTTTTTCTTTATTTTTTATCATTTTGAACCTTTCTTAACTCTTCAATTAAAGTCTCGGTTTATTGCAAACAATCCCACCTCCTCTAATTTTGTTGAATTCTTTTGTGGGGTGTGGACTTCACTGACAAGATCAGCATTTTTTTTGTCCATCCCTAACTACCCTCGAGCTGAACGGCTAAGCCATTTCGAAGGGAAGTCAACACTTGACCACATTGCTGTGGGTTTGGAGTCACATGTCAGCCAGACCAGGTAAGCAACTGCAGATTTCCTTCCCTGAAGAGACATTAGGAAATCAGATGGATTTTGACAACAAATTATGGTCACCATTAATGAGGCTAGCCTGCAAATATAGATTTTGTTAATTGGATTTAAATTTTGCCAGTTGCAATGGTGTGTTGCGAACCACTTTAAAAAAATGATTAAACATGTGGGCATCACTAGGGCTCAATTTTTTTCCCATCCCTAATTGTCAGAGAGAAGTGCTTAAGAAGCCACCAATTAACTTTTGAATATAAACTTCAGGGGTGCTGATGGCCTAGTGGTACTATTGCTAGACTAATAATTCAGAAATTCAGTTAAAGTTCTGGGGACCTGGGTTCGAATCTTGCCATGGCAGATGGTGGAATTTGAATACAATTAAATATCTGGAAATAAGAACCTACTAATAGCCATGAACATATGGTTCACAAATGACCTTCAGGGAAGGAAATCTGCCATCCTTACCTGGTCTAGCCTACATATGACTCCAGCCTCACAGCGATGTGATTGACTCTTCACTGCCCTCTGAAATGACCTAGCAAGCTGCACGGTAGGTGGCTTGGTGCTTCAGTGGTTAGCACTGCTTCCTCACAGCCTCAACAGACCCCGGTTCAATTCCAACCTTGGGTGACTGTCTGTGTGGAGTTTGCACATTCTCCCCGTGTCTGGTTGGGTTTCCCCCGGGTGCTCCGGTTTCCTCCCACAGTCCAAAGATGTGCAGGTTATAGATTGGCCATGCTAAATTGCCATGGGTCCAGGGATGTGCAGGCCAGATGGATTGGCCATGGGAAATGCAGGGTTATAGGGGTAGTGTAGGGGGATGGGTTTAAGTGAGATACTCTTCAGAAGGTTGGTGCAGACTCAATGCGCAAAATGATCTGCTTCCACGCTGTAGGAATTCTATAATTCTATAACAGTCGACGACATTGCTATGGGTCTGGAGTCACACGTAGTCCAGACCAGATAAAGATGGCAGAATTTTTTCCCTAATGGGTATTAGTGAATTTGATGAGTTTTTAAGATAATTGACAATGGTTACATCGCTGCCAGCTTATATTCCTATGTTTTTAGTCCAGATTTTATTGAATTCAAATGTCGTGATCTGTCTCAGTAGAATTAAGAACCAAAGAACATAAGAACTAGGAGCAACTATGATTCAAACCCATGTCCTCAAAACGTTAGCCTGGGATCTGGATTGCAATTCCAGTGACATTATCACTATACCTTTGCACAGAGCACTGGGCTTGGCCCCTGGATTACAAATTCAGTGACACTGCCACCATCTCCACGTCTCTGCTGTGAGCCCTACAAGGCCAGCTTCCTTCACTCACTGATGCTGGGTCAAAATTCTGGATGTACAGTTTTGGTCTCCTTACTTGACAAAGGATGTGCTGGCAGCAGAGCGGGTGCAGAGGAGGTTCACGAGGTTGATTCTGGAGTTGAGAGGGTTGGCTTATGAGGAGAGTTTGAGTGGACTGGGTCTATACTCATTGGAATTTAGAAAAATGAGGGGTAACTTTGTACAAACAGATAAAATTATGAAGGCAGGAAGTAAGACAGAAGCAGGGAGGATGTTTCCACTGATGGGTGAAACTAGAACTAAAGGGCATAGCCTCAAAATAAGGGGGAGCAGATTTAGGACTGAGCTGAGGAGGAACTTCTTCACCCAAAGGGTTGTGAATCTGTGGAATTCCCTGCCCAGTGAAGCAGTTGAGGCTTCCTCATTGAATGCTTTTAAGGCAAAGATAGACAGACTTTTGGACAGCAAGAGAATTAAATGTTATGGTGAGCCGTGGGTAAGAGGCTGAGTTCATGAAAAGAACAGCCATGATCTTCTTGAACAGCAGAGCAGGCTCAAGGGTCTACTCCTGCTCCTATTTCTTATGTCCTTAGGACCCCCTACAAAACAGCACCATGGGTATACCAATAGCACATGGACTGCAGCGATTCAAGAAGGCAGCTCACCACCAACCTCTCAAGAGCAGTCAGTGTGGACAAAAACTGCTGGCTGTGCTAATGATGCCAACTATGTATAAATAAAAATAAAACTTTGAGGTGTGGTGTTATAAAACCGATGCAGTACCCCCAGCGAGATCTGATCAAAGCTCCTGTACACCGAAGCATAACTTCCTCTCATTTGTATTCATGTCCCTCGAGGTAAAGGCTAACATTTCATTAGCTTTTTTGATTGCTTTCTGTACCTGTCTATTGGCTTTTAATGATTTGTATAGTTGAACTCCCAGAGTTACTGAGCAAAATAACTTCAGTTCTGTGAAACAGAGACTTGCGAATCGTCTATTTTGCATGCGCTGTTTATAAAATTCCTGAGCTGAGCGTGACATTAATTGACAAATGAGCTACTCATTTAATCCAAATCTTCAGATAAGATTGCACTTGCTTCACTCGAATCACAACCAATGGAACAAGAACAACTTGCAATAGGTTAGATTTTTTATGGCATCTTTAATCTATTGAAAATGACCTGAGGCCAGGCCATTATGAAACGAAGTATGACACTCAGTCACATAAAGAGACAATAACTCAGAACACCAAAACATAGACCAAAATTGTGCCTGTTTAGGTCTTAAAGGAGAAATCTGAGCTGGAGATGTACAGCAAAGATATTCCAGACCTTAGGCTAAAACAGGAATTTGCAAAAGGCAAGATATTTCATTGAAGGCAAACAGCAGGCTGGAAGAATACAGCAGGCCAGGCAGCATCTGGAGGAAAGGAGCAGTCAATGTTTCAGGTATTACCCTTCTTCAGGACCCAAGAGTTTTTTTTGTCTCTAAAACATCTCATTGAAATGGGAGTAGGCCTTTCTACCCCTGCATTCGAATAGATCACAGCCATTCATAAGGTCAGACTTGTACAATGATTGCACAATGTTCAGCATGATTTGAATTTCCTCAGATACTGAAGCAGTCTGTGCCCAAAAGGAACAAGATTCAGACAATATTCAGACTTGGGCTGAAACTGGCAAATAGTAATGCTAGACAATGACCATTACCAATTACAGACAATCTAGTCACTGCCCCTTGATATTCAATGGTGTTACCATCACCAAATTCCCCACTTTCATCATACTTGGATTAATCATTGACAATAAACTAAACTGGACTCATTACATGAACACAGTGGCTACAAGAGCAGGACAGAGGTTAGGAATACTGTGACGAGTAACTGACCTCCTAATTCCTCAAGGGATGTCCGCCATCTACAAGGCACAAGTCAGGAGTGTGATGGAATATTCCCCACTTGCCTGGATGAGTACAGCTTCAACAACACACAAGAAGCTTGACATCATCCAGGACAAAGCAGCCCGCTTGATTGGCACTACATCCACAAGCATCCACTCCCTCCACCATCGACGCTCAGTAGCAGCAGTGTGTGCTATCTACAAGATGCACTGCAGAACTTCACCAAAGACACTTTGACAGCAAAAAGGTTGAAGAAGACAGCTCAATACTGCCTCTTCAAGGGGAACGAGAGTTGGCCAATAAATGCTGGCTTGGTCAGCAATGTCCACTTCTTGTGAGTGAATTAAAAAAGTCACTGATTTAGCAAACCACTTAGTTCAAGGGCAAATAAGGATGGGAAACCAATGCTGACATTACTAGTAGCACCCATATGAATGAATAACTTTTTTAAAAATGACTTTTCGGTCTCCTCCAAATACATTAACTCACACTTCTCTGGATTGGAGTCTACCTGCTACTGTTCTGTCCATCTGACTAGTCCATTGGTTATCTTCTTGCAATCTACTGTTTCCTTCTTCACTGTCAAGTATTTGTCTGATCTTAATTTTGCCTGCAAACTTTAATATCATCAGCAAATTGAGAACGCTGGTAAGGCCAGAGTGGCAATTGAATGTGAGGTATGTCCCATCTTTGCTGCTCTGGTGAAGTCAATAAACTTCTTCCACTATTATACCCAGTAAGACACAATCCTTCTGCTTCAACTTCAGTCCTTGTGTTCCTAGCTTTCACAAGTTGAATTCTTACTCCTTATCTGACCAGCAGCATGACCTTTAGAAGTTCCTAGTTCCTGTGTTGAGACTCCTTCAGCAATGTTGCTGTCTCTACCTTGACAGCTGTAGATTAGATTTATTCCAACTGCTTGGGGGGTCTGCTTAAGTCACATATGGATTCTGATCAATCTGCACTTGATAGGGTGGTCGAGCCAAAAAGCCACTTTATAGTGGAAGCCCTTGATCTGTCATAAAACCAAAAATGCTGACCCAGTAAGGCTGAAATAAAAACATGAAGTGTTAGAGAAGCTTAGCAGGATTGCCAGCGACTACGGCAAGAGAAGCAGGATTAACGTTTTAAGTCCAATATGACCCTTCTTATTAACGGAAGAATGTAAAGATCACGTAGAGTCATAGAGTCACACAGTTCAGAAATAAACTGTTTGGTCCAACAAGTCCATGTGGAACATAACCCCAAACTAAACTAGCCCCACCTGTCTGGCCCTGGCCCATTCCTTTTTTATTTTTCTTTATTTTGTATTGTGGATGAAAACTGTGAAAAGGAATACTGCCTATAAAGCAACAGTGGAAGGAATTGTAGCACCTTTGAAATCAAGTCACTGGAACTCTTTGTGAGTTCTGTTTACACTGCTGCTTTGTTCAGGCAGTAGGGGAAGATGTCCAAGATGCCACATGGGAGTGTCAGTAGAACTTGCTTCACCTGGAGACAGATTGCTGATTGGCTTGTGTAGTCAGGACTGGTTGTGGAGGTCAAGAGTCATCAACATGACAACAATTCTCTGATTGGATCCTGGGCAGGTGGACAGAGTGAATAATAAAAGGAGAGAACTTCTCAAGACAGAGAGAGGTAACATCTCTCTTTCTTACTTTGCAGTGAAAAACCAAAAGAAAGCTAGTTAATCTCTCCCATCACTTGTCATGAGCTGTTGCCTCAAACCAGTGAGTGAAAGATTGAACAACTACTGTGTCAACTGGCCCTGTATCTTCAACAAAGGACTGAATGGATGTGTAAATAAAGAGACCAGACTTCAGAGGACTTGAAAGAAGCAGAAGGATCACCTCATTAAATCCTGTGACGGGTGTTATTGAACTGTATTTCCCCAGTGTTTCTCCCTCCACCCATATTATCAATGTGTCTTTGTCTGTGTCTGGCTGAATGCAGGTGTGAGGGCTTAAGAAAGAGCTTAAACTGGCAGAGTTATAAATAGATAATTCATATTTTGTTTTTCTGTGGTTGGAATTGATTGATTTGTAATGAATAGCAGTTTCTTGCGAAGCTCAGAAAGTTGGTCAGTGCTCTCTGTTGACCTGAGTCCATCAGTCAGTCCATCAGGTAAGGTGGGAGACTTTGAGTAATTTGATTAATTCTTTAACTTTTGTGATGACCCATGGATTAGCGGGGATTAATGGGGCTTGAATGTCAGTGCATGATCCTCAGTAGGTCGTGATCAGAAGAAATTCTTATTCGATGCATGTTCGACTTGTAATGTTACCCGTTTCTCTGTGCACAAATGCTGCCAGATCTGCTGACGGTCAGTGTTGAATCGATGGGCTGAATAGCCTGTTTACAAACTATAGAGATTCTATGATTAAGCATTAACCTGTTTTTCTTCCAAAACACAATATTTCATGTTCCCCACCCAATGCCGTCTTTCCTGCAGCAAGAGGGCTCAGTCGCCAAAATTCTCCTCTTTCTAATATCCTGTGCAAGGTCACATCTATTTGAGGCTGTATATAGTGACACGACATGGTCAAGGCTGAATGGAGATAATTGAATATTTGGATCAATTCTATTTGGTGACTGCGCTGTTGTCAATGATGTAGATTGACAACACATAAATATGGATTATGTAAGTATCTCTCACCCATCTCACTCTGGTGGAGAGACTGATCCTTCTTTAAATTAGTGAACTGTTTCCAATTCTGCTTTAAGAAGAACATCAAGAAGGTTCAGGAGAGGTTCAAGGACTTCTGGAGTCTGGAGAGACTGGAGAAGCTAGGATTGTTCTCCTTAGGGCAGAGAAGGTTAAGAGGAGAGCTACGAGAGGCACTCAAAACTTTGAGCAGGATTTTTAGGAACAAATTGCCTTTCTAACTGCCAACTGAACCTGCATGTTAACCTTTAGAGCATCCTGAGCTAATTCTCCAAAGTTCCTTTGTGCTTCAGATTTCCAAAGCTTTCCCCCATTTAGAAAATTGCCTACGCCTTTATTTTTCCTACCAAAGTGCATAACCACACACTTTCCCACATTGTATTCCATCTGCCACTTCTTTGCCCACTCTCCTAGCCTGACCAAGACCTTCTGCAGCCTCCCTGCTTTGCCAACACTAGCTGTCCCTCCCCCTGTCTTTATGCCATCTGCAAACTTAGCAACAATGTCCTCAATTCTTTCGTCTAGTCATTAATGTATAACATGAATGGTTTTGGTCCCAACATGAACTCCTATGGAACTCCTCTAGTCACCAGCTGCCATCCTGAAAAAGATCCCTTTTCCCCCACTCTTTGCCTTCTACCTGTCAGCCAATCCTCTATCCATGCTGGTACCTTGCCCTTAACACCATTGGCTCTCATATATATTTAGCAGCCTCTTACGTGGCACCTTGTCAAAGGCCTTCTGGAAATCCAAATCAATCATGTCCACTGTCTGTCCTTTGTCTAACTTAGTCATTCCTTCCTCAGATAATTCTAACAGATTTATCAGGCATTACCTTCCCTTGATGAAGCCACACTTCCAAATACTCCATAATGTCATCCTAAAGGATGGGCTCTCAGTGGTTAGCATTGCTGCCTCACAGTGCTTGGGGCCTGGGTTCGACTTATCATCGAGCAACTGTCTGTGTGGAGTTTGCACATTCTCCCCGTGTCAGTGTGGGTTTCCTCCGTGTGCTCCGGTTTCCTCCCACAGTCTAATGTTGTGTAGGCTAGGTGGATTGGCCATGCTAAATTGCCCATAGTGTTCAGGGATATGTAGATTAGGTGGGTTTGGGGAATGGGTCTGGGTGGGATGCTCTGAGGGTAGGTGTGGACTTGTTGGGCTGAAGGGCCTGTTTCCACACTGTAGGAATTCTATGAATGATTCTAATGACAAGGTCAAGATAACCAGTCTATAACTTCCCAATTTCTGCCTCCCTCCCTTCTTAAATGTTGCATTAGCCATTTCTAGTCCTCCCTGACTCTAGCGATTCCTGAAAGATCACTATCAATGCCTCTACAATCTTCTCAGCTATCTCCTTCACACCTGGCCCAAGTGATTTATCCACCTTCAGATCTTTCAGTTTCCCCAGCAACTTCTCCTTAATGATTCAGAGATAGTGGAACTGCCGATGCTGGAGAATCTGAGATAAGAAGCAGCATCAGAGGAGCAGGAAAGCTGACGTTTCGAGTCTGGGCCCTTCTTCAGAAGTGGGGGAGGGGAAGGGGGTTCTGAAATAAATAGGGAGAGAAGGGGAGGCGGATAGAAAATGGATAGAGGAGAAGATAGGTGGAGAGGAGACAGACAGGTCAAAGAGGCGGGGATGGAGCCAGTAAAGTTGAGTGTAGGTGGGGAGGTAGGGTAGGGAAAGGTCAGTCCAGGGAGGAATAAACATCTGAAACATCGATTACCTGTTCATTATCATACTATAGAACTTCCCTGTACACAAATCATTTGCTGTGTCTCACATATCACAACATTGACTGCACTTTCTTTGCCTGTATAGCCCTCTTGAAAAGTCCAGTGGTCATGAAAGCTGCTATAAAAACACAAATCTTTGTTGTTTCTTTTTCTCTAAGTGATTCCCCACAAGTCCTGGTCAGTTGACTAGCCACTGGAAAAGTGCCCAAGTTGAAAATAACCTAATCAGTGGTCGAGTCAATGACTCCCAGAAGGTATTTGTTTTGCTCATTTAAGCCCACAATGCAATTCTTCCTTTAGCTGGAGCCAAGATGATTTAAGGGATCAGATTGAATGTATTGCCTTTTCTGTGGATTTTACTGCGTTTGCAGTTGCTTTGGTTTCAGGTTAAAATAGCATGAGGGCTTAAAAATCACAGAGGAGAAAAGTTGAGAAGGAACAGCGTAATTTTTCAATGGATAGTGTTACATACATTTGTTGTGGACCTTGCCTTGAAGGGAGTTTGATCCTTTGTTGGAAAAGTGCAGATAATTTGTTGGCAGCAAGGGAGACACAAAGCACTATTAGACATTGCAGCATGTGGTCTATTGACATTGTAAGAAATAGCATTTAATCCCAATCTGACATCTTTACATCAACCCCACAGCAATATCTCAAACGTGTTGGCCTGGTGCAGTTTGGAATCTCTCTCCTTGGTGATATTTCTGCTAAATTTCAGATGAGTCCATTTTTCTGTGAGTGTGCCGACCATTCACAGAATGTCTTCAGCATTTTTAGGATATGAGGGCCTCAAGGAATCAGAAAGGAATAAGAGGGTAAAAAGTCATCCTTAAGTAAAGTCAGCAAACCCACAAAATGCCACATCTTATAGGTTAAAGCCATAACCATATACTACTCTCAGTTTTTGGACTGGTGATTTTGAGATATATTTAATATTGAGAGCATAATGAGGAAGTGACACTCATGGAAAACTTAAAGAAGAGGCTTAACAAAAGAAATAATTTATCACTCTAATCTTAAATATCTTCAGTGCTTGGCTGACTGACATTGGCTCTTGGTGCTTCAATTTTAAATTCTCATCTGTGCTTTCAAATCACTCCTCGGCTTCACCACCCTTATCTTTATAAACTCCTTAAACCCCATATGAGCTCTGTGATCCATCCGTCCTGTCCTCTTGCACACTTGCTATTTTTGTTGTTCAATTGTTAGCAGAGTTATAGAAGTTTATGAAATCATGAGAGGCATAGATAGGGTTAATGGTAGTTGTCTTTTCCCTAGAGTGGGGATTTCAACACTAGGGGGCATATTTTTAAGGTGGGAGGAAAGAGATTTAAAAAAGACATTGGGGCAATTCTTTTACACAGAGGGTGGGTTGCGTGTGGAATAGTCATCCTGAGGAAGTGGTGGATGTGGGTACAATTACAACGTTTAAAAGGCATTTGGATAAGTACATGAATAGGGAAGGTTTGGAGGGATATGGCCCCGGAGCACACGGGTGGGACTAATTTAGTTTGGGACCATGTTCGACATGGACAGTTGGACTGAAGGGTCTGTTTCCCTGCTATATGACTCTATGACTTTTTCTCCTCTAATTAAAACAGACTTTTTTGAACAAGTCTGGGGGAGCTAGGGGGAGAATAGTTTGTTTAACATCGAACCATGTTAGGAAATATGAATAAGCAGGAATAGGCCTTTTACCTTCTTAACTCTGCTTCACCATTTAACAAGATAATGGCTATCTTCCTTCTCACGGCTATTTTCTCACATTATCCCCACGTGTCTTGATATCTTTGATTCTATTGATCTTTGTCTTGACTATAACCAATGACCGAATCTCCACAGTACTCGGGGATAGGAAATACCAAAGGTTGACAAAAGTCTCCACAAGAAATTCTTCCTCATTTCGTCCATAAATGGCTTGCCCCTTTTCTGGTTCTCAACCCACCCCAATGTCAGAGACAACATCCAACATCTGTCTAAAATAAACAATGCCATTAATCATTGAAGGTTTTGGAAATGGGTAAAAAAAAACTCACACATTTACTACAATCTCGTTTTCAGATAGATAGATCAAACATTCTGAAGTATTTACATTTTAATGCCACATTTTCAATGCTTTTCTAAATATAAGTTACAAAGTTTTAAAAACATTGCAGACTGAAAAGAAAGGCGTTGCATATTATCTACAAATTTGAAATCTGTAAACAAGTGGATTTGCCTTCCTCTTATGCAAATGCATTCCTGTCCTCCTGATTGTTATGCCTTCCTTGCGATGTAGCTGTTAATCGCATCATTCTGCATGGTAACAATCAGATTGAAATGTCATGTTTCAGTGGTCACTGCACAACTGCTAATTTCAGTCCACATTCTATAAAATCAACGGTGCCTGTGTATTTTGCAATACGGTGCAACTGCTCGGATAGGCAATCTGTCTGGCAAATGATGCAGAATGGGAGAGAGTTGAAACAGTCATTCATCACCAAGATATAGGCTGGTAGCCTTATTTGTGTGGGATAATGGAATATGGGTACGAATATCACAAAAGACTGAACTATCTGGGTCTAATTTCTCTGAAAAACAGAAGGCTGACAGAATGACCTAATAGATATCCTGAAGAAGAAAAAGGCTTGGTGCTAAGGAAGGTGATGTGGCTGTAGTACCTGGTTTGCTTCAGGA